>NC_000068.7:17603500-17949000 GCF_000001635.26 Mus musculus | reverse complement strand
CGCCAGGGCCGAGAAGTGGGAGTGGGTGGGTGGGGGAGTGGCTGTGGGAGGGTATGGGGGACTTTTGGGATAGCATTGGAAATGTAAATGAAATAAATACCCAATAAAAATTAAAAAAAAAAAAAGAAACTGAAGCCAGTCTGAGGAACATGGTGAGACTCTGTCTCAAACATGAGGGAGGTACTTTCTGATTAGAGTTAAATAAACATAGACACATTCTTTTCCTGCAGGAAATAGAATTCCATAAGAACCCAGCAGAAAGAGTCAAGGAAAGATGGCCATGCTCAGGACATTTCTTTTGGGGTTCCTTCCCTACCCGTTTCCTCGGTTTGGTTTGGGGCCAAATGATAGATCTTTATCACATCAGCTATGAAGCACTTATTTGCTTGGTTGGAGTTTCATCATCAGAAATAGTCTTGGTCTGTGTACACATTGCTCTTCCTTAATAGAAACCTGATGAACTTCAGAATTTATTTGAAATATGTGTTCAATATAAACCACTCTTCATTTTTCCTTTTTCTTTTTTCTTTTCTTGCAGAAATGGAATAAGTCAACAGCCTTTATTTGTTTTCCACCCCCTCCCCCACAGTCTTTCATCTCATTCTTCAGAGCAGGCTGAATGGAAATATTGATAAACATAAAAACATATTTGACTTCATTAATAATCAAAAAACTCACATTAGAATGAGGTACTACTGCTTTTCCCATCACTGTGACAGAAATGAAGGATATTAATCACACCCATTATTGGTGGGGAAGTGAGACAGACCTCAGAGGAAGCACGGCCTTCATTCCCTACAGCTACTCTCTGGTCTGTTCTGAGAACTGGCTCTTTTCTATCCCATGGTCTATAAATCACCCTGTAAGCTTGCAGCCAAGCCCTCCTCTTCTTTTGCTTCTATTTAAAAAAATTTATGTATTTACTGCAAGCAGAGAATATTAGATCTTCTAAGGAAAACCCCTGCCTTCTTTTCAACCTGTTTTCCCCTCACGGTATTTATTACTCTCACCAATTGATTCTGTGCATTCTTGCCCTTTCACTATATTAACGTTAAAAAATGTTTCCCTAATCTCTTCCCATCCCCAGATCCTACATAGAACCACTTTTAGTTAAAGTTTTTCTTGTGAACTTTTTGGGCATTTTTTTTTTCCAATCTTCCATTTCTTTGCCTGACTGTGATTTTGCAGACCTTAATTTTTCTCCCTCCTCTCTTTTCTGAACTTCAAACAAAAGAAGATTTATTAATTTTTTTGGTGATTTCTATCAGACCAGAGTATTAATGGCTTTTGGCTGTACTCACTATGTGCTTCGCTTTGTATCCACAGCTAGGCACAGAGCTGTGGGCTCAGCTTCCTACCCATGTTTTAAATCAGTTCACCAAAGGTTCCTCTTGTACTATCTAAGCATGAAGCCTTCCTATCTTCTATTCTAAATACTTTGAAGCAACATCTGTAATTCCCAACTGAACTATAAGTACCAGGGATGACAGAGCCTTCATCATATATTGCATTGCTATCATATATTGCTGTCCATGTATTGGACAGCTACCTCGATTACTTCTCCTTCTGACTCACCCTTGTAGGGGAAGAAAAGCAATTGGAGGCCAGAAACCAAACTAATATCTGTCCCTAACCCATTGCAAGGTTCATAGCTGAGACCCGTATAACAAAAGACAGACTAACAAAAGTATTAAAATTTAGCATAAGTCTTACATGACACAGGGATACATATGACACCAAGAAAGAACACTGTGTCTTTTTATACTTAGGTTTGGTAGAGAGTGAACAGTGGTCACCAAGAAGACTAGAAAGAGCCTCCTCCTTGCCAGAGGCTAGAGATGCCAGACATGTTTAACCCAAACTATCTCTGATTCTGCCCCGTCAGAAACTGGAAATACCAGAAGGGTAGGACTCAGGGGACAGGGGGCAGGGAGGGCAGGGGGCAGGGTGTGTGTGTGTACCTGGCCTTTTCTTATCTCTTTTCCCTTGAAGGAATATCCATTTCCTAGAGACCATATTAAAGATTGAAACTGCAAGGTCCCTAATTTTCTGAAGTGTGAACGGGACTGAGCATTTCATCCCTGGGTTCCTCTATCCAGTAAAGCCCAAATAACTCGGAGGTGTCAAAGCTCAGGGCTGTACTCTATTCCCCAAGACTCCTCCTAGTATTCAGGAACCACCACAGTCCCCCACCCCCACTTCCCACGTTTAAGTTTCCACCTGGGCTGGAGAGGTGGTTCTGTGGTCACGGGTACTGGCTCCTCTTCTAGAGGAAGAGGATTCAACTCCCAGCATCCACATGACAGCTCACACTGTCTAACTCCAGTTCCAGGGGATCCGACGCTCTCGAACAGACTTCCATGCAGGCAAAACAGCAATTCTCATAAAATAAAAATAAATAAACAAAAAGGAAATTGTTTTAAAATTCTCCCATCTATGCATCTATAATAAACTTCTCTCTAAAATTCATCTGATGTGGCCCATGAATTTCCTCCTTCAAATTCACAGGACAAGACCTCAAAAACAATAGGCTGGCCGTGGCTTTGATGGCCATGTAGTTCCCAGAACCCTACCTCCCTGTGAAAGTCTCCTTCATTCTGAAAGAAACCCGGTTTCTCGTATCAGCAGTATGCTCTGACGCCAAGAAACTGGGGCACGAGACACTTGGCTACTGGTTTAGCTTCTGCTTCGCGTTCCAGCGTCCTTAGTTTTGTCTTGTGAGTACAAGGAGAATCCTCCGTGAACGAAGGTCTTGCTGCTGGAGCGGAAGTCAGGGGAGTTCCCCGGAGGCAGAGTCCACCATGAGCTCTTGCTGCTCTGTTCTTGTTACTGTTGGAGGAAGGATTTGGAGGGAACAGTCAGGAAGTGGAAGCAAGTTTTCTTACAGAAAGCAACCCGTTTGGGGGGCAATATAGGCTTCTAGAGTTTTGCATAGCTCTCTTGAATGGATTGCTTATAAGTTTGAAGAGGTAAAGGATTACAGGAATGGAGTAGTTTTCTGGAATAGGGCCCCTTTCTTCCTCACGTAAGGCTTTGGATGTGTGGTGGCATGAAATGCATGATGGGAGTTACTAGTCCTGTCAGGTTAATGGTATCATCACAGTGAAGCAAAGGGCAGACTTCCTGTAGAACTTACATGGGGAATGTATGCTCGTGAAGATGTCATGAACCCTAGTTCGCAAGCCTCCCTTTTTGTCCCAAGTCTTCTGGCGGAGAGTTTCTGGCTGCCTTGCAGCTTTTGATTTAGTATTTTAGTAGGCACACGCTTACAGTCTCTGAGACAGGAAATAGATGTGGGGGAGGTAAAATATGTCTTTTTTTTTTTTTATTCTCCTAGTTTGGCTTTAGTTAGAATTCTTTCAGTCTGGCACAGAGTAGGTGGAAAGTTCTAGCAGGTAGCTAGCACGGGGTGATTTCTGTCTAAGTACTCACCAGAGAGAAAAGCTGACGAGAAGGCCAGGCATCCTGTGCACTATAAGTGAACAATGTCTTCTTGGTCTGAAGCTGTTCTCAGTCTCCACACTTTTCCACATATGATCCAACAATGTCTCCCTGGTGTGAAGTCTGCCTTGGTCTCTGTGCTTGTGCGTAGTGGATGCATCTGGACTAAGCTATAATCCACATTTTCTCCTTTCAGTTGGCTGGCTTTGTTGCCTGGGTTACTCAAGCCACTTTTCTTCCTAGTAGGCTTTCTGCTCAGTTAGAGTCTTCTATGCCATACTCTCTCCTTCATGAAACTGGTTTTTGTTTTGTTTTGTTTTGCAACACAATTTTGCTGTGTAGCACAGGCTGGCTTTGAACTTGTGGTAGTGCCCCAGTCTCCCTCTGAGTGCTGAGGTTAGAGGCACACATCCTCATGTGTGGCTTCAAGAAGCCTTTTCATGACTTCAGTGAACACTGAAATACTTCCCTTCTAGGGTGAGGAGGGCAAGGATCTAGAAGGGAAGTTACTGCAGTTCTGAGAACCAAGCTATCCATAGTTTGGGAATTGTCCCAGTTTAATCAAACTGGGAGCTCTACAAACTCTAATGGACTGGCCAACAGAAATGCCCACAGTAAATAAGGCAGGTGTATCCCTGTGCTCACTGGACTGAGCATCTTGGAGATTTTGGTGTAATAATATCCATTCAATTCTCTCTTCATCCCTTCTTTCTTCCCTCCCTTCAAACATCTCTTTCTTCCAAACGGGGTCTCATTGTCTCACACTGTAGCCCAGGCTATCTTGGAACACTCATCCATCTCCCTATCTCACTCACACTGTAGCCCAGGCTATCTTGGAACACTCATCCATCTCCCTATCTCACTTTCCTGAGTGTTAGGATTAGATATGAGTCACCACATCCAGCTTTGACAGTTAAAAGAAGCCAGAGAATTGGTTGTTTGTTTGAATAGTCTATCTATCTATCTATCTATCTATCTATCTATCTATCTATCTATCTATTTACCTACCTGTTTATTTTTTCTGCTTTAAGGTTCTCTGGGAAGCCCTGGGTGTCCTAAAACTCAGTGTGTTTGTATTACACTAGCATCAACAACTTATATAATGTTAATCAAAACAGTCATTAAAAAGACAAACTGACTTTAATGGGTTAATAGAACAAGAAGGATAGACCCAATTATATAACAATATTTAATAAGTGATGATGAAAGACATCTAAATGATTTAAGTCTAAACTTATTTAATACTGCTATTAAAACCAGTTAATAATTTCAGAAAAATTCTAGACAATATAAAACAAAATCCAGATGTAACAGTATAATAAAAAAATTAATGTAAAAGTAGAACAAAGTGAACTTGTTTTATATCTTTATCTGATTTTAATACAAGAAAATGATTTAATCATAAAGGCATTAACAAGAGCTGATGGATCTAGCTCAGTGGTAGAATGCAATACTAGAATGGGGAAAGCAGGAGGAGACCAGAGAGGTAAAATGTCAGATTTAGACTACAGCTCAAAGACCCGGGAGGGTGTTGGGGGGGAGGGGGGGAGTGGCAGGGAGGGGGGGGCAGGGAGGAATAAAAGTCAAAATCAAGAAATCAGGATGGTTTAGTATTCTTCAAATTTTTTTTCTCTTTTGGTTTTGAGACATAGCTTGTTTGTGTAGCCCTGGCTGTCCTGGAACCAGCTCTGCAGACCAGCCTGGCCTCAAACTCACAGAGATCCTCCTGCCTTTCTGCTGAGTACTGTGATCAAAGGTGTGTAAGACACTCCCGGCCTCATTTTATGGTCTTTGTACTGGGATTGAGCCTAAGGCCTTATCTATGCTTTCGTGTGTGGCGTGGGACAGTCTACACGTGATTATGGATGTCTGTGGAGAACAGAGGCGTGTGGTCCGCTGGAGCTGACATGCATGGTCCAAGGTGAACCCGAGTCCTCTGCAGGAGCAGCACACACTTCAAACCACCGATCTTTACTTTCTAGAGAGTATAATCGTTATCTCCTCTTCATTTAAAAAAGGGTGGCGCATGCCTTTAATCCCAGCACTCGGGAGGCAGAGGCAGGCAGATTTCTGAGTTCGAGGCCAGCCTGGTCTACAGAGTGAGTTCCAGGACAGCCAGGGCTATACAGAGAAACCCTGTCTCGAACACCACCCCACCCCCAAAAAAGTTTCTTCCTAGATTCTTTTGACATCATTTCCCAAAGCCCTAAGATTCTAATACTGTTGCTTTGGGGTTTAAGATTTTAACATAAGAATTTGAGAGGAACATGAATATTCAGGCCACAGCAGAACTCATAAAGGGTAGGTAGCATTAAGGTCAAATCCTGGTCATATGTAAAATAGAATGAAACTGTGCAATTGTTCCTTTTAGGGTATGTGACAGGCACTCATGGTTTGGATCTTAAATGTTTTTTTAAAGCCTCATATCCTAGAAGCTAGCTCAAGGGCCTGTGCTACCACTGGGGTGTGGAACCTTTAGGAAGTGGGGCCCAGTAGAAGGAACTACGCCATGGGGGCGGGGCCTGGTACTGAAAGTTGACGTCAAGGGATCAATCTCTCCCTCTTTGCTTCCACAAGGTGAGCATCTTTACACTGGTTGTCCTGACTTTTGCCTAGACACAGGATTAGAAATAATGGGCCCAAGAGAACATGGACTGAAATCTCTCAGTATGCATTTTATTTCCTAAAGATTTTTGTCATTGTTTGAAGACTGACAAACACAAAAAGCAAAACGTGGGCTGGAAAGATGGCTCAGAGGTTGAGAACACTGACTGTTCTTCTCTAGGTCCTAAGTTCAATTCCCAGCAATTACATGATAGCTTATGACCATTTATAATGAGGTCTGGCGCCCTCTTCTGGCATGTAGGCACATATGCAGACAGAACACTGTACATAATAAATAAGCAAATCTTTCATTGTTTGTTTGTTTTTGGTTTTTGTTTTTCGAGACAGAGTTTCACTGTGTAGCCCTGGCTGTCCTGGAACTCACTCTGTAGACCAGGCTGGCCTCGAATTCAGAAATTCGCCTGCCTCTGCCTCCCAAGTGCTGGGATTAAAGGTGTGTGCCACCACTGCCCGGCATCCTGCACACTCTTTATACTTTTTTTCTAGTGCAGTGTATGCTCCGCTCAAACTCCCAAGTTGAAATCTTAACCCCCAAGGTGATAGCGTTAGAGGGTAGGCCTTCAGGAGGTGGTTACATCATTGGGTGGAACCCTCACAAATGGTGTTGTGCCTTATAAGTTATGCCCCAGAGAGCAGCATCATTCTTTACCATTACATAAGGACACGGCAAAGAGACACATCCCAGGGACCGACCAGGAAGTGTGCTCTCACCTAATGCCGGATCTCAGAATTCCCGGTCTCCAGCGTAATTAGTTTCTATTGGATGTGCTGTGTTTATAAAAGGATAAAGAGAGAGAGTATGTTTTGGTGGAGGTGGAGTCAGGTGTGGGGGAAGGGGAGTATCTCTGCAGGCCGGGGGAGGGGAAATGAGGAGAGAGGGGGAGGGGAATGAGGAGAGAGGGGGAGGGGGATGAGGAGAGAGGGGGAGGGGAATGAGGAGAGAGGGGGAGAGGGATGAGGAGAGAGTGGGAGGGGAATGAGGAGAGAGGGGGAGAGGAATGAGGAGAGGGGGGAAGGGACGAGAGGACAGAGCAGGAGCAAGAAGGCAAGAGCAAGAGAGCAGAGGGGGCAAGCAGCCCCTTTTATAGTGGGTCAGGCTGTTGCCAGATAACTGTGGGGCAGAGCTTAGACAAAATGCTAACAGGATGTAGGATGCCCTGCCTATGATATTATGGAAGCCTGACTAGACTGACACACCTTCTGTGCCTAGAAGCTCTGGTGACCCCCACCCCAGCTGTAGTAGGAGTCAGGTACATACCTTTCAGAATGATGTCTTCATTGATATTGTCCTTATTTGAGAGGCACAGTCATTTTAAGGGTAGCGTATCAAAACATTGCTGTTTTAGAAGGGTTGGAGATTTAACACTTCAGAACACCCGTTTTTCTTATATTTTTGGTTGTGAACCTAGCCTTTAACTACTGAGCCATTAACTCTCCAGTCCAAGACTTGCTTTTTTTTTTCTTACAAAAAATAAGAAAAGATTTCAAACTATAGTCAATATCCCCTAGCCCAATGTTCATTGCTTTTAGAGACTAAGAAATCAAATAGATTAAAGTTCTGTGCTGTTACATCTTTTTATCTGCCACCCAAAGGCCTCCTTCACTTCTGGAGTTGCCACCCCACAACCCTCCAAAGCACGGGTCACTCTGTGACTTTAAGACATGTTTCTTTTTAAAGAAAAAATAATATTTATTTGCAATATAAACAAAGTCCCGTTGCTGGCTCGGGATATATATGTGTGTGTGTGTGTGTGTGTGTGTGTGTGTGTGTGTGTGTGCATATATATATATATGTAGGGTCACAAACTTTCCTTCATAAGATCTTAAAGCAAAACTGGCCACCCTCTGGTATACCCTCATTTACACTCTGATCCATGTTTCTGGGTTTTCTTTTTAAAAATGAGAAGAGGGGGGGAGGAGGGAGGGAGGGAGGGAGAGAGAGAGAAACATACCATGTACAGAATGGAAGTTTTGTTTTTTGTTTTTTGGGGTTTTTTTTTTTGCCAATTTCTCAACTGTGGCAAGATTTTAAACTGCTTCCCTAAAGAATCCCTGAAAACCAGCCCTGTGAGGTAAGACGCGGCCTCAGTCACTGCCCCCTGCGGGTGTGCGTCCCATCAGGACCCCAGCACTTCCTGTTCCTCATGGTGCCCAGGGAGAAGCAAGGCTGAGAAGCGATGAAACCGGAGGAGTATTATGGAGCCGGTGGCTTTGTGCTATGGATCCTGGGATGGGGGCCTCTTACCCCCCACTAGCCAGTCCTTGCCCCACCTGCCCCAGCTCTTGGGCCGCAATAGGTGTAGGTTGCCTGCAGGTTAAAGGCACGGGCAACATGGGCCAGGGCAGGTGTGCACCTGGACAAGGGGGCTGGGGGTGAACCTCGTTGGAGTCTACAGCAAAGCTAAGGGACTGGGAAGGCTTTACACAGGCATTGTGGGCCTCTATTCCCAGTTCAGAGACAGAGATGAGGACAGAAGTGGTGGGCAGTTTATGAAAGGGCCAGGGAGCAGCCCTCTCAGGGGCGGAGCCCAGATGGCTAATGCTACCGCTTGCCACTCCCCTGCAGCACCACCTCCAGTAGAACTTGGCAGGGAGGTCTGCAGGACTCTCAGAAGGTTGGTAGGAGGGCAGACAACACAAAGACCACCAGTGCCCACCAGGCGCAGCTCCTAGCGACAGGACTGTGCGAAGGCGGTACAGAGGTGGGCTGGGTCACAGGTAGGAGATGGTAGAACCAGGGTCCTGATGCCCAGAGAGTGACAACCCACCCTTCCAGAATGGCCTGCTGGGAAATCAGACTTCACACACATGCAAAATGCATTTGTTAAGACATGTTTCTATGCTTTCTAAGTATACGCATGTGTGCAGTGTGGGGAGGGAGAATGTGTCTCCTAGACTATGACATCATGTGTCTCGAAGCCTGTATTTGGTAACTGACTGGGTTCAAAATCTCCATATGCTAAGAAGAATAGGCTCCCAGGCTTTGATCTTTTATGTAAATATTTTCTTTCTCAAGAAGGGATTTAGCAGTAAACCACCAGCACCTTTTCATTGAGCTCAATACTAAAAACCAACATTTGCTTTAACCAGAAAACATGTAGTTTAAAAAAGAAGAAGAAGAAGAAGAAACTTGATTTTCCAGTCTTTTTCTAGTGCAGTGAACACCCTGCCCCATTCAGAGCTGACTCTGGCAATGGGAAGTTATTAGCTGCTTCCCATAGGTCTGTCAGGGACTGATAAAATAATACCATTTCATTGAGCAACCCCAGGATGCAAACACATCCTCCCCACAGCCCCCAACTCAGTGCTCATGTGTGCTTTCTTTTCATTCTAGAAAAATCAAGCTATGAGCCCAGCAAGGAGAATAACTCCTATGTTTGTCCTCTTACAAGGAATGTGCTTTTATGATATGTTTCTTAATTGATTAAGAGGGGGGTAATAAATGAGCAGCTGACCTAAGTTTCAGCAAAGGACTCTTTATTGGAGCACAGGCTCTAGAAAGTTATTTTAGGCAAGTGCCCAGAGGCCATTTTCGAAGCATGAGGTTGGAGGAGACTGTGACTCTAATGAATGCTGGCGCTTCTTAGAAATAAATTAAGGGTTTCCTTCCAAGTAGGGTGGCTAGCGGGCTGGGAAGGCATATTTTTAAATGGTGGAATCCAAACACAGGCTGCGTTTGCATCTTTCAAGCCTATGGTCCCCCCCCCCCACACACCCTCCCCCTTGACTCTGGCACTGTACAAACAAGCTGTTCTTGCAAAGGTACCTTGGGCTCTTTTTATGCAGGGTAGAATAGAGAGCCATCCTTGGTGTGTTGGCTGGCTGGACTCTATGCTGGTTCAAACCACCTGGGAAAAGTCAGTGCGATTTATGATGGCAGCTATGACCACCCTCTTATTTAGCTAGGCATAGTCTCATGCTATTAAAAAACACAGACAAAAACAAAGAAAAGAGGTAGGTTTGTAGGTCAGTATTAAAGCATGCATGTGCCCAGGATGTGTGAGGCCTTGACTTCCATCCCAAGCATCCCCACTCCCCAAAGGCACATTTGTGAGCTGTTATCATTCCTATGTCTTGACTTCTTATCTGAGTGATTCATTAATTTAATAACTTTACACAATTAGAATGAAGATAGGTATCTCAGTTACTTTTCTGTTGCTGAGATTGAAAAAAAAAATGCCTAAGGGGCTGGAACGATGGATCTTGGCTTCTCAGAGGTTAAGAACACTGGCTGCTCTTCCAGCGGCCTGGGAGTGGAGCCTTAGTATCCTCACGGTGGCTCATAACCATCTGTAACCACAGAGCAGTCCAGGGCTTCCAGCACTGTCTTCCAGCCTCCCAGGACACAGTAGGCACATGGCTCACAGTCAGATATTCAGGCAAAACACCCACAGACATAAAATGATAAACCAAGAAGTAACAAATGAAACAGCAACAATAAAAAAAAATGTCTAAAAACAATGTAGGGGAGAAAGGGGGTTATTTTGGCTTAGGTTTCCAGAGGGAGAGAGTCTAACACGGCTGAGAAGGCATGAAAACAGGCCAGAAAAATACAGTGTCAAGACAGCTAACCGGATGGTCACATTTCTAGCCACACACAAGAAACAGAGAGATCCAACAGGATATGTCAAGGCTATGAATCCTCCAGGTGGCTTACTGCCTTCAATAAGGTTCCATCTCTTGAAAGCTCCATAACCATTCCAGGTAGTACCACCAACTTGGGGGGCAAGTGCTCAAACTCGTGAGCGGATGGGGGCATTTCTCATTCAAATCACCACAGGAGGTGACAGATCACTTGTTTCTAGCCAAATCCAGTAGCTCTTAGACAGGGAGGATCTACCAGATGGATGCGTTGAATCTTCCTGAATCATAGGGCCGGTCCTGGCCTTTTGTGTGGGTGTTTTAGATTTTTGAGTCCTTGAGTGGAAATGAAAATCACACACATACACAAGCCAGGTATAGGGATGCCTGTCTTTAATCTCAGTACTTGGAAGGCTAAGGCAGGTGGATCTCTTGTGAGTGTGAGGCCAGCCTGGTCTGTGAGGTGAGTTCCGGACAGCCAGGGCTAAGTAGAGAAACTGTCTCAAAGAAAGAAAAGAAAAAAATTCACACCCACAACAACAACAACAACAACAACCATCAATAACTCTCTGCCACCCAGAGACACCCCAAGTGTTTCTGAGAGCTTTGGATGCCAGGCATGTTCTCAAACTCACTTGAGATGACTGCCGACAGTAACCAGTGTCCTTTTGAGCCCTTTGCCCTACCGTAGTTTGCTGAGCTTTCTTCACAGCTTATGTGTGGGGGGGACAAGATTGCTGCTACTGCGAACAAAGGGTGGGGTGGGGGGGACTGTGCCACAGTGACACAGGAGGACAGTACACATCACACTTCCTGCTGCTGACAGAAGACAGCCAGCCTCCGAGCTGCAAGTCCTACCTTCCCCAGACACCAGAGCAAGCGAGCACTAAAAGAAGATGGTCAGTGAACTTAACCCTACACCCTTCCTCCCTCTGGTTTTTTTTTTTTTTTTTTTTTTTTTTTGGTTTTGGTTTTTTGAGGCAGGGTTTTTCCTGGAACTCACTCTGTAGACCAGGATGGCCTCGAACTCAGAGATCCGCCTGCCTCTGCCTCCCAAGTACTGGGATTAAAGGCGTGCGCTACCACTGCCCAGTTTAAATTGGGCTTCTTGTGGGGCACTTTGCTCCCACTAGACCAGGAAAACTGGAGCAATCCAGTTTTGTAGTATGGGATTTTTATCATCTAACAGGGAAGTCTTTGTTGTTCTTCCTTCTTCCTTTTCTATCCCATTCCCTCCCTTTTCTCTTCCCTTCCTCTAATCTGTTCTTTTTCTCCTCCCTTCCCTAGTCACTGTCCCCTATCCTCTCCTTCTTCCATTCTGGTGACTGACAGGCTCTCCTATATCCTGAGCTGGTCTTAAACTGACTGTGTAGCTAAGGCTGACCTTGAACCTCTCATCCCCCTGTCTGTGGTCATAGGTGTGTCCATTAGAACTGGTGCTATGTGATGCAGGCCAGGCAATCACCCTGCTAACTGAGCTATGTCTTGCCTTGTTTTGTTTTACTGAGACACAGTCTAACTACGTAGCCCAGGCTGGCTTTGGAATCAATCTTTTTGCTGCTGCTTCTTGAGTGTGTGCCACTACACTTCCTGAAAAGCTATGAATAATGACAGACCTCCACTCAGCTTCCGTCTGGAACAAGCAGGGAGCTGAGAAATTTCTGCAAAGACCACATGAAAATTTTAACGTATTGAAAAAAAAAATACTTCTTCCTTTTTTTTTCAGCAAGACTAGACTGTAGGGCCTGTGCTTGAGTTCTCCCAGCCTGGGCTGCGGAACCCTCCTGTGCTTGGTTTCCTGCTTTCTAGTCTTACCAGAGAGAACCTCTGAAACCTCAGAACATCTTTATAACATAACATGTCTTCAGTTATGTCACTGTCATTTGTGTTTGTGTTCTTAAACATTGACAAGAATCAGGATACACTACCCCAAAATATGTTACATTGGCATAGAAAAACAAGAAAAACCAACCAACCAACCAAACAACCAACCAACCAACCAAACAAACAAACAAAAAGCAACTGAAGTTGAAGCCTTTGAGTTGCTGGAATACTTTCCCTGTCTCACCCAGCGCTCACTTGTCATGGATCCTGTCCCTGGAAGCCGCTTTAGTTCTGCCTTCTCAAAGGATATCTACCGCCAGCAAGTGAAGAAGTCAGCTCAGCATTAGAAAATTCCACCGGACTCGTTCCCCTCCTGGAAGTGCAAGGTCATAAAGAACATAAGCACCCCTCGCCTCCGGAAGGGAGGGGCTAATTACATCCCTCAGACCACAGGGTGGAGGGACCGACCACAAGTTCCGAGAGACCATTGGCCACCCACTTCATTCCCTATAGACCAATCAGTATAAAGGCTCGCTGGATGGGCTGCGCGGTCACTCTCTCCCTACATGCAGGGTGACCCCAGCATGATGGATTAAATAAAATTCCTCTTGCTTTTGCATCGATTCCGGCTCCACGTGGTTCAGTCAGGGGGTCCCCGGTAAGGTAAGGCTCCGCAGAGTCTTACACAAGCTCTCCTAGCTCCTGTGCGTTTCCCAGGGTCCATTTCTCTTTCCAAGGCATCGTCTATGTTTTCTGCGTGCCTTTACCCCACACCTTCTAAGAGACCATCTGTGTTCCCAGAGCTGCTCTCCTGCCCTTTCTTCTCCCATTAAGATGGTGAATAACAGGTGGCCCAGTGGTTAAGAGCACTTTCTCCTCTTACATAAGAGCCTATTCCATTCCCAGCATCCCTGTGGTATATTACAAGGCTCTGTGATTCCAGGTCCAAAACATCTGATGCCCTCTTCTGGCCTCACCTGCACTCGTCACGCACATGGTGCACATATTCATACATGAGGGTCAAGTGCTCATATATATATGAAATAAAATAAATCTAAAGGAAAAGAATGATAAAGCCCAAGGGCTGGAGAGATGGCTCAGCGGTTAAGGGCACTGACTGCTCTTCCAAAGGTCATGAGTTCAAATCTCAGCAACCACATCCATCCGTAATGAGATCTGATGCCCTCTTCTGGTGTGTCTGAAGACAGCTACAGTGTACTTACATATAAATAAATCTTAAAAAAAAGCCCAAATTCCAGCTTCCTGCTGAGTCACACTTTTTAAAAACTTTCACTCATATTATGTAAATCAAATGCCTTTTATTATTTTAATTTGTGACCTCTTGAATATTGAAATTTTTTTAATTGATACAACTTGATGTAAAAAATAGGAGGTAGTATATACAGTAATAAATATTCAGACATAAAAACCTGGATATTTAGAAAAAATTTTTTTTTATTTTTTTTTTATTTTTTGGTTTTTCGAGACAGGGTTTCTCTGTGTAGCCCTGGCTGTCCTGGAACTCACTCTGTAGACCAGGCTGGCCTCGAACTCAGAAATCCACTTGCGTCTGCCTCCCAAGTGCTGGGATTAAAGGCGTGTGCCACCACGCCCGGCAGAAATTCTTGTACTGCTCTTTTTTGGGTAAATCACTCAGTCTGTCCAAACCCTCTTTACTTGTGCAACAGAGGTTTGCCCGCGCTCCCCCTGCCGAGGTCTTGCCATGTGCTGCTCCTGTCTGTGCTTTGATTCTGGAATTTGTTCATTTTCTGCATCTGTTGTGCAATTGGGTCATACAAGGCACACACAGGGTTAAGAATGGACACAGGAATGGTGCTCATGAACCACCCTGCTCTTTTGCTCATCGTGACACCGTAGCCTCCATAACAAATGGTTTTTAAAATGTCTTTTGATTTTGATGGTTATTGAATCACTTTGTATTAAATATAGGTCACTTGAGCCTCCATATAACTGATCAAATGGCATTAAAAGTTGTTTGATTAAGCCTGGCGGTGGTGGCGAATGCCTTTAATCTCAGCCCTTGGGAGGCAGAGGCAGGCAGATTTCTGAGTTCGAGGCCAGCCTGGTCTACAGAGTGAGTGCCAGGACAGCCAGGGCTACACAGAGAAACCCTGTCTTGAAAAACAAAAAAAACAAAACAAAACAAAAAAATCATTTGATCATCATTTGCTTTTTTATTCATTTAGCTTGAGACAGGTCCTCATAGTTCAGGGTGTCCTTGTCTCTTTAGTCCCCTTCGTGAGTGATGGGATTCCAGGCATATGGTACCACACAGGGCAGAAAGTTTACATTCTTTTCCACATCTGAAGGCCTTTAAGCACTCATACTTCAAAATAAAACAAAGCAAGCAAGCAAGCAAACAAACAAACAAACAAGAATGCCCCTCTTGGTTTATCTTCTTTATGCGGCTCCAAGTTTCATGAGCACAGGGTCTAGATATATGTGTATATTTCCCATAGAGTACAATATATGTATAATGATAAATGTTTCTTTAGTCCTTCCTCCCCTCACCCACAGGAGGTTCAGGTCTGTGATTGTGTGCTTGTACCCCTGGCTTTGTGCATGGTAGGCAGGCAAGTTCCCTACACCCCAGCTCTCTCTTGCTGTCTTCTGCCTTGCGTTTCATTTAGTAAATTCCTCAATTTCTTAGGTTTCAGTAGAGATCTGGGGGTGATTTCTCCTCTGCTCTCCCAGCTGGGGAAGCCTTGTTCTCCTTCCTAAGATAAAAATCTGCCCTTGAGAAGAAATCATTAGTAGGAACAGAAGTGGGACTCGGGAGTTCAGGCCAACAGCCACACACTTTTAATCTTACTTTTTGTGAATGTGAATTGTTGTGGGTCTCCAAAAGGACACTGACAAAGCCACAGCCACAGCAGTGGGAGCACGGTGGGCTCGGATCAGGAGTTAAGTGATGGAAAAGGGACAAAGGTTATCTAGCCTGCACCCCTTCTGGTGCAACCAAGGGGCTTCTGGGGGCTTTCTTCTTTTTATGTTTCAAAATGGGAACGGAATGAGAAAGCAGTGGACTTATAGGGCGAATTTGCATGAGAATAGGGGACTGGAGAGAAGGGTCCTGTCAGAGAAGTTGGTATGTTCTCTAAAGGCCACTGGGGTGTGTGAGAAGTGTTATGTAAAGCAGAAACAGGAATACAAAGAGAGACCACCAAAATAATTGTCCCCAGACTATATCCTCCCTCCCCGCCCCCTCCCTCCAGAAAATGACAGATTGCTCCTTAGCAGTTGGTAGCCTGAAAAGCCTTTGATTTAACCCACCTTCTTTTCCTTCTAGAGCACGAACTGGAAAGTATTTCTAAGTCATTGTGACCCAGGGCTTATTAAGAGAGTGGTCTGTGGCGCGAAGGACACTGTTTACCCTGCTTACACAGGCAAGCACTGGGCCCTGGACTCTCATGGTTAGAGCTGGCTCTTCTCTGAACACAGCTTTAAGAACACCTTCAGGCTTTCATTAGCTTGGAACTGCATAGCGATAAAAACGGTGTTAATTAAGAATGACAAAACGCAGGCGTGGAAAGAGACCTAGATCGGATTTTTGCTGAGCTGAATGTGAACGCTACTTTATACAGAAGGAGTCCGAATCCCTTCCAGTATGGTTCCGCTCTGAACTTATTGTTCGTCTCTGTTGGGGACTGAGCGAAACCTTTAGCCGTGTGTGCCTAGGGGAAGGGTCTCCGCAGTGCGCCTACTCTCCTCCTTTGTCAGGCCCGTCTTGTGTTTTATCTGCTGACCTTTCAGAGTGTCCCATGTCACCCTTATCCTGCACATGTCTGCACTGCTATGTCGCTTCTGCTTATCGGGGGCCCTTTCTTTTCTCTGCTGCTAATTGAACAGCCCATGCGCAAGCAGGCTCTGTGGAGAGCTCGAGTATCATAGTCCTAGCGCAGTGACTCAAGAATGTTAGGCCCGCCTGTCTCAATGCATGCAGCTAAGTGCCTGGTGAGGGCTGACTCTCAGCAAACCATATTCTGAGCTACGCCACTCTAGATCTTTTGTTTTGTGTTTTCAGACAGAGTCTCACCATGTAGCCTTAATGACCTCAAACCCACCGTGTAAACCAGGCTAGCTTGAACTCACAGAGATCCACCTGCCTCTACTTTCCCAGTACTGAGAGTGAAGGCATGTGCCACCATGCCTGGTGCCACTTTGGACTTTAAACCGAGAGTTCCAAGGACAGGGCTTTTCCTCTTCACCTTCAAGACTGAAACTTCCAGAAGATATTACGACAATGTGAATTTATTTTCCACTATTTAGCTATCTCACCAACTAGGGAAATTGATGCGTATGGCAAGAAGGAAGATGCCAGTGAACCCAAAGCAAACATTGTCCTAGAAGACTTCCTGACTCTGAGTCTGACATCTCCTCTAACACTGCCCCTACTCAGTCATGCTTACTTCCCACGAAAGGGGAACACCGGCTTCTAACTTCCTCATCCAGTGCAAATCGTGGACCTGTGCCCTTTACTTCTCTTTCAACTACATTGACTTGCTGTTGGAACCTTCAGGGTGCAGGGGTGGGGTGGGGTGGGGAGTTCCCTTGGGCTCTACACTGCTGCAGATCAGGGAGAGCTTCTCCTTGGATATTTCCACTTTCAAACAGGAGACCTCTGAGTATCCTACAACTCCTTCAGCCACCAAGAAGGACAGGCAACTTTGGGACAAACTCCTGTATTAACTTACATGGCCATTTGAATGTGCTTGGTCCAGAGAGTGGCACTATTTAGAGGTATGGCCTTATTGGAGGTAGTGTGTCACTGAGGGAGTGGATTTTAAGACCCTGGTCATAGCTGCCTAGAAGCCAGTCTTCAGATGAATGTAGAACTCTCAGCTCCTCCTGCAGCATGCCTGCCTGGCGGCTGCTATGCTCCCACCTTTGAAGATAATGGACTGAACCTCTGAACCTGTAAGCCAGCCCCAATTAAATGTTGTCCTTATAAGAGCTGCCTTGGCCATGGTGTCTGTTAACAGCAGATACCTAAGACAACTTATGTCTGGTGTCATTCTCTCTCCCTGTTGCAGCTAACGTTTTTGGAGAACCAACCAGGATCTTCTGAGCCACCTAACTCATTCTTTTAGGCCCCTAAAGTAAAGGTGGCTCATTATAATATTAAAATGAGCATGGATGGCCAGAAAGAAGAGTTTGTGGTTGCTCTTTCAGCCTTTTGACCTTGGGTTGACCCTGCTCCAAATTGTGTCTGCCACTTTTCCTTCTTGAACTAAGCATGCTCAGGAAAGTATCCTCTCCAGAAAGTATTTTTCTAGATTGCTATAGAGGGGCTTCCCAGCAAACTCTCCACGATCGTGGAGCAGGTGGGTCTGGTGCCGTCCTTACAGCCACAAATAATGAACATTGCTCTGTTATCTCTGGCCATGCTCTCTGGCTCCTGGATCACTCAGCATCGACTGTGTTGGGTTACAGACACAGCCTCCGAGCCTCTGCTACCCACAGTGTTTTCTGCTTTGTTCATGGTTTCTGCCACACCTGGGGGAAAATGCCTGACATGTTCATACTGGCATGGAAATCTAATAATTCATAGTGGGCCTAGTTAACCTCCTTGTCCCCCACGGGGGAGGGGGTTAGTTGTTCTCCTTCACTATGATGTGTGTAGCATCTAGATAGAAACTTTGTCCTGGTTTCTGAGCAGTAGGCCAGGTACTTGTTTATTCTGGTGGAAAGAGAGATTTCCAGGCTACGCTGGATATGGTAAGATCTCTCATCAGTCAAATTCCTAGGTGCCATTATAAACTGATGTAGCTTTCACTATAACCAATTTAATTTTCCACATCCTTGTTTCCTGCTTATTGTCTCTGTTGTCATTTTAAAATATTTTTTTGTTTTGTTTTGTTTTGTTTTTTGGTTTTTCGAGACAGGGTTTCTCTATGTAGCCCTGGCTGTCCTGGAACTCACTCTGTAGACCAGGCTGGCCTCGAACTCAGAAATTCACCAGCCTCTGCCTCCCGAGTGCTGGGATTAAAGGCATGTGCCACCACTGCCCGGCAAAATATTTTATTTTTATTATCTGTGTGTGTGTGTGCATGTTTGTGTGTCTGTATGAGTGAATGTTGTGTGTGTGCTGGTGTCTGAGGAGGTCAGAAGATGTCAGATCCCTAGGAGTTGTGAGTGGTCCGACACAGGTGCTGGGGAAGGAATTTGGGTCCACAAGAGCAGCAAGCGCTCTTGCTTAACTGCCAAGTTGTCTTGTCTGACTATAGACTGTGGTGTTGAACAAGGCCAAGTAAAGTAGAGAACGTAGGGAAATTTCCCAGTTAATTCCAAATAGAAGTTATACAGATTCAAAGATAAGACAACAGTGGGAAAATTTTCTACTTTCCTCTTACAAAAAGCTGTGTTTTGTCAGCTTGTGTTACTGGAAGTTTTAGGGATCTGCCCATTGGGCGCCATAAATTGTTGAGAAGTCCATCACCTCCTAGGGTTCTTACACTCCATAGTAAAAGAATTAAGTTAGGAAGACATTACAGAACTTTGTGGCAAAGCCCTGTTCCAGGTTTGCACTTCCTGGAAAGGAAAAGCACATATGTTATCAGAGGAATAATTATTCCTCCCACCTCTTCAGCACAGCAGTAGATGGATTTGCCTTTCTGAACAGTGGTCTCCTAGTCAACTGATCCACTGATTGGCCTCTATTAACTTATGTATAAGAAGTTAGGGCTCCCTTCAGGCCTGGGGTGTAGTCTATGCTTTAGACTAAAAGAAAATAGTTTTCCCTCAGTGGAAAGTACCCTTATTAGTGATTCAAAAGTTCTATAGGTTTAAAGGAAAACCCCCAGTATCTACACATAATTTAATTGTATATTTAAAGTCAATATTAGTGACAAATATAAAATATATTACTTTTAAAAATATGGTAAGAAATTTTATGGTTTTGTTTTTTGGTGTTTTTTTTTTTTTTTTCAAGACAGGGTTTCTCTGTGTAGCTCTGGCTGTCCTGGAATTCACTCACCAGCTGGCCTTTGGGATGAAAGGTGGGTGCCACCACTGTCCAGCTATTTGTTTTGTTTTTGAGACAGGGTCTCTATGTAGCTCTGGTTGTCTTGGAACTCTCTCTGTAAAACAGGCTGGCTTTATACTTACAGAGATCTGCCTGCTTCTGCCCTAAGTGCTGAGATTAAAGGTGTGTTTCTCTATGCTTGGTAAGAAATCTTTAATTCATATTCATCTACAGTTTGAGCATACCTGTCTTTCATAATTACAGGGGAGAGAAATTAGTATCTGTTCTTCATCAGTTTCAAGGCTTCTGACTGAGACACTGGTATCAAATAGCAGGTTAACAAGAAAAAAAAGCAACTTAAAACAAAAACAAACAATCAAAAACCATAATCATAATACAGAAGCCCTCAGAAGTGAAAATCCAAAGAAACATCCACAACACTGCTCTCTGTGGAGACCTTTTCCTCTTCCACCTTTACCTAATCAGCGAGATGGCTCAGTGGATAAAGGAGCTTGCCACCAAGCCTGCAAGCCTGAGTTCCAGCTCTAGAACCCACACAGCAGAAGGAGAGAACTGACCTCCATACCATGGCATGTGCACATACCCCCTTCTCCCTCAACCGAAAAACTCCATGTAAAAATAAAAAGAAGCAAGAAAAAAATTATATTTGAAAAGGTGTGAGTAGAGAAAAAAGGTCTAATCTAATAAATAAAGCATGAGAGACTTAGTTCAGATTGTGTGTGTGTGTTTGGTGTGCTGTGTGTGTGTCTGAGTATGTGCTGTGTGTGTGTCTCTGTGTACCTGTCTACTCTATCTGTGTGGTATGGTGAGTGTGTGTCTTTGTGTATGCACGTGTGCCTGTGTACATGTTTGCGTGTGATGTGTGTATATGTGTCTGTGGTATGCTTGTGTGTGTGTGTCTGTCTGTCTTTCTGTGTGGTGTGTGCTGTATGTGTGTGATATATGATTATGTGTATCTGTCTATACTATCTGTGTGATGTGGTGTACATGTCATTGTGTGTGCACCTGTGTGTCTGTGTATATGTGTGTGATATGTGTGAGTGTGTGTGGTGTACCTGTGTGTGTTGTGAGTGTGCATGTGTGTATTTCTGTCTGGTGTGTGATGTGTGTGTGATGGATGATTGTGTGTGTGTCTTTGTGAGCCTCTGTGTGTATTTGTGTGTGTCCTCAGAGATAACTGCACTCCTTTCCTTTCTTCTACAGGGAAGATGGAGGTTTTGTGGCTTAGAAGAAGAGTAGAAGGTGAGAGAGATCAAACTCTTATTTTCTCAAACACTAACCTGGGGCGTTCTGGAGTAGTGTATTTCTCAGACCATTTTATATTTCCATCTGCATTGATTGAGACACAGCTCTTCCTTAATCTGTGCATGGTGCAGTCACTGGAAAGCCCATCCTTACGTGCAAACAGTCATCCATGTCATGCTAAGGTTCACGTGGCATTATTTCTCTTTCTGGTGTCTGCGTTACCTCTGGCTTCCATAGCCTGACTGCTTTACATGTTGTTTTAAGTGATCTCCAAAAGGGTCAAGTGCAATGACATCTAAAACTTGACATTCCCAGATCCCTGGGCACAACTGAGGTGTAAAAATATGCCTTTAAAAAGTCAATTTTGTTAGGTTACATCTGTAAGAGTCTAAACCATATTAAGTGGTTAGGTTAATACGTCTTCCTCAGGGCTGGGGATGAAGCTCGGTTGGGAGAATGCTTTCCTAGGACACATAGAACATTTGATCTGGTCCCTACTAGCACTGCATAAAGCAGAAGTAGTGGTGCACTGCCTAGTGCACATTTGCAGGCACTCTTGTGATTGATTAGTTTCTCTAGTGAGGGACCCATTAGATTGTTCTTCAGTTCTCAGCATTATCTCAAGCAGTTGGTAAATGGAAAATATCTAACATAGTGTTGACAAGTGATTTATTTCCCCCTCCTCCTTTTCCTTCTTCTCTTCCTCCTTCTCCTCCTCCTCCTCCTCCTTTTTTGTCCCAGCCCAGCTTGGGCTACATAGTGAGACAGTCTCAAAAAGAAAAACCAAGTGTACCACCTTTAATCCCAGCACTGCAGAGGCAGAGGCAAATGGATCTCCATGAGGTCAAGCCCAGTCCACAGAGTGAGTTCCAGGCCAGCCAGTGCTACACAGAGAGACCCTGTCACAAACAAACATATACCAGAAAACAAACAACAACAAACTTGTGAGTGACTCTAAGTGATATGAAAATTATGTATCAGAATTTACCTAGTATGCCTTTTCTCTCTCTCCCTTCCCTCTCTCCCTCTCTTTTCCTCTCCCTCCCCTCTCTTTCTCCTTCTCCCCCTTCTCTCTCCTTCTCCTACTCCCCTTTCTTCCTTGCTCTTTCTCTCTCCTCTCCTCTCCTCTCCTCTCCTCTCCTCTCCTCTCCTCTCCTCTCCTCTCCTCTCCTCTCTTCTCCTCTCCTCTATCCCTCCTTCCCTCCCTCCCTCCTTTCTCTTCTTTCTTTCTTTCTTTCTCCTCTTTCTTTCTTTCTTTCTTTCTTTCTTTCTTTCTTTCTTTCTTTCTTTCTCTCTCTCTCTCTCTCTCTCTCTCTCTCTCTCTCTCTTTCTTTCTTTCTTTCTTTCTATAGTATATAATGATGCATTTAAAGATCAGTGGTATATTAGATTCAACAAAATGTGCTGGTATTTTATGTGAACTAGACAGTTGAATCTCCTGTCCTTTGGTAAACTTCTTCTGAAGAGTTTGTGTATCTCCAGCATTGAAGAGCACATTTAAAGGAAATTATCTGTAATCCATTTACTGCAAACTTTGTCAAAGCTCAAACTGCAGTTATTCAATCACGCTTTACTTCAAAGCATCACGGGGGAGAGAGAAGGGAAATCTGGTGAACATGTTGCATTAAGAACGAGTATTAAAACCTATGAAGGAACAAGAAGATTTGAAGTTACAGGAACACTATAGCTAAATAAAGTCTGCATTGAAGTGTTTTTATGTAAAAAGAAAAACTTTATGGCTTCATAAGGAATTGTTTAAAGACTAGTGCATAAGATTTGGGTCACTTAGTTAATCATCTGACATACTTGTTGAACTCAGTATTCATTCAGATCTACTATTTAATGAGCCTACTATGTGCTAGACATCATCCTGGACTCTGAAGTAGCAAAGGAAGGGAACAGTCTCTTTAGAGTTATTTTTGTATGGGGGAAGATGGATCCATGAAAGACGAAGGTACTTCTAAGCATTGCAGGTTATCTTAGCCCATTTGTATAGATATAACAAAGTACCATAGATCGGGTAATTTATAAGTAAAGTAAATGGTTTCCTCATAGTTCTGGAGACTGGGAAGTCAACGATCAGGTTACTTGTAGGAGTGGTGGCTGCCAAGGACCTTTCTTTGCTTCCAGTATTGTACCTTGTGGCTTGGGAGTGTAGCTCAAAGGAAGGGAGGGAACTTGTCTAATATGTTCAAGGCTCTGACTTCCAACCCAGTAGTATCAAAAAAGACCTAAACCAAACCAAGCCATCTAAAACCAAACAAACAAAGAACCACCACCACCACCACCACCAAACCCAAAAACCAAAACGGCTTCCTTTAAGGAGAGGTACACTTTATCTTTACCTAGTAGAAGACATGGAAGTATACAACAGGCAACTTAGCTGCTGGACTAAGAGGACAAGAACTCTGTGAAGACTATGCTAGAGGATATCATAGAGAAGGTAGATGAGGCTTGGGAAGATGGCTCACTGGGTAAAATACCTAAATTCAAATTCCAAAGACTGAGCTTGGTAGCATGTGTCTGTAATTTTAATGCTCCTATGGTGAGAAAAGAGGTGAAGACAAGAGATACCTAGTTGGTTCATGGGCTAGTTTGGTGGCATGCACAGCAGTGAAAAACAAAGCAATCTTATCTCTGGGGTGGTGGTGGTGGTGATGCTAAGGTACTGTTCCCCAAATGGTTATTGATCAATCAGCAAAGATTCCAGGGCCAAATGCTGGGTAGAAGGAAAAAGGCGGGACTTGTTGGTTCCCATAGGCAGGCTAAAAGATGCAGGAGAGGAAGGGAGATTTCACCATACTTTGGAGGGAGAAAAGGTGACTATGTGAGTTCTAAAGCGTAGTGGTCATTGGCCATTTCCCTGACTGCGCCTGGGGCAGCAGGTGGGATATTGGAAACATAACTAAGCTGAGGGCAGATTTAGGGGGCTGAGCTGAGGGGGAAAGAAAGGCACAGATAGCTGAGGAGGCTTAGAGGAGCTCAGAAATCGAGCCAATAAGGCAGGTTGAAATTGAGCAATGTATGTGTCTGTGGTTTTCATCTGTGGGTCCAGTATTCTCTGGGTAGGAGCTGGTTGTGCAGTCTGCCCAGAGCATAAATCAAGGTAGCAAAAACTACATGCTACACATCTCAAACACGATAGAAGCTGAGGATCAATACTCACATGGTGGTTGGTTCTTCACATGCATGCATGCATTGTATGCACAGGAATATGCACATATACATGCACACACACATACACACACATGTATACACACACACACATGTACACAGACACAGATAAAACACATGACTCAATTAGTATAGTGGCTTAAATAAAAATGTCTCTTACTGTTATTTTAGTACTTGGTCCCAAGTTGGTAGTGCTGTTTTGGAGGTTTAGGAGGTATGTCCTTGCTATAGAAAGTAGGTAGAGGGGAAGGGCTCTGAAAAATCATGTTGCCCCTTCCAAGTTACTCTCTCTGCTTTGTGCTTTCTATAAAGTTGTGAGCTTTTAGCTGTCTGCTCTAGACATCTAGAAGCTACCAAGCTTCTCTGCCATGGTGGACTCACCTTCTGGAATAATGAGGCCAAATAAACTATTTCTTTTATAAACTGCTTTTGCTGGGGTGTTTGGCATATATGCAGTGAACTAGAGCATGGCTGAAGGCTGAGTATTGAACTTTGAATGGTTATTCTTGTTATGATTCACGTTGGTATTAGGAGTTGGGGCTTCAGGTGGAGACGAGGCTATGATAGCTTCATCTTTGTGAAAGACATTCGTTATGGTTGGACTGTGAGCAGTTCTCCATAGGCTCATGCATTGAATGTGTGGCACCCAGTTTGTTGCTGTTTTGAGAAAATCGGAAACTTTAAGTGACAGGGCCTTGTTGAAGGAAGTAGCTCATTGGAGCATTCTCTGGAAGTTACATCTGGTTAGAGCCCATTGTTGTTTTTTTTATCCTTTTTATCTTATTTGATGTGTATGAGTATTTTGCCTACATGAAGGTCTATGTAGTGTATGTGTCTGATACCTAGAGAGGCCAGAGGAGAGTGTTAGATTCCTTCAGAACAGGGGTTTTGTGGGACCATTAAAGGTAGCCTGGTTTCTGGTTGAGCTAGGTTTAAAACCCTGGTGACCCAGCAGGAGATAATCCTGCAAGGGACCGTAGGTGTTTTGCCACACTCCTGGATACCAGGCTCCTGACATGAGGCCTCAGCTCTTCATAATTCTGTGACTATCAGTCATGTAAGGGCAATGGCCCAAGCCCCTCCACAGGGAGAGGACATGACTATAGCCTCAAGACAGATCTCCATTTTAATGAGGTACCTAAAGGCCTGAAGGGCTTAGCCAATTAAGCTCTCCTTCCCAGACACTCCTCCCTGCAAAAGGTATTTAACCTCAGGCCTGCCTTAAGAAAGTGGGGTATGTCCAGCAATACCTCTCCTGGGCATATATCCAGAAGATGTTCCAACCGGTAAGAAGGACACATGCTCCACTATGTTCATAGCAGCCTTATTTGTAATAGCCAGAAGCTGGAAAGAACCCAGATGCCCCTCAACAGAGGAATGGATACAGAAAATGTGGTACATTTACACAATGGAGTACTACTCAGCTATTAAAAGGAATGAATTTATGAAATTCCTAGGCAAATGGATGGACCTGGAGGGCATCATCCTGAGTGAGGTAACACATTCACAAAGGAACTCACACAATATGTATTCACTGATAAATGGATATTAGCCCAAAAACTTAGGATACCCAAGATATAAGATACAATTTGTTAAACGCATGAAACTCAAGAAGAACGAAGACCAAAGTGTGGACACTGTGCCCCTTCTTAGAATTGGGAACAAAACACCCATGAAAAGAGTTACAGAGATAAAGTTTGGAGCTGTGACGAAAGGATGGACCATCTAAAGACTGCCATATCCAAGGGATCCATCCCATAATCAGCTTCCAAACGCTGACACCATTGCATACACTAGCAAGATTTTGCTGAAAGGACCCAGATGTAGCTGTCTCTTGTGAGACTATGCCGGGGCCTAGCAAACACAGAAGTGGATGCTCACAGTCAGCTATTGGATGGATCACAGGGCTCCCAATGGAGGAGCTAGAGAAAGTAGCCAAGGAGCTAAAGGGATCTGCAACCCTATAGGTGGAACAACATTATGAACTAACAGTACCCCCAGAGCTCGTGCCTCTAGCTGCATATGTAGCAGCTAATCGGCCATCACTGGAAAGAGAGGCCCATTGGACACGCAAACTTTATATGCCCCAGTACAGGGGAACGCCAGGGCCAAAAAGTGGGAGTGGGCGGGTAGGGGAGTGGGGGGGGGGAGTGTATTGGGGACTTTTTGGATAGCATTGGAAATGTAAATGAGGAAAATACCTAATAAAAAAATTAATTCAAAAAAAAAAAAAAAAGAAAGTGGGGTACGGTTTCACTCATCACAACTCTCCATCATGACAATAAATGCTTTAAAATCACGGAATGCCTCTTCTCATTGGGATCCACAGTGGGAACTATGGAACAGGCCTTTGTTTAAAGAGATGTTTCTAGTCCCCCTCAGAAGGCCTCTCAGCGCCCCTAGCCGCAGTCTCCACCAAGCCAAGCAGCCCTCCGAGCAAGCCAAGGACTCTCCTCCCCGAAGGACCCAGCCAGAGCTCTCTTTTCCCCCTTTCCCCTTCAGCCCTAGGCTAGATCCAGCACTCCATTCTCATCTCTTCTGTAGCATCCATCGGCCTCTGTGGTGCACAAGTGTCTGAGAATCTGCCAACCCTGGCCTCTGCGCAGGTCCTGGGATCCCTGAGCCTGACTCCCGCAGTTCCCCAGGGACCTCAGATTTAGCTGCACTCCCCCAACCCCCGAAGCAGTGTCCTGTGGCTCCCCACGGGCCTGGTGTGGGGAAAAGACTTCCCAGCATTCCGCCTTGCTAACCTACAGGTTACATATGGTTATGCAGGTGTTGGAAATTCAACCCACGTCTTCTAGAAGAGCAGCTGGTGCTCATACTTGCTGAGCCGTCTGGGATGCTGAGATTCTGAGACTCTCCTTTCCAGCTCCTTGCTTGATTCTATCTCCACTACATCAGAGCTGTTTCCTCTAAAGATTTGCTTCCAGGACATTTCCAGAACAACTAATTCACCCATCCAGCCTTTCAGATCAGGACATCAGCTAAGCCATGAACTTTCTCAACACATAGAGGCCAAAAGACAAATGATGCCAGCTAGCCCTCCTTTGACAAAACCAATTTTCCTATTTCCCTTTGGGACTCCAGAAGGGAATTCTTCACCTCAATTCAGCTAGAAGCAAACAGAAAAAGGTTATCGTCCCAATCTCTTAGGTTGGGATAGATGGTTCTGGTTATTTTATGTAAATGATATGTTATCATTTTAAGAGATAATTTACAAATGTTGTATCTTGGACAGGGAAGAAACTAGAGAACTTAAACTCAAGAGATTTCTACCTTTTCTTTCCCATTCTCTATCCTTCCTTCTTAGATAAAGGGAAGGAGGGTGGAAGAGAAAAGGGGCGATGTTATAATATCATACACATTAGAAAAATAAATAGAGATAGGTTATCAAACTTACTACTAAAACAAAATATTATTTAGCCATATCTTACATTAATAGAAGTCTTTATAATTAATATAAATTGAAATTATAGTCTTACATTGATACAAAATTTATAGCCTAATACAGATTTGAGGTTTTCATTGGGATAAATTTCCTATATTGACATCAAATTTGAAATTAATTTTATTATTCTTTGATAGGATTGTGCCTATAAAACTCATCTAAAATTACAAAGCTTAGACCCAGTCCTTCTAATAACTGTCATTACAAACTGTTTAAGATGATTAAGTAACACAAGTTAAGGGCCAGATAATAAACTCATGGTTAAAAGAAGAGAATACTCTCTGCTGATCACTAATGTGAAAAAAAGAAAAAAAAAGTGAAGAAACTCATTAGATTCTGATTTAATTATAATAAAGTGTTTTCAGTTTACTCAGATAAAAATGACTAAGAATAGTTAAAAGTTTAACCATTCAGATATACTTTACATTGATAGATAGTCTTCAAAAATGTCAAAAGTCCACAAAATGTGACATTAAGGCCATTTCATTATTAAAGATCAGTTGATGAAAGACATTTCTACTCCTGATAATACTACCTTCTTGGTTCAAAAAAGAAATTAAACATCAGTAGAGCTGCTCCAGTTATGACAAGATAGCCACTAGACAAAAATTACCTTAACTCATCTACAGACGAAAATACTGTCCAATAAATGAAAAAAAATCAACTAATAGCTTTGCCAAGACACAATAAACAGTCCTTCATAATTCTGCTTTACAAAGGTCTGTCAAATGATCCTAGACCAGAAGGCTAAAAATTAATGCTCCAACATTTTGAGAAATGAGTCCAGGTAGTCAGTCATCTCTACAAATTGGTTAAGTTTTGGAAGCTATGTTTTGTGCTTCCTGTATTTTCAGGTAATATTTAAAACATTCTCAGATTTATGATGAGGTTGAAGACTAATTATGGTAACACACTCAACCTCAAATTGTTTAACATTGAGAGAGATGATATAGCTTAAAGAAGATGGTTTTCAGATGATAATACAAGCTAAGACCAAGACATAATTCAAATATAAAATTATAAGCCCTTTAAAAGAGATAATAGAATACTTTATCTAAATTGACAAATATAATGGATCAGATATTAAATGTATCTTATACTTTATAATTTACATAATTGCAATGGTTGTGCTCAATTTATATCTAAAAAAAAATATAGCCTTTTAATTGAACAAAAAGGGGGAAATGTTGTGGGTTGCCCTGGTGCTGTTTGTATTTTGATGTTAATTCTGCTTCTTCAAGAGGGGTTGAACCTATGAGGAGTGGAACACATACTCAGGTGAGTTCAAGTTCTCCCTATTCTAACTGGTCAAATAAGGCTAGAGTCTCTAGGGAGTGGAAGGGAAAGGTGGGACTCTTAGAAAGGTCTTAGAAAGTGGGGGCAGGTGAGAGAGTGGGGAGGAAGGGAAGGAGAGGACAGGTGAGGATGTGGAAGAAAGATGGAGTAGAGCCACATGGTCTGGAAAAGCCACAGATAGCAAGAGATCTCATAGCTGAGGAATAGATTAATGTAGTTATAGCTATGCCCAATTAGACGTACATCTAATAAATATAACGGGGTTGTGTGTTTTTTACATGGGCTTTTTGGTGTTGGAAATCACCACAACAGCTCTCAACCCCATTTCTTACTCAGTGCTTTGTGAGTGGCATTTGTCACCTTCTCCAGAGGCCATGGTATTCTGTCACACAGGAGCAATGGAGCCAAGGACGGTGGACTGAAACTTCTGAATGTTATGAGTTAAATCCATCTTCCCCCTTTTAATCTGTTCCTGTCAGATAGTCAGTCGGTCACAGTGACAGAGAGTTTGGCTGGTAAGAAACCTTTGTGAAAGCAATTGAGAGAGTCTGCTTTTTCTCTTCTGCTCTGGATTCCTCTTTCCTGTGTGATGAGACAGTAAGAGGAGCCATCTATGAAGAAGATAGCAAGGCCTCATCCAGTACCGGGTCTGTTGGAGCCTTCAGAACTAAAAGCAGTAATTCTCTATCAGTTTCTTAGCCTCAGACATTTTGCTAGAACACCCCAAGTGGATCAAGACACTAAATATCACATGAAATTGTCAGGGCCATGGGTGATGTAAGAACAAGACTAATAAAATGTAAATTGTTTCTTCTTTAGTGCTGGGGGTTATACCTCAGACCTTCTGCATACTAACATGTGTTTTATTGCTGAGCTACACCCACAACTCCCTAAGGGGTTTCTATGGACCACAAACCTTTGGAAAAATTTGCTTCTTCTACCAGCAGTGGCTTTTGGGGGAGCTGAAGTGGAAACTTCTAAAGTTCTTTAGAAAGTCAGTTGTGTTGTATGGTGTTTTGCTGGGGCAAACATGTGAAGTTATGTTTTCTGAAGCTGACATAGGTGAAAGGATATTTTGCTAAAGCAAGCATCTGAAAGAAAATGTGATGTTGGTCTTACATCTTTAGTAGTCTTCACTTCCCCGAGAGAGGCACAGATGAGAACTTTTCATGGCATGTCTATTGGCCCTAGTCTCTCCTGTTGACTTGTGCTGATTTGGATGAAGCCTGGCTGTCTCTGTTAGGTTGTGCCAGTGCTGCTGCTGTCCAGATACTACTGAATTGGACTGCTGGTACATCTGTGAAGTGTGTGTGAGTGGACCCAGCTGCCATTGCTGACCTGTGAACTGAACTGCTGATTTCCTGATAATGTAGATGGGGTTTGCTCCAAAGAACCATTTCTAAACAGGTTCACTTCTCCCATATCCTTTCTTTTCCACTACCTCTGGTGGGTAGTGGGCTAGAAGGAAGGTTAAAGCATTTAAGAACCATCATTAAAAGTGGACTTAGAAAAAGTTATATGCCGGGGCCTAGCAAACACAGAAGTGGATGATCACAGTCAGCTATTGGATGGGTCACACGGTCCCCAATGGAGGAGCTAGAGAAATTACCCAAGGAGCTAATGGGAACTGCAACCCTGTAGGTGGAACAACAATATGAACTAACCAGTACCCCGGAGCTCTTGTCTCTAGCTGCATATGTATCAAAAGATGGCCTAGTCGGCCATCACTGCAAAGAGAGGCCCATTGGACTTGCAAACTTTATATGCCCCAGTACAGGGGAACGCCAGGGCCAAAAAGGGGGAGTGGGTGGGTAGGGGATTGGGGTGGTGGGTATGGGGGACCTTTGGGATAGCATTGAAAATGTAAACGAGGAAAATACCTAATTAAAAAAAAAGAAAAAAAGAAAAAGTTAAAGTTACAGGGAGCATCAGTGAAAGGTTTATGATCCATGTTAAAATGGTGCTGAGGCAGAGGGAATGTAGAGGCAGGCTACTGAAGCCAACAAAATACTAGACATATCCATAATTGAAGAAATATTAAGGAAGGTGGACCAGGGACTCTTTTGGTGCTCTGTGGGATTTTGATTTATCTTACTTGAATGACAAAAGACTGAGGAATTCTATCTCTATAGATATAAATATTGACTATTTTGACTTTTTCTTGGGACTGTGTACTAAAGTAACCAGTAAACTTCTGGAAAATGCTCTAATGGTTTGGTTTGAGTATTTACTGAATGTTCTGGAACAGTCCCTTGAGAAGGTGGATGACCATAGACTCCGTAATTTTTTATGAAATAAATAAATCTGTAGTTGGCATTTCCTACTTTTCAACTGTGGACTTTATGAACTATATACTATTCTGACAGAGTGGTATATTAGTTATCTATTGTGGTATAACAAATTGCCCCCCAAGTTTAATAGTTTAAAACAATAACCTTAAAAATAACCACTTCAGCCACTGTGGGTCAAGATTCAAGAGCAGCTTTGTTGACTGCGTCTGGTGCAAGGTCTCTTCTGTGGCTGTGGTTAGGATGTTGGGAGGGGCTGCAGGCAACCGAGGTCTTGGTGGGGGCTGGGGATTGGCTTCCATGATGGTTCACTCCTGTGGCTATTGTCTCTGTTCCCTGTCATGCAGCCCCTTCCTAGCAGCCTGTCAGCTAGCACAGCTGGAGCACAACACTCTGAAGGGAAGGGAGCTGCAGGGCCCGGAAGCGCTACCTTTCCTGGGCACATCCAGCACTTCTGCTCTCTCAAAGCCAATGGAGTCACCTGGTCCTTTTTCACACATGAGGGGAGCGCAGGAGGCTCTGACCCTTAAAGGGAGGGCTCCCAACAATTTGTGTTCATGTTTGAAATCAGCCAACACAGCCTTTAATGCCCCCACTAAGTTATGCGAGATGATATCTTAAAGCAGCAGCACATAGTTTTGAGTGTTTGTAATTCTCATGCCTGAGGGTGGCTGTGGCTCTGCCAGTCTCAGGATAGCGCTATTTAACCAGCAACAGCTAGTCAGATCATGTAGGAGAACGTGGGACCCTTATTTAATTTTGGCTTGAGGTTTATACCACTAGTCTATAATTACTATTTTAAATTATATATTACTGAAAACACATGATTGCATTTGTTTCTGGACATTATAGAAACATATTGCCATTCCTATTTCATTCATACTTTTAAAAGGAATTTCATGTGTGACTGGTAAACTCAATCGTCTCCACACTTAAAATATACTTTCTGTGTGATACTGGCATTAATATTTGTGACATCTTATGTAGATATCCTCTATATTTTCACTGTATTTTACAAATAATCTGAGTATATTTGTTGCTACTACATTTTTATAAGGGTTAAACAATAAAACATTATTTTTGAAATATAAACATGTTTGCTTGTATTCATTTTATGTATGTCTCTTGCATTTTATCCATTTAAATGTTTTTCATCTGCAGGGGTTTTTTTTGTTGTTGTTGTTCTAGGAACTTCATTATTCTGGAATTAATTTGTATATGTGCTTAAAACTCACTGAGTATCAGAGGAATGGTTTTATTCTTCTAAATTGTCTGGTCTCATTATTGTAAACATGAAAGATGTTAGTTTTATTTAATAAAAAAGTGCGCTAGAAAATTCTATATTGCTTTATTTTTTTTTAAAATTGCATCTGGCATGTAAAATATTAGTCCCCATATATGAAATGTCAGTATACATCACTAGTTTTTAAAAATTATATTGCGCACGTGTGTGGGGGGTACATGAATGTAGGTCTGTGAGACTGTCATGATGTATACGTGGAGGTCAGAGCCCACCTTCCAGGGAGTTGGTTCTCACCTCCTACCACATGTGTCCTGGGGGTCTGAAGTAAGGTTGTCAAGCCTGGCGGCAACCACCTTTACTCACTGTACCACCTTACCAGCCACACTTCCCCTTTAAAATGTCTGCACAAGGTAGGGTGGCATTAGGGAACCCCATACACAAGGAAATTGAGAAGCAAAGAAGCAGTTGTCTGTGTGAAGAGCTATTGGCTTATTGAAGTCCCAATTTTATGGTCTATTAAATAGGTATAGTAATATGTTCTTGGCCATGTTGTTCAGAGGGCTAGAGACAGTGTATAGATATTATATTACATTACTTGATAAATGGCTTTGTGGGGGCTGGAGAGATGGCTCTCTGTGAGTGCTAGTTTCACTGTGTGTGTTCACGACTACCTTGAACCCCAGCACTCAGGAAGCAGAGATAGGGGGGCCTTAGTAATTTCAAGGCTAATCTGATCACCATAGTCAGTTCCAGGGTTGCCAAGGTTACATAGTATGACTCCACTAATGATGATGATAATAATAACAATAACAACAATAATAATGATATAACTGCAGCAGTAGCAACAAGAAGAAAGACAGACAGGAAAGGAAAAAGAGTGCCAGCTATTCACTTCTAGCACCCAGGTCAGTTGGCTCACAACTCTCTGTAACTTCTTTAGGGGTTGATTGAACACCCTCTTCAGGCACCTGCACGTACCTGTGAACATAACAAACATAGATACATGCAAATACGTATAAACACATCTAAGTTTTTAAAGATGCAGTTGTGTTTATTCTATAAAACGTGGGCACATTACATGTACAGCAAGAGTACAAGAAGTCAAGGAACTGTGTAGCTCCCAGGTAGCTGGCTCAGGACCAGCTCCCAAATGACAGAGCTAGGGCTGTGTGCAGAGCTTTCCAGAAATGCAAGGAAGGGCATTTAGAGGCATCTTTCCATTCCTCTGGTAACTGTCACTCTTCCTTTGGGGAGCTATGTGTCTCCTCTTCCATTTCATGAGCACCAGTTCTCCTTCCCCAAGCCTTAGTGACTGGATTAATAATGGGCAGGAGATTCACCATCCCCCAAACAGAATCTTCTATTGACATTTTAATATATGCATGCTGGAAGACATAGTAATTTTTTTCTCCTCTAAGATGACCAGAGATCTGGATCTGTCACAATCAACAAAGTGGAGGGATGGGTTTGGGAGGGGAAGAAGAGGGAAGCAACCCCACCAGGTTCCAATCTACACCCGAATCAATACGTTCCAACTTTTGGCTTATGCCAGAGTTGAATTTTCCTTCCTTGTAGCCCCAACTAGCATGAGACCGAGCTGTTATGGGAAGAGAATAACAAGCACACATCCCTGTCCTGAGAGAGCTTCAATAGCTAAAGAAGGAAAGCAGCAAACTGTGACAACCTCTTACTGACTTCAAGCACCTAGAATCCCAGAAAAGGGAGTGAGGGGACCACTCTGTGCAGACTGTCATGGAAGATTGTGAAGAGGCAGGAATTTGAACTAGACATTGAAGGACAGTTCAGTCAAGTGCTTTTGAGGACATTTCATGAGCTTGACAGTGGGTGGGTTACTGTGGGGACAGCCAAGGAGGAGAGCAAAGGTGCAAAGGTGATTGAACGATTCTGTTTCATGTCACTGGAATTTCAAAGGCAGTACTGGGTACTGTAATTCATCTGCAGACACGACTAGTGGCCATAATGATTAATAGTGTGTGATTCTTGTTTTACCTGTCCTCTCTTTCTTCTCTCCCTTGCTCCCATTTCCCTTCCTCCCCTTCTTCTTCTTCTTTTTTTAAAAGATTTATTTATTTATTTATTTATTTGTAAGTACACTGTAGCTGTCTTCAGACACTCCAGAAGAGGGCATCAGACTTTTGTTACAGATGGTTGTGAGCCACCATGTGGTTGCTGGGATTTGAACTCAGGACCTTTGGAAGAGCAGTCGGTGCTCTTACCCACTGAGCCATCTCAACAGCCCCCTCCCCTTCTTTATAGTCCCCCCTCCCCAGGATTTCTCAGTGTGACCCTGACTGTCCTTGAACTCACTCACTCTGTAGAACTGGCTGGACTTGAACCCAGAGAGACCTGCCTGCTTCTGCCCCTACCCCCAACCCCCCCCCCCACCAAGTGCTGGGATTAAAGGTGTGCACCTGTAGAGATAATGTTTACACACACTGTGTGAGGATGTGTCTGTCTTTCCTTGCCTGTTTAAGGCACCTTCTGATTGGTTAAAATAAAAAGCCTAGCCGGGCAGTGGTGGCTCATGCCTTTAATCCTAGCACTTGGGAGGCAGAGGCAGGCGGATTTCTGAGTTCGAGACCAGCCTGGTCTACAAAGTGAGTTCCAGGACAGCCAGGGCTACACAGAGAAACCCTGTCTCGAAAAAACCAAAAAAAAAAAAAAAAAAAAAAAAAAAGCCTATATAGTAGGGGGTTAAGAGCACTGACTGCTCTTCCACAGGTCCTGAGTTCAAATTCCAGCAACCACAACCATCTGTAATGAGATGTGACACCCTCTTCTGGTATGTCTGAAGACAGCTACAATGTCCTTACACAAATAAATCTTTAAAACAAAATGCCTATGGTAGAATAGAAGGTGGGCATCTGTCAGAGAGACAGAGAGAGAGAGAGAGAGAGAGAGAGTGCAAGAGAGACTCTCTAGGAGGGAGCCAGGCTTGGGAAGATTCTCTTGGAGAAAGTCAGACATATGAAACTGAAGGGAGGTAGCACTGTATGCACAAATAAGCCTCCGTGCCTTGTTTCTATGTCTGGGGCAGACACACGAAAGGTCTGATGGGCACACTCATCACCACTGCCCAGAATTTTTTTAAGTGTATGCAAGTGTGTGTGCGTGTGCATGGTCATGAATGACAAGTGTGCAGGGGTCAAACTTTGTGGCATGAGTTTTCTCCCTTACTGTCATGTATGTTCTAGGGATCCAACACAGGTCACCAGGCTGGAGGGCAAGTGCTTTATCCCTGAGCTACCATTTTTTTCTGTGGGTGCTAGAGACCCAGATTCATGTCCTCATGCTTAGGGGGTATACTGGCTGGTTTTGTGTCAACTTGACACAGCTGGAGTTATCACAGAGAAAGGAGCTTCAGTTGAGGAAATGCCTCCATGAGATCCAACTGTAAGGCATTTCCTCAATTAGTGATCAAGGGGGAAGGGCCCCTTGTGGGTGGGACCATCTCTGGGCTGGTAGTCTTGGTTCTATAAGAGAGCAGGCTGAGCAAGCCAGAGGAAGCAAGCCAGTAAAGAACATCCCTCCATGGTCTCTGCATCAGCTCCTGCTTCCTGACCTGCTTGAGTTCCAGTCCTGACTTCCTTGGTGATGAACAGCAGTATGGAAGTGTAAGCCGAATAAACCCTTTCCTCCCCAACTTGCATCTTGGTCATGATGTTTGTGCAGGAATAGAAACCTTGACTAAGACAGGGGGTAAATTGGATTACCCCCTGAGCCATCTCTCTAGCACCCCCTTTTATTCATTAAAGAAACCTGGTGCTTCCTCTCATGAGCTCTCCCCATTTCCCAGATGGCTAAGTCTTCCTAGGGTCCATCAAACCCTCGGTGGGCCCTACGCTTCTTACCACACTGCCATTGTGTGGTAAGAGTTTCTGCAAAAGAATACTTAGGAAGCAGCACAGAACACTCCCTGTGTTCCTCATCAAGAGACACAGCATTGGCTGCCTCCTTCCAGCTGTGATGAAGCTGACCAGCAAATTCTAGTAAAAGCTGCTGTTGTTGCTTTGTATGCCCTCTTGAGCACTCCAACTTGCGTCCATGGGGGCTGGTCTGGTGGGCAAATCTAATTCACAGGGCAGATTGCACTTAGAGTCACCTTGCCTTTGGGACTAGGGAGGTTTTATTACCAGGACAAGCTTGTGTCTGACCTCTGAGAGCTTCCCTTGGGAGGCAGAATTTCCCAGGGAGCTACTCAGCCCTCCACCCCTACCACAGGCAAATAAGGTTCCTGCTGGCTCATCCCTTCAGTCTGTCAGAGGAGGCCAGGTCTTTGAATGAAGTGAGGACTGGCTGAAGGGATTTGTCAAGATGTGTGATATTAGATTTCTTTAGCAGGAATGCCTGTCACTTTGCTATTTTCTGGTGGAAAAAAAATTTCCACAGTTAGTGTTGAAAATATATAAAATCAAAGAGAGAAGGAAGGCAATTTCACATGAAAATATGAAGCAATAGGAACTTGTAGTGATGTGAGCTAAGGGGACCTTCCCTTTCTTTCATGGTCTTGGATTAGACGGCACACCCTTTGAACTGGATAATTTGATTATGTCATCAGCTCTCTTGGGCAATTCAGGTTTGTCCTTTAGATTTTTATGACTTTCCCCAAGATCATCTGAAGATAACAGTGTCTCCTCCAGACTAAAAAAAAAAAAAAAAAATCCTATGCAGAAATGAGATTATGGTCAACTTTAAATATAAGATTATTTCCTGTGGACCGGTTGATAAGCATGGCAATGTAGTTTAGATTTCCTTTTATTCAACTGATGAAGATCTCCTCTTGAGTGACTAATAGTCATGTGTATACTCTGTCTTGGATGATTTAATTTTTTTAAATGTTAAGTTTATTTCAATTTTATTTTTAGTCAACAAATAATAATTGTATATGTTTATCAGGTATAATATGATGTTCTGATACATGCATTTTGAAATTCAAGGTTTTATTTTGTTAAAATGTCATTAAACTGATACAAAAGCACATAAAAATTACACACATTTAGGGGTGTCATGTAATGTTTCCATGTAACATTTATGTCAGGCTGAATTAACTTTTTTCATTTCTTTATTGTTATGACTCTTACAGTTTTCTCTTCTAGTCCTTCAAAATGGGCAGTACGACCTGCTAGAATCACCCCATATGAGGACACACCCCAGTTTCTGCTCAGTGGTACCCATCATTATGCATGATGGAGATTCTCTGCAGGATTCAGGCAGTCTGAAATAGACACTCTTCTCAGCCTTCATCCCCCACTTCCCACCTCTTGTTCAGGGATGTTTCATCTCTGTGTCTGCCCTGAGGGTCTTGCTCTGCATCTGGCAAGGGTCTGACCCTCTTCTTGGCCTGATTTCCACATTCGGGAAGGTCTCCTTTCCCATGAGCCATTTGTTCTGCTCATGGAGCTATGAGGTTTAGAGAGGTGTTAGCGAGTATTTTACATATATATGTATTTTTGTGCATTGTTCATAAAAGTGGGTTTTTCATATTTATTTATTCCATCTTGGGCCCTTTTGCCTTTTCTCTCCTCTTCCCTGAGAGCTGAGGCTGACAGAACACCCCCAGGGGAACTTTGCTAATCTATTGTTGTTTCTACAACTCCGAGCTGGTGCCTGGCTCATGGCAGGTGTCCGGTGAATATTACTGAATCAGTTAATGAGTGAAAATGGACTCTGGGAATTTCTTCCCTGTTTCCAGACTCAAATCCCCTAAATAGGGCACCCTTGTTCAGGCTGTTCTTAATGAAATTCTAAATATCGATGACAGCTTACTTTATTTTTTCTTAGGTAAAGGCTCAGCTAGATTTAAATCTCTAAATTCAATGTAGAGGTCAAATGAGTGTCAGCTTGGAACATTTTGGCCAAGAACTATGGCTCAGAAAATAATGGCCAGGATTAAAACTAAGGACAACCTCACTGCACTCATTTCCTGTAGCTGAGGTGGCAAATTGCCACAGTTGGGTGGCTCACAACAGACATCCTTTGCTTTGCCTCCCAGTGCAGGGGCTACAATACCAAAATCAATTTCTGTAACCTAAAGTGAAGGTGTGGTTGGGAGTCTGTCCTATAGAGGCTTTGTGATGGAGTCAGCAACTAGTTTGCTGCTAGCATTGCTTAGTAAGCACTCCTAGAATATTTACTAATCATATGAATAATCGGACCCTAGAAAGGTAGAGAGATGGCTCAGTGGTTGAGAGCACTGGCTGCTCTTCCAGAGGACCCTGGTTTGATTCTCAGCACCCACATGGCAGCTCACAACCACCTATAATTTAACTCTAGTTTCAAGGGATCCTAGGCCCTCATCTGGCCTGTACTGTGACCAGTCACACAAGCTACACACAGATATACATGTAGGCAAAAGGCCCACACACATTAAATTAAGGAAAAATAAGAGAGTGGCCACCAAGGATGGAAAACTTATTTATTTATTTATTTATTACTGCTGGGGACGTAACCCACATTCTCATACTTGTTAGGCATAGTCTCTACCACTGGGCCTTTCCCTAGAAATTCCCACTGGAATATAAACATTTAAAACAGAGTATGCCACTATGGTTTACTGCTTGTAGCAGACACTGTATCTGTGGGCTAGTAGCCACCAGCTTCCAGCCTCTCCTCTTGAGACTTAAAGTGCAGAGGCTGAAGTTCTCAGGCTGAGGTTGCTGAGCTCAGTTGGGGGGGGGGGGGGGGCAGCTGCTGTCTAAGTTCCCGCTGTTGCCATGTGAAACAGAAAGTTATCTGTTTCCACATCATTTTCGATGCTGGAATCAAACCTAAGCCTCAAACATACTGAGCATGCGTTTTACTGTGCCCACCCCCTTCCTCTCCCTTCCTACCCTCCCTCCCTCTGTTCCTCTCTCCTCTATCCCTCCCTTCACTGGCCTCCTCCCCCCTTTTCGACTTTTCTTTAAATATTTTTTACTACATTTTAGTCTCTATCTCTCATTCTGTCTCTGTCTCAATCTCTTTGTCTCTCTGTCTCTGTCTCTCTCTGTCTCTCTCTCTCTGTCTCTGTCTCTCTCTGTCTCTCTCTCTCTGTCTCTGTCTCTGTCTCTCTGTCTCTCTCTCTCTCTGTCTCTCTCTGTGCGCGCGCTTGAGTAGCTGAGCTTGTGCAAAGTGCTGTGGAGGTCAGAGCACAACAGTTTGGAGACAGTCCTCTCCTTTCCTCACGAGGGCTCCGGGGATCAGGGTTGGTGGCAAGAGCCTTTACTCACTGAATCATCTCACAGGTCCCGTGTGGGGATCTGTTCTCTCCTTCCACTTTTATGTAGGTTCTGGGGAATCAAACTCAGGCTCACAGGACAGGCGCCTTTCCTGCTGAGCGTCTCACTGAATGCTTGCTGAATGTTACAATACCCCCCCCCCCCCCCGCCCCCCAGCACACCACCACACCACGTGGTAAGGTTTAAACCTTGCACAGCTTGGTTGAGTAGAAAGTGCTAGCACCAGAGACCAAACTTTCAGTTAGGATATGGAATCTCAAAACTTAAGCAGCTTTTTTCCATGATTAGTGCCAATAAGCATAGGTGCAAAACTTCAAAGCCAGTTTACCTGAATTCCAAACCCACCTTCTAGCTACTGGACTTAGCCATCCTCTAGAAAAATATACACTGTTAGAAATATATTTGGTGTGGGTGGGGCAGGGAGATGGTTCAGTTGTTAAGAGCATAAGAACACTGGTGTCTGCCCCAGAGGACTAGGATTCAATTTCCAGCATCCACAGCCATCTGTGACCTCAGTTCCAGGGGACCTATGGCTCCTTCTGACCTCCATGGGCACCAGACATCCATGTAGTACAAAGACATACATGCAGGAAAAAGCACCTACACACATAAAATAAAATTAAATGAATAAATATCCTTTGAAAAGTATACCTAACAAGTAAAATTCGAGTATGTTTATTGTAAGCTACAGGATATTTTGAAACATGTATGTATATATGTATGTATGTATGTATGTATGTATGTATGTATGTATGTATAGAAAGGCTCGATTGAGGTAATTAACACTATATGCATCACCTTAACTATTTATGTCTTTGCGTCTTAATAACTTTTCTTTTGTTTTGTTCTGTTTTTCGAGCTACAATTTCTCTGTAGTCCTGACTTTCCTGGAATTGGTTCTGAAGACCATGCTTGCCTCATACTTAGAGATCAACCTGCCTTTGCTTTCCAAACGCTGGGATTAAAGGCATGCACCACCATGGCCTTTAAAGTGTACTTCTCTGTCATTTTGAAAATAAAAAAAACTCTTTGTAGTCACTATGTTATACAATAAATGAAACTTTTAAAAAATGTCTTACCTTTCAAACACTCTAACTTCAAGTGTATGGTTTCATAGATTTCAAGACACACCATTATTTTACATTCTGATAACAGTGACAAGCAGTGCTCACTGTTAGGTGTGTCTCCATTTCTAAGATGTTATGTGAAGTGAAAGCTTTCAAGTCAGCAAAACCTAAAATCCTGGAATTGTAATTTTAATGTTATTCCTCTTCATGGAGTTTACATTAATTTCCCCAATGGAAATAAGAACTGATACTGTATGCCCCACGTCAGTGGGTGGTGCCAACACTGTGGTTCCTCAGTGGGCCTGGCACCCCCTCAGGGGTGAGCTCCAGCAGGCAGGACCATACATAATTTCCCACTTACTTGCAGGAATACTTGCAAGATTGGATTTGTTGCTGCAGTTGGGCAACTCATTATTATTCCTGCCAATGGTCCCAGAAGCTTGGAAGCACCAAGCTGCCTAGAGCTACTTGGAAATAATAATAGAGCAAGAGACTCAGGGAATAATGGATGAGACACTCTGAGACATGTGGTACTGCCTGTCTGTGAGGTTGACTGTAGGACAGAGACAGCTAGCTAGCTGTTCTCTCTCCACCATGATGGATAGGACAGGGGCAAGAGCAATGTTTTACAGTTTCTAGGAAATATCAGTCCAAAAACTTATAGCCGAAAAAGGAAATTAAATCAGTCTAGCAGAATTATTCCAGGGGTACTGTAGAACAAGGCCAGCAAAAGACAATGACACTGAGCCTTGAGAAATGGCTGTAGAGAGGAGGGGAGAGGCAGAAGGAAGAATAGAAAGTGAAGGAGAGGAGGGAGAGAAATCCTGAGGAAGGAAGGGCCAAGGAAGCCAATGAAAGATGGGGAGAGTTCCTTCCCTTCCCTTCCCTTCCCTTCCCTTCCCTTCCCTTCCCTTCCCTTCCCTTCCCTTCCCTTCCCTTCCCTCCCCTCCCCTCCCCTCCCCTCCCCTCCCCTCCCCTTTCTTCTTCTTCTTCTTCTTCTTCTTCTTCTTCTTCTTCCTCTTCCTCTTCCTCTTCCTCTTCCTCTTCCTCTTCCTCTTCCTCTTCCTCTTCCTCTTCCTCTTCCTCTTCCTCTTCCTCTTCCTCTTCCTCTTCCTCTTCCTCTTCCTCTTCCTCTTCCTCTTCCTCTTCCTCTTCCTCTTCCTCTTCTTCTTCTTCTTCTTCTTCTTCTTCTTCTTCTTCTTCTTCTTCTTCTTCTTCTTCCTCAAGGCAGGATTTTTCTGTGTAGCCCTGATTGTCCTGGAATTTGCTCTGTAGACCAGGCTGACCTCAAACTCAGAGATCTTTCTGCTTCTGCCTCTCAGTGCTGGGATTAAAGCAGCAGTTTTCAACCTGTGGGTTGTAACCCCTTTGGGGGTCACCTATCAGATATCTTGCATATAAGATACGTTACAATTTATAACAGTAGAAAAATTACAGTTATTACATAGTAACAAAATAATTTTATGGTTGAGGATCACCACTGTGTTGGAGAAATTGTAGTAAAAGGTTGCAACATTAGGAAGGCTAAGAACCACTGGATTCAAAGCATGCACTACCATTGCCTGGCTGGATTTTTCTTTTGTCTGTTTGTCTTGCTTTTTTTGAGATAAGGACTTTCTCTATAGTCCTGGCTATACTGGAACTTGCTGTGTAGACCAGACTGGTCTCAAACTCACAGAGATCTACCTTGCCTCTACCTTCTAAGTGCTGGGATTAAAGGTATGCACCATCATACCCTGTTTGTCTTTTGTTTTTGTTTTTTAATGACTTATTTATTTTTATGTGCATTGGGATTTTTCCTGCATATGTGTCTGGTGAGGGTGTCAGATCTCCAGGAATTGGAGTTACAGAGAGTTGTGAGCTATTTTGTGGGTACTAGGGATTGAACCCAGGCCCTCTGAAAGAGCTGCCAGTGTTCTCAATGACCAAGCCATTTCTCTAGTCTCAGGAAGGGATTTTTAAAAGCAGTGATGGTCCTGGGGAGCACACGCTACTGGATTCATTTGGTGACAGATTGCTTGTTGGGCCTGTTTAATGAACATGGTACCTATAAAGGCAGGACACAATCTGAAAGTAGAGATAGCCCTTTTGTTCTAAAGGAAGGGTGGGGTGCTCTGGCTGGGCAATGTCTCACAATGCTAATTTTGACTTAGGGTCTTCTCCCAGGCAGGGGTGCATACATGTGTGCATGTGTGTATGCAGATGTATGCATGCCCTGATGTGCTTGTGGAGGTCAGAGCATAACTGTGGAAGTTATCAGTTCTTTCCTTTTACCTCGTGAGTTCTAGAGATCAGAGGATTGAACTCAAGTCCTCAGACTTGTTACCAAGAGTCCTTACCTGCTGAGCCATCTCTCCAGCACACAAATACACATGCACACATGCACGCACTCACAGGAGAAGACCCTAAGACAAAACAATTTGTTCTAGAATGTTCTCACTGTATAGTTGGTTGAGTTTGTGCATGAAGATCCCAGGAAGTCAGAGGCTAGCTGTGTGTCTCAGCACCTTAGTTCAGTAATCGCAGCTACTGTAACTACCACTCAGTTTTTCAAATGAAGTTATAAAAATGGGTATCTCACAAGTTCATGTCAACTGTGCATTGTTTTCTCTGTCTAGGGCAACTGAGAGGACGTTCCTTGTTCCCTGGTCTGTCTGAAGTTAAGCAGCCCTGGCTGTGTGCCTTTCTGATTTCCGTGGATATCTTCGTTGCTACTCGGACCCCCTAAGCTGCTCTCCAGGGACTACAGCCATGTCTGCGTACCTTTCTTCCTTGAGCTATGACTTGAGCATCTTTTGTATTGTAGGCACCCAGTGCCACATGTCAGGGAATTCAGCTCAATAAACTGAGAAATCAGTTCACCGAGAGTTTAGCACTCTCTGCTTTCTCTTGCTATTCAAAGGTAATACCGCATGCAGGTCAGGGGGCAATTGTCACGATTCATCTTAAACCTTCTCCCAAGAGTCACATGGGGGCCTCTGAGCACGGTGCATTGCTGGGGGCATTCTTAGCTGTTTCCAAGGACAAGATATGGCCTGTCTAACTTGCCAGGGCCTCATGGAACAGATGCCTGATCACATCTGGGCATGTATAAGGCTTGCTTCATGTATCTGTAAGTTGCAAATATCTCTTTTCATACTGAGATTTTGGAGCTATTCCTTGTTTTTGTTTGTTTGTTTGTTTGTTTTTGTTTTTTGTTTTGTTTTGTTTTGTTTTTTTCCAGAAGCTCAAGCAATTAGCCTTGTAGGAACTAGCAACAAATGTTAACTGGTAGCAAGATGGTCAAATACTTTCTGTATTGTTGTTACTGCCTACAGTGGGCAGATATTGTCTATGAAGATGGGAGGGTGCTTTAGGGTTTTACTGCTGTGAAGAGACACCATGACCAAAGCAACTCTTATAAAGGAAAACATTTAACTGGGGCTGGCTTACAGGTTCAGAGGTTCAGTCCATCATCATCAAGGATGGATCATGGCATCGTCCAGGGCCAACTTTCTACATCTTGATCCAGAGGCAAACAGGAGAAGACTGGCTTCCAGGCAGCTAGGAGGAGGGTCCCAATGTCCACCCACAAAGTGACATACTTCTTCCAATAAGGCCACACCTCCTAGTAGTGCTACTCCCTGGGCCAAGATTATTCAAACCACCACAGAGGGTTTTAATTGTCTTTAAAAACTTTTTGTTTGTTTGTTTTGTTTTTTGAGACAGGGTTTTTCTGTGTAGCCCTGGCTGTCCTGGAACTCACTCTGTAAACCAGGCTGGCCTCAAACTCAGAAATCCACCTGCCTCTGCCTCCCAAGTGCTAGGATTAAAGGCATGCGCCACCACCTTGTGTGGGACCTGGTAGGATGATGGTAGGTAATCTTCCTTGAAGATTACCATGAAGTACCTATTGTTCTCCTAACCTTGCCTTTCAGCTAGGATTAAAGGCATGTGCCACCACCTTGTGTCGGACCTGGTAGGATGATAACATTGTCTTCCTTGAAGATTACCATGAAGTACCTATTGTTCGCCTAACCTTGCCTTTCAGCTAAGAGTAACATTGTTATATTCAGATAGACTACCCCCCCCCCCTTGGCAATGGGAAGGTGTCTGCCCTCCCAGACTAGAAATAACAGGCTGCCTTTTCTTTCTTTGGCAAATGTTACATCAGTCTTGGTTTTCTTTATTTGATGAAAAAATAGTGAAGGGGAGAAAAATGATAATGATTACCACACCTGATGGGTAGGTATTTTTTACAGCAATCTCACACTTGAAAATAATTTTAGAATACATTAGAAAGCTGTAACAGAAAAAATATACCAAAAAGGAGAGAGGAGAATTATTGCAAGAAAATGTAAAATGCTATAATTGCTTCAAGAGAAAATTCCAGAGTGTAATTTAATAAGTCAGCATCAAGTTGTTTTTGTAACTTAAGAAAAAATTGTAATATATTCCACCACTGAGAATAGCTCACAGGAATGTAACAAAGAACATGGAAACCGTCCCCACATTCATTTACATACTATCACACTGCTTTGCTGCTACTTTGATTCTGATATCTACTTAATGCCTATTTAATTTTAACACAGTTTCAATAAATTCAGAAAACAGATTATACTAACATAGTAGTGGTAATTTTTATTTTATAAGGCAATATATATATATATATATATATATATATATTGTGTGTGTGTGTGTGTGTGTGTGTGTGTGATAGGGTCTTGATATGTATCAGAGGTTGTCCTCAAATCTGCAATCTTCATGTCTCAGCCTTTTGAAAGCTGAGGTTATTGTAGTCATGAACCACATTTAATTTAATTCTTATATCTTGGTGATGATTTGGAACAAATGTTTATCTAGGATAGCAATAAGATGGGCACCTTGCTTAAGAGGGGGAAAAAAAAAAAGAAAAGAAAAAACAAAGAAGAGGAGTTGGCAAGAAGGCTCAGGAAGTAAAGGGCTCGCTGCAGTGACTGATGACCTGCCTTTAATTCCTGGGATCCACACTGTGGAAGGAGAGGCCAGACCCTCTTGTCTTTTTAAATGCTTTTGTTTGTTTGTTTTTCACATTATTAAAAAATACATTGGGGCTGGTGAGATGGCTCAGCAGGTAAGAGCACCGACTGCTCTTCCAAAGGTCATGAGTTCAAATCCCAGCAACCACATGGTGGCTGACAACCATCTATAACGAGATCTGATGTCCTCTTCTGGAGTGTCTGAAGACAGCTACAGTGTACTTACATATAATAAATAAATAAATCTTAAAAAAAAAACACATCAAGTAAGGGAAGCAATAATAACAATGAAACAGGTAGAGCCTGCTAGCTTTCCCCTGAGCACTCTCCTGTTCTTCATCAGCATTAGGCTGAGTGGGAGTCTCAGGTTGACCTCCTTCACTCTTCCATATTGAGGTAGGTATGTTCACGAAGTGAATTCCCTTGTATCCCTCTCTCCTCACCTGGAGTTAGAGCAGTAACTTCTCCTCTCTTCCTGCTCAGTGACAGCTGCTCATCTCATCACAGACTAGGAAGGGGCTGGCAGGCAACTGTTTGAGCAGGACTTCAACCACTGGTCCAAATTAGTTCCAAGAATAAAACAGAAACATCTTGCTAGTTAGATATCTATCCCAATTTGCTGAATGACTACTAGACTACAAATCAGTCCTATTTAACTGGAGATTAAAAATGAAATCACCAGGGCTGGAGAGATGAGTCAGCAGTTAAGGGCATTGGCTGCTTCCCAGCACCCACAGGGCTGCTCACACCATCTGTAATCCAGTTCCAGGGGAGCAGATGCCCTCTTCTGGTCTCCATGGGCTTGTAGAATACATATTGTACACAGACATACGTGCAGGCAAAACACCCATCCATATACATTATATATGTGTGTGTGTATACACATGTGTGTATGTGTGTATGTATGTATGTATGTATGTATGTATGTATGTATGTATGTATCTCCTCACCTCATGTACTCTACAAATGCAAGCATCCAAAGAATATTGGTTGGATGGGATGCCATGGAACTCTAGGTTTCCACACTCCTTAGTCTGTTACCACCTAATCCCCTGAGCTCATCAGCTCCTTTATCTTGATCTAGGTAACATCCTGCCTGTATTTCCTAGCTGTTCACTTTTTGCCTACTTTCCAATCCTGCCCATGCTTCTTGCATCCTACATGCTTCTTGCATCCTATACAACCTCTTCTTACTCATCTTTCCTTCATCTTCCCATGTTCTCATACCTCCAGCCCAGTGATGCTCTTTGCCAGATCATTCTCATTACAACCCATTGCTCTCAAGGCTATGAATTTATCAAAGTAGGTGTTGTCAGTCGAGTTGCCTCTGTTGCTCTTCTGTCGGGAAGCACTCTGCTGCTTGCTCAGGCTTCCCTGTGGTCCGTCTGTCTCCAAATTCTCAGGGCAGTCTTCTAGTTAGGAGAGACTTTGGGATCTGGGTTTTCTCTGCAGCCCTTAGTGTTCACCTTTTTATTTCTGGGCAGCCTCATTGCGTCACACATTACCATTCAGACACTGGGCCATGCAGTCCTCTTGCCTTGATTCTTATTTCTCATCTCACAGCAGAGGGCAGACACTGTTTTAAATGTTGCTCATGGGTAATGAAACTAAAGCACAGCTGGTACACTGGAGAATTGGAATTTCACCAGGGGAAACTTTGTGACATTTTAACCCTGCGTATTGGCTACTTTTCTTGTTACTGCTACAAAATAGCTGACAGAAGGTATACAAGGAAGGAAGAATTTTTTCTTTTTCTTTTTCTTTTTTCTCTTGGCTTTTAGTTCCAGGGAACAGTCCATCATAACAGGAAGGCGTGAGGCAAGCACAGAAGGTGGCTGGTCCCAGTGCAAAATACTTGTCCTCAGCTGACTTAACCAAAGCCCACAGAATAGTATGTGCCCACATTAGGGTGGGTCTTCCCACCTCAGTTAACCTAGTCTAGATCTCCTTCAAATACATGCCCAGAGATTTGTTACCATGGTGATTTTAAACCCCATCAATTTGACAGTCATGATTAGCTCTTCGTCCCTGGCATCAACCTGGAGCTTCCTTGGCTACACATCAGTCACTGATTGAGTCTCTCTTCTACTTCTCTCATGGAAATGGCTTGCCTTTTAGACTTTTTCTCTATGTAGTCCTTGCTACCACCACTCCACGAGTTTGAGAACCCCTCATTTTAAATCTAGACTCTTACTATGACTCCTTTTGGCTCCACCTCTTTGTCATAACTGTCTTTAAATTTTCTCCCTGCTTAGCAGCAGTGTGAAATTTCTGTAGTGGTGTTCGATTACACCACTTCCAACCTAAGAATCATGGGCAAGTGTGGTGGCCTGTGGCCTGACTCCTTCTCTGCCCTCTTGGGCAAACCTCTTCCATGGATGATTTTCAGGGTGGGACTTTTTTTGCGCAGCCCTGGTAGGAAGGACTTAGGAAGTGACACCAAAGAACATGCAATCATGTCACTTAAGAGAAATAAGTTAGGCATCTGTTGTACAACACACCTAAGAACAAGGGTATATTTGAAAACAGTGGAGAGTCTATTTGTTTTCATTGAAAAATAATAAGGACATGTTGCACATTTATTCGCGCCACTGAAGCATTGCATCATCCACAATGCAGATGGACTTCAAAGCAGCATGCCACGAATAACAAATATGAGCAATATTTGCAGAGACATACAGAGAGAGAGAGAGGGAGAGAGAGAGAGAGAGGAGAGAGAAGAGAGAGGAGAGACAGAGAGAGAGGAGAGAGACAGAGAGACAGAGAGAGAGGAGAGAGACAGGAGAGAGACAGAGAGAGGAGAGAGAGAGAGAGGAGAGAGAGAGGAGAGAGAGCAGAGAGAGAGAGAGAGAGAGAGAGAGAGCGCACAAATGCTGCTCTGGGGGCATGGTAATACATTTGGAAAATATATAGCAAGATCCTGGCTCAGCTAGGCATGGTGGCTTACATTTGTAATTGTAGACGATTACATTAGTTCCAGGTTACCCTGGGTTACTGTGGGGCAGTGAACTGTTCACAGGCAGTAGGCTTTGAACCCCAGAGATCTGGCAAGAGTGTGCAAGGAACAGCAGGCGTTCCGCCACGCCCCTTGGGCCCCAGGCTTCTGCCCCAGCTACAGCCTCCCACAGTACCCCCCCCCCCCGCGCGCGCCCCCAAGAGAGGTGTGTGGCCATCAATCACATAGGTAACACCCCAAGCTCCTGGTATTCTGACTAGACTCCACCTCTACAGTTACCTGGCAACACCCAGGTATGCTCCTCCCTACAGTTACCTGGCAATAGCCAGGTAGGCCTGGCCCACTATAAAAGGGGCTACTTGCCCCCTCTTTCCTCTCTTACTCTCTTGCTCTTACTCCTGCCTCTTGCTCCCTGGCTCCCCCTCTTTTTGAATTCCCTTCCTCGCTCTCACCACGTGGCCATGGCTGACCTGTACTTCTCTACTCTCTTCCTCTCTCCGCGTTTCTCTGCCTCTACTACAATAAACGCCTTAAAACCATGGATTGCCTCTTCTCATCGGGACCTGCTGTGCTAGAGAAATAGAGCAGGTCTCCCTCCTAAGAGCCACTCCTAATGTCCCGCAGGAGAACTCTCTGAGTTTCCAGCCACAGTCCCCTGCCAGCCCAAGCCGCCCACCCGAACAAGTCAAGCACTCTTGTCCCTGCGAGAAACAGCTGGAGCTCTCCTCCCTGCCCCTTACCCTTCGGCTTCGGCCCGGGGCCAGAACTCACTCGCAGGCCCCCACTCCATTCTCAGCTCTTCCGCGACATCGAGCGGCATCTACAGTGTCCAAGAGCCTGAGAACCTGCCATCCTTGGCCTCCCTGCAGGCCTGGGGACTCTAACCCAACTCTGGCAGGTTCTCTGGGGACCCCAGACTACACCTTTCCCACCTCTACTTCTACAGCTTCTCACAGCCCGATACCTGCTGGGTTGGCATGGGGTCTGCGCAGTCAAACTTCCCTCATCTGCCTCGCCCAGCAGCCCTAGCCCTGTGGCTACGAGACTCGGACCACCATTTTTAACCCACATCCATTGTGGGTTTAAAATGGGGTTTGAGTCTGGCGTTTCACGGAGTGGGGGCCCTGGCTTGCTTAGGTGTCTTGGCTTGGTGGAGACCCTAGCTGAGAGCGCAGAGAGGCCCTCCATGGGAGATTCGATGCTCGGCTCTTTAGAGGAAGACCTGCTCCACTGCTCCAGCACAGCGGATCCCAGTGAGAAGAGGCAGTCCATGGTTTTAAGGCATTTATTGTAGTAGAGGCAGAGAAACGCAGAGAGAGTAGAGAAGTAGAGGACAGCCATGACTACATGGAGAAAGGGAGGAATGGAATTCGGAGAGACGGGGAGCAAAAGGGCAAGAGAGAAGCAACTCGGAAGCAGGAGTAGGAGAGGGAGGAGGGGGGCAAGCAGTCCCTTTTATAGTGCACCAGGCCTACCTGGCTGTTGCCAGGTAACTGTGGGGAGGAGAATACCTGGCTGTTGCCAGGTAACCGTGGGGGTGGAGTCCAGACAGACTACCAGGAGCTTGGGGTGTTGCCCTATGTGACTGATGGCCACACACCTCTCTTGGGGGGCGGGGGGAGGTGCAGGGAGGGCTGTGGGAGGCTGTAGCTGGGACAGAAGCTAGGGGCCCAAGGGGTGTGGCCAAATACCAGCTGTCCCTTGCAGGTGATAAGTCACCTGCAGGACCTCTGAGATTCAAAGCCTGTGCTTGATCAGGACCAGGCTGCCTGTGCACAGCTCACTGCCCCACAAATCACATAGAAAGACCTCATTTTGAAAATCAAAAACAAACAAACACCCTCCAAGAACAACAATATCTATGTGTCTATGAATCTATGTATCTATGAATCTATGTATCTATTATCTATCTATCTATCTATCTATCTATCTATCTATCTATCTATCTATCTTTAATTTACTATTTGCAGTACTGTGGATCAAACCCAGGGCCTTGCTCATGATAGTCAGTAACTCTACCACTGAACTACACCAATAGCCCTAAGCACATTTATTTTCTGCCTCCCTGTACTACCAGAGGCTGGAAGAAGCAAAGAAAGTCATTACCCTCTTAGAGGTAGTGGAGGGAGTATGGGACTGCTAACTCTTGTTTTTAGATTTCTGCATTCTAGAGCTATGAGAGAATAAATTTTTGTTGTTTTAAGTTGCCAAGTTTATGGTAATTTGTTATGGCAGCCACAGGAAAGGAATTTATTTGCCTATGTAAAGATTTCACCTTTGCCTACAACCTAGTCACTGACAAGTAATTTGACTTTGAAAAATGATTATACTGTTTAAGTCAGCTTCAAAGTGTGCTTTTCCATGAGTGTAAGTTTTCCATAGCTGAAGTTTTAGGAATGAGGTAGAGAAGTTATAGACAATTGACTATTCCATCAGTCAGAAATGCCTCCTGAATTTACACTGTCCTGGTGTGGTTACCATGGTCCAACTTCTATTCTTAGATTTATGAATCTAGAAATTTTTTACCTTATCCACATACTTAAGAGTTGAATGAGGTCTTAGGAGACTGCTTGTAATTAACATGACATTACCACAGAGAGATGTATAACTAGAAAGACAGTTCATCAACGAAGTCGGGAAGCACAGCAGCTCTGTAGAATCCGGGTGCTCACACATCATCAAAGCCTTGCCCTGTCTAGATTTAAAGTATTGGCCAGCTGTCTTAGTCAGGGTTTCTATTCCTGGACAAAACATCATGACCAAGAAGCAAGTTGGGGAGGAAAGGGTTTATTCGGCTTACACTTCCACATTGCTCTTCATCACTGAAGGAAGTCAGGACTGGAACTCAAGCAGGTCAGGAAGCAGGAGCTGATGCAGAGGCCATGGAAGGATGTTCTTTACTGGCTTGCTTCCCCTGGCTTGCTCAGCCTGCTCTCTTATAGAACCAAGACTACCAGCCCAGAGATGGTCCCACCCACAAGGGGACCTCCCCCCTGATCACTAATTGAGAAAATGCCTTACAACTGGATCTCATGGAGGCATTTCCCCAACTGAAGCTCCTTTCTCTGTGATAACCCCAGCTGTGTCAAGTTGACACAAAACTAGCCAGTACAACAACCCAGTAATAAGCAAGTATTTCTTGACACTCATGCATATTTGTATCCTTGATGGGATCCTTGGTGTTGCTTGACTTGATCTATAATCACTAGGAAAGGAGCTAGTGAGATGAGATGGCTCAGTGGATAAGGTACTGACTGCCAACCCTGATGAACTGCACTTGGTCCTTAGAACCAATTCCCACTAGTTGTCTTTTGACCTCAGTGCGCCAGCGTCCCACAAGACATTGTTTTCCATTTCTGCTCTATCCCCAGCTTCTTTCAACAGGAATGAACCCAAGCAAGAATGATGCCCATGACTTCCAGGCAAACTTGGTAAGAGTGTGCTTCTCTCTCTCTCTTTTTAATTGGATATTTTCTTTATTTACATTTCAAATGTTATCCCCTTTCCCGGTTCCCCCACCCCCACCCCCGGGACCCCCAATCCCATCCTCCCTCACCCTGCTTCTAGGAGGGTGTTCCTCCACCCACCTACCCACTCCCACCTCCTTACCCTCGGTTCCCCTACACTGGAGCTTCTATCCAGCCTTCATAGGGCCAAGGACCTCTCCTCCCATTGATGCATGACAAGGCCATCCTGTACTACATATGCAGCTGGAGCCATGTGTACTCCTTTGTTTATGGTTTAATCCCTGGGAGCTCTTAGGGGACTGGTTGGTTGATATTTGTTGTTCTTCCTGTGGGATTGCAATCCCCTTCAACTCCTTTGGTCCTTTCTCTAACTCCTCTACTGGAGTTCCTGTGCTCGGTCTGTTGGTTGACTGTGAGCATCAGTCTCTGTATTTGTAAGGCTTTGGCAGGGCTTCTCAGGAGACAGCCATATCAGGCTCCTTTTACCATGCACTTCTTGGCATCCACAATACTATCTGGGTTTGGTAACTGTATATGGGATGAATCCCCAAGTGGGACAATCTCTGGGTGGCCTTTCCTCCAGTCTCTTCTCTACACTTTATCTCCATATTTCCTCCTGCGAGTATTTTGTTCTTCTTCTAAGAAGGACCGAAGCACCCACATTTTGGTCTTCCTTCTTATATTTTTGGTTGTGGGCCTAGCCTTTAACGGCTGAGCCATCTCTCCAGCCCGGTCTTCCTTCTTCTTGAGCTTCATGTGGTGAATATGCTTCTCATACTATCTCTCTCTCCCCATCCACCAGATCTCTCTCTGCACAGTTCCCCTGGGAACCCCAGGAAGGTGCTGCTACAGTCTGAAATGACCCCAAGTCCTTGAATGACTGTGTGGAGCACAGTCTACTTCCTCTTTAGCCCTCACTGGAATTAGGACATGACAGGGACAGAAATATTTAGGGGTTTAAGCCAATGAGATTGTGAGATCACCCATCATAGCACAGGCTGTCACTTAGTCATGTACCCTAAGTAGCATACTTGATTGCATGAAATCTGAGTGAGGGATTTGGATATAGAAGATGTTCATCAAGATGGTAGAAAATCAGATAAGTTGCTTCTTTCGCATAAATGGAGTCCAGTTGTCCAGAAACTCTGGTGTGCTGTTCTTCTTGGATTGTGTGGGATAAACACTGACAGTTCTTACTCTTTGGGGCTCCTATATGTCTGGTCATCTTCTGAGTGTCCTTTTGCTAGACTATCTTTTCTTTAAGTTGAGCTTGTTGACAGTGTTCTAGGCTGCAGCTGTGCTTAGATCCATCCCCAGCTCTGCTCTCATTCTTTTCTTTTCTTTTTTTTTTAATTAAAAAAAAAACCCAAAAACCCAGAAAGAATCAAAATTGCAGTCATGGAGGAAGCATGAGTGATGTACATTATTGACAAGGATCCTGTGCCTCAGACCTGTGGGAATTGGAAAAATCTTCTTCTGGTCTCTGTGTTAACAGAGTTCTCAGAAGACCTTAAGTGCAGCTTCCTTCTTTCAGAAGACTACAGTCTGAGACTGCTCCCCTATAGAGACTCCCTGTTGAGATGAGCTGACTCCTCCTTATAGGATATGTAAGAACTTGCTCAGGTCCCCAGGTGGTACCATTCCTTCAGAGTGAGCACAGCCCAGCCCATCTTAGCTTTTCTGTTTGTGTGTCTGTGTGTCTGTCAGGTTTTTAGAACCAAAGCTTATAGGATGAGGCATAAAATGAACTCTGTGTCTTTGTAATTCTTTATCTTCTTTATGCTGAGGATGCTTTTTAGTTATAATTTTCCCCTTGAAAACTTCATAAACAGTGAGTATATGATAATATTTACTCCCATTTCCCTTCTCCAACTCCCCTACTTACCAGCCAACATTCCTCTCCCAACTTTGTATCTCTGCTTTGATAACTGAATACATCCAATTAGTGCTACCCATATATGCATGGTATTGGGCATGGGAGCCCTACCAATGCCACACCCTCAAAAAAAACAAAAATAAAATAAAATAAAAAATAAATAAAAAAATAATGACTTCCCTACGCTCAGCCAAATGTTTGGCCTCAGGAAGCTGATGATGGTCTCAACATTCATCTTTTGAGCTCCATGACTGATCTTAACATTTCTATAAATCATCTGTAGACCCATCTCTCTGCTTTAATTATAAAATTGCTAATCCATCCGGGCATGGTGGCACACGCCTTTAATCCCAGCACTGGGGAGGCAGAGGCAGGCGGATTTCTGAGTTCAAGGCCAGCCTGGTTTACAGAGTGAGTTCCAGGACAGCCAGGGAACACAGAGAAACCCTGTCTCAAAAAATAAATAAATAAATAAAAATTAAAAAACAAAAAAAAAACAAAAAAAAAAGAAAAGAAGATAAAATTGCTATAGTTTGGGTCTTGTGCCCTCCAAATATCCATGTGTTAAAGGCTTGGTTGCCAGTCTGTGGTACTATGTTGAGAGGTGTTGGAACACCTTAGAGCAGCAGTTCTCAACCTGTTGGTTGCCACCCCTTTGGGCATCACATATGTACAGGGGTCACATATCAGAGACTTATATTACAATCCATAGCAGTAACAAAATTAAAGTCACACAGTAGCAAGAAATACAGTTTTATGATTGGGGGGAGGTCACCACAACATGAGGGACCATATTAAAGAGTTGAGGCCTTAGAAAGGTTGAGAACCACTGCCTTAGAGATAAATGCTGTCTCATGATTATTCTTTTAAAATGTTTAAATGTATATAGATGTATTGCTTAAAAATACTACAGATGATATTTCTCTTTACTTAACTTTATTACTTTGTTGTAGATCCTTAGAAGATCAACAATGAGCAAACATTCATTGTGAGGAGTGTTCTGGGAGCAGGAAACCAGTAGCATAAATTACCTAAAAACCAGAGAATGAATGGTACATATGCTGATTTGAAAGACAAAGTATGCTATACTATTTAAGAGAAGAAAACTGCTTAAGTGAGTTTTTGTGTGGAAATGTACGGCGTAAAAATTGTCAGATTGAAAACTGAGTCACTGGGTTCAAACACTGATGAATCAGAGCCAGGGAGGGGCCATGATGGAAGGGCTTTCACCCAATAGATGCCTGACCACAACCTGCACAAAGGCCATAGCAGCCATATACGGGAAATCTTCTGCAAGGATAAGTGTTCAGTTCTAGGCAGATGCTGCCCTTGTTATTATATTGATTTTTTTTTATCCAAGGATAACTGATTCAAAGGAGTTTTTATAGCCCTCACTTTTGCCCTTTAACAATCTCCACCTTGTCTTAGTCTCTTTGAACACTGCTGTTTTTTCTCAAATAAATTCAGTGCCTTTGAAGAGTCAATCTCTTTCTGTGTTACTTTGAAAAAGGGTAGATGCCCATCCATCTATAGACTTCTGTCCAGTGCCAGGCACTGCATCAGGTGCTTCCTAGTCTTCTGTAGTTACTACACCCAAGTCAGGTATGGATGATCACTGTACCTACACTGTACAAATGAGAACACAGGAACTTAAGTGGCTCCTTAACATGTCCAAGGTCATGTGACAGGCAGCTGTCTTCACTGGGACTTGAACTTCAAAATCCATATACATTTCCACTTCATCTGCCCCTCAAAAACTTAAGCTGCTTTAAGGAGGGCCAACCCTCTGAGGACCAAGTAAGATTCCTCATAGATTACTCAGAGTCTTCTACGTCTGTTGGTTGTTTGAACAGAGAACCTTTTCTGCAGTTTTGTTGAAAACAAGTGGGCCATGTGGCCTTGGGCAAGAACCTGAATACAGCTTTAAACTGGAGAGGATGGTGAAAGACCCACAACGTGAGGACTCCACCATGTTCTGACTCAGGAGAGGCAACACCCCAAAACACTCACAAGAAACGGTCTTGCTGCGAAATGCAAGAGGACTTTTATTCAAGAGCACTCTCAGGCCCACGGTCATACACCACGCAGGGGTAGAGGACCGTGGAGGCCCGAGTAGCTGGGTAAGGGGGTATTTAAAGGAAGAAACCACAACTCAAGGAAGTGGGGAGGGCGTTGTTGGAAAATACCAAAGATACCAGTTAAGAGTCCCAAGGAAGTGCAAAGTCACAAGAGTCACAAGGAATACCTGGTAATTGTGCAAGTCATCTCTCAAGACAGTTTCTAAGAGCCCCTAACAATAGCACATTTGCATAGCAATGGCAATGGTCAGGGTGACTTTCTTTGAATGAACACTCTTTGAACCCAGGAAGCAGGCGGGTGGAGGAATGTCGCTATCTGTTTTATGATTAGCATGCCTTGGAGCATTGAGTCACTGTAGGGAGCCGCCCTCACATTTGCTGTTGCAAGATGGCACTGACATCCTGTGTTCTAAGTGGTAAACAAATAATCTGCGCATGTGCCAAGGGTAGTTCTCCACCCCATGTGCTCTGCCTTCCCCGTGACGGACAACTCGGCCGATGGGCTGCAGCCAATCAGGGAGTGACATGTCCTAGGCGGAGGATAATTCTCCTTAAAAGGGACGGGGTTTCGCCATTCTCTCTCTTGCTCTGGCTCTTGCTCTCTTGCACTCTTGCTCCTGAAGATGTAAGCAATAAAGTTTTGCCGCAGAAGATTCCGGTTTGTTGCGTTCTTCCTGGCCGGTCGCGTGAACGCGTGTAAGAAGTCACAAAGGTCACATTCCCAAGCCTGGGCCTAAAGGCCTAGAAGTTTGTTTTTATGTTAAACTTTCAATGGCAGCATGAGCCTGGCAGGTTGTGAGCTAGTGAGGTGATGGCATTCAGGACCAGTTCTGCAGTACTATGTGAACTTGAAAAAAAGGAAGGAAAGTCTGGTAGTGGAGGTAGCAAGACCCAGGCCCAGGAGGGTCAAACTCTGAGAAGGGCTTTGATGTAACATGGAGCCAGACACATTCAGGAGTGCCAAAGAGTTGGCCAGTAAAACCTACAGCCATCTGAGAACAGGATCCAACCTTCTTCCTGCAGGTCCCAACCCCTATCTTGTCAGATTCGTGGTGGTGAGAAAACACTGGGGTATCTATCAATAGGAAGCCATCCTAGTGGCTGAGCATTCAGATTGAGGGCAAGCTGAGCAGTCAGCCCAAAATCACCCAGTTGTGATGTGTTCTGTCAGATGGGGGCTTATCTTGAAGTCATCAGTTGTCTTGGTGAGAATGGTCTTTAATTTTTTCCTACATATGAACTCTTTCTGGGTCACTCCACAATAATGTACATGGGAGTGGCTGAAGGCTGTTGGAAGCTGTTTGATGATTTTTTTCCTTGACTAGGTCTTATGTAGACCTGGAGGAGCTGAAACTTGCTATATAGATCAGGCTGGCTTTGAACTCACAGAGATCTGCCTTCGGAGTGCTAAGACTAAATGTGTGTGCCACCATGCCCAGCTCATATGTCTTGGGTCTACAGAGATGGAATGAAGTTTTACCACCAAAGAGAGAAATGCCCCCTTCCTTGCCTCATTGTGTGGCAGACCATTGATCTCATAGGATAAATACAGGGAAACAGGCATCCAGATGTTGAAAGAATGTGTCTGCAGTGCAAAATACTAAGGCTCTAGTTGATGGTGTGTGTGTGTGTGTGTGTGTGTGTGTGTGTGTGTGTGTGTGTGTAAGAGGTAATGGATACCCTAACTGCAAATCAGGATAGCCACAACCAGGGAAGCTTGGTCACACTACCTCAGATTTCTATTGTCCCCAAAGAGGGACAGGATTGCCTAAGACTTCCATGCTGAGTTTTCTCTCATTTTTCTCCTGATCTGCTGTTCAATTGGCTCTGGTGACAGGAAGCAGAAGTCTGGTATCTTAACCTATTTCAGGTCCATGGTTTACAGGCTATTGGAACCTTTTGCAGGAGAGAATTAGTGTCTCTGTTTCTGTCTCTGTCTCTCTCACATACATGCATGCATGCATACATACATACATACATATATACACACACATGCACACCAACACTGATTTATAGTGAGAACACTTAAATTCTGCTCTGTTTTTCAAGTGTAGAATGCATTGTTACTAACCACAACCACTCTATTGTATGGATTTGATCACTCTCAAAATCTGCTTGGTGAGGTTTCAACCAGAGGGTCCTGTTGAAGCTGGTTGTAGTTAGACACGTACCCAGGAGAACTGGATCTGTCATTTCTTTGGAGAGTGATCCAGACATGAGACTGTGGTCCTTGGTCTCAGAGGCCCAGAAACCTAATTTGTCATCCCATGGTTTGTGGAGAGCAGAATGTTTCTCAGGGTGGAACTCCCAGAATGATGGATGGAGCACAGAAGTTGCCAATTTCTTATGATGGAAAGGGCCAAGGGGGACTGGATCCTGTTCGTTCTTGGCTGATAGCAGCGGCAGGTTGTGTGGGAAGGCAGGGTCTGCAAGAGGCTGCATAATGACTGAAGAAATGGGAGACAGGAGGCAGTCCAACAGCACAGAGAGTAAAGATGCTTGCCACCAAGCCTAAGGACTTCTCTGACCCAGAACTCACATGGTAGAGGAAGAATGAACTCCTACAAGTTGTCCTTTGGTCTCCACATGTGAGCCTGGCATGTGTACACACACTAGATTATAGTCAAGTAGTGCCACCTTCTTGGTTTCTATTTTTATGTAGGCTTGGGAATCTCAACTTTTTACATGGGACCTAGGTCCTTGTGGTTGTGTGACAAGTACTCTGATGACTCTCCCTATGCTCCAATTCTTGAACAGGACAGTCCAGGCTAAGGAGTACACCCATAACTCTACTGTGTGGAAAAGCAAAGTCGGGTGTGGGATTCCACAGGCATTTTTGTTTTTAATTTTCTAACAAGGTTTATTATTATTTTTATTTCTTATAATAAAGCTATAGACTTATATATTGTGACCAGCATTTCATTTACTACTTCACTGAAGACCGTGTTTTACTTTGTCCTCTATTGTTGGATGTTAGTGAGCATGTGGCAGGAGATAAACTGAGCTGAGAAACACAAGGCTGCTTTTCATGAAGTCAAATGATTTGGGTGTGGGCTCTCGAGGGTGTGACCACGGTCTCCTTAGTCCTGTGTCTTTTAAAAGATTTCTTGCTTTTTATTATGTGTGTACTTGTAATGGGGGCGGGGGTGGTTATGTGTGTGAGTATAGTTGCCCAAAGAAGGTGTTAGGTCCTTTTGAAACTTGATCTAGAGGTGGTTGTGAGTCATCCCACGTGGGTTCTGGGAGTTGAACTATGGTCCTCTGTAAGAGCTCTTACCTGATGAGCCATCTTTCTATCCCTTGAGATGAAGACTCCTTCTATATAGCTTAGGTTGGTCTGGATCGGATCTTCTTGTGTACATCTCCTAACACTGGGATTACAGGTGTGAACCAGCACACCTTGCCAAAGGACATGGATTTTAACACTTGTCTAGAAAAGAGGTTATTTTACTCCTCAGTATGACTGTTCTCTGGTCTCCCTGTGACTTTATCAGACCTTGGATCAGGAAGGCTCACTTTTTCTTAGAAATAATCCCCAAGTGTACATTTGCTGACAGACTGATTTTTCTTTTCTTTGTTTTTTATTTCTGGAGACAGAGTTTCATTTCTCAGTTCTGCTGGCCTGAAACTTTCTATGTAGACCAGTGAGAACTTGAACTCCCAGAAACCCACCTACCATGCCTCTGGTGTTCTGGAACTAAAGGTGTGCACCACCATACATAACCACAAGGAGGAACAATTACAGCTACAACTTAGGCAGATAGATCAGTTATAGGTGTGTGAGCACAGATGCCAGGCTTTCCACGAGGGCAGTTCCAGCCCCACAGCAGACAGAAAGGATGCTGGAGTTCTTGTTTGTTTCTCTGTGTAACAGCCATGATTGTCCTGGAACTCACTTTGCAGACCTGGCTGGCCTCAAATTCAGAGAGACATCTGTTTGCCTCTACTTCCCAACTGCTGTTTTGTTTTTTGTTTTTGTTTGTTTGTTTGTTTGTTTGTTTTAAGGTTTACTCATTGTATGTGTATGAGTGCTTTGCTTGCAAGTATATTTCTACCATGTGTGTGCCCGATGCCCTGAGACTGGAGTGATAGATGGCTGGGAGCCACCATGTGAGGGCTGGGAATGGAACTCAGGTCCTCTATAAGAACAAGTACTCTTAACCACAAAACCATCTCTCCATCTCCCAGAACAACCTTTGAATACCATTTTTTTTTTTTTTTTTTTTTTTTTTTTTTTGGTTTTTTCGAGACAGGGTTTCTCTGTATAGCCCTGGCTGTCCTGGAACTCACTCTGTAGACCAGGCTGGCCTCGAACTCAGAAATCCGCCTGCCTCTGCCTCCCGAGTGCTGGGATTAAAGGCGTGCGCCACCACGCCCGGCTCTTTGAATACCATTTTGACCTCTTATGAAATAATATATTTGTAAAGAGATGAGAATACAGGAGAGTTGGTTGTTTGACCACCTAATGTGTATTTTGCAAACCTCCTGTATCTTAGAAATATAAGGAAAAAATATTAGAGTGCATGCAACCTGAGTTTGGCCTTCAGACCATATATACATATACACATACACATACACATACACATACACATACACATACACATACACATACACATACACATACACATACATATACATGTGTGTGTATGTGTGTGTGTGTGTGAAAGGAGAAAACCAACTCCTCAAAATTATCCTCTGATCTTCACACATGAACCTTGGTTCATGTGCCATACTAGCAAATAAATAATAATAAAGAAATGCTTCTGTGTACATCAGAGTAGATATTATTTTTAAGATATTTTTGTAATTAAAAAAATTACACGTATGTCTCTGAGGGGTATGTACACATGAGTGCAGAGCCTGCAGAAGCCAAAGGCTTTGGATCCCTTAAGCTGAAGTTACAGGCAGTTTTAAGCCACTTGAGATGCATACTGGAAGTCTAACTTGGATCCTTGCAAGCAGAAGCTCGTAACTGTTAAGTCACCTCTCTAGCCTTAAATATTGTTTTTGAGTTAGACTTTGTAGGGAATTTACAGAATTAATTCCTTCCTAGTAGGTTTCAGAGTGTATTTGCATCTGTCAGATGAAAGCAGGTCAAGTTCTTAAAGCTCATGAGCCCATACCCATGATGCATACTGCTTTCTGTGCATCTGGGGGAGGAAGTTAACAGGGATGTTGTTTGGGAGCATTCTCTCACCTGATGTCATATTTCCTGTAATTAATCTCCCATCCTGGTCCCCCACCCAGGCCTCCGCTGGGTATCCTGCCTAATCCCAAACCGTTGGCTAGTTACTCTGAACAAAGGATGTTAGCTGACAAAACATGAGCTCTGCATTTATTAAAGTGACACAAACACTTTTGTTTCTGTGTTTTTAATAGGATATGAGGAGCTTATTTTTTTTTAAAGCCAGTTTGATTCATCACTATTACAATGACCACGTGCTCATGAATTTTCTTTGAAAATTTTAATGGCAAAAGATTTTTTTTTATGTTAAAGAAATGTTTCCATATTTATATCTTGATTTTTCACAGATAGCATTTTTTTGAAGCTTATTTGTCGTAACTCTGGCTTTGCCTGTACCTTGGGGACAAGGTGCCTTTATGCTTTTGGTTTTGTTTAAGCTGATAATATGTATTTCTCTTTACAGAGGTTTGAAGAGGCGTATTTGTAGAACTGCATCTCCATGTTATTTCTTCTTTCCTTTTGCTTTCATTATTACTGGGTTCTTTTCAGCCCAAATTCTTTTCCTTGTCTTTTTCTCTTTGTTTTCTTTGTGTGTGTGCTGGGGATGGAACCCAGGACCCTCTGCATGGCAGGCAACACTCTCTCACCACACTCCAACTTAAATCTTTGGAGATACAATACGTTGTTCTTGTTTTTAATTCCTTAGAACAAAGGCTCCTCACTAACCTTTTGGGAAACACAAGTCAGAGTTGCAATGGCACAAACTCAGTCCATAGCCGGCAGAGGGCCATGACACAAAGCAGGGAGCAAAGCAGTCCAGGGTAGGATGTGGAGGAACTGTGCCCTTGTGCACTGCTGGTGGGCATGCATAGTGGTGTGGCCACTGAGGCAGACAGAAGGTGACTCCTCAAAAACCAAGACACCCAAGAGGAAACAAACTGACCATAAAATGACCAGACAAAGCTGCAACTCTGTATAAAGTATAGACCCCAAAGAATTGAAAGCAGAAAGAACATGTATTTGCATATCCACACAGGCCACATTATTCATGATAGCCGAAAGGCAGAAACGACCACAACATCTATCAACAGATAAACAAAGTGTGGTATGTACATATAATAAAATGCTATTTGGCTTTTAAAAAAGGGAAATTCTCAGGTTATAACATGAACACAGATGCACTTAGGAGATTATGTTATATGGAGTTAGCCAGCCATAAAAGATAAATGCTATATGTTTGTACTTATAGGAGACGCTTAAAACAACTATTTGCTGGGTAGGTAGCACACATATAATCCCAGCACTGGGGAGGTTGAGACAGGAGGATTTGTGAGTTTTAGAATAGCCCAGTCTACATAGTAAGACAGAATATTAAAACAAACCTCAAATACATGGAAAGCAGAATGGCAGACACCTGGGGGGTGGGAGGCAGGTAAGAGCAGGAGTGTTTAGTGGACACAGAAGGCTGTGCTGTCCAACTGCCCTCTAAATGCTTGTTTCCGCTCAAAGCTTCGTCTTAAGCTCAGCTTTTATCATGGAAGCTTCTCTCTGCAGTGTATGGTGGGTACCGCAGAGACCCACAATCAATTAAGATGCTGAGAACAATGACTGTTGAGTGTTTAGCCTTGAACAGGGTTCCTGTTGCTCCCCTCCAAAGGTTGGAGAACATGAGGGAAGAGAGGAGGAAAGGCTGAAGGAGCAAGAGTGTTCTAGTTTGCTTTCTGTTGGTATAGAAAGGGTTTACTCCGTCTTACAGGCTGGAGTTCATCACCGAGGGAAGCCAGGAAGGCCAAGCAGGAAGCAGGAAGCAGGAACTGAAACGGAGACCGTGGAGAAATGCTGAAGGTTGGCATATTCCCCAAGGCTTGCTCAGCTTGCTTACTTAGACATCCAGGATGATTTACCCACTGTCGGCTGGGCTCTCCCACATCGATCATACGCACAGAACAGCTTATCAGAGGCAGTTTCTTAACTGAGGTTTCTTTTCACCTGAGACTGTAGTTTGTGTCAGTCAAATTTATAAAAACCACCCAGCACAGGGTGGATGGGGAGGGGAGTTTTAAACCAGTGTCTTCTAGACATTACCCAGCCATTGCATGTATGAAGTCACAGCAGGGGTGATTATCTGGTCAAGACTGGGCCCTTCAACCTTCCATCACAGATGGGGGGAGAGGTTTGTGAAGACCTACCCTCCCTGAGTAGCTATTGAAAGTTACCCTGTGGAGGGCAAGCCATTTTCTATGGTTGTGTAGCCACTGAGTAGCACCCATGCTCATGCAAGCAATCCTAGTTAAACTCGGTGGGCTAGGCACACATGCACAGACACACACAGAAGCGCACACACATGCACACATACACACAGAAGCACACACACAGAAGCACACACGCATGCACATACACACAGAAGCACACACGCATGCACACATACACACAGAAGCACACACACAGAAGCACACACGCATGCACATACGCACAGAAGCACACACACATGCACACATACACACAGAAGCACACACGCATGCACATACACACGCATACACATACATATGGGGACGGGGACACATACACAGAGATGCACACACACACACATATACACAACACATATACACACACATACACATAAGATTCACACACACACACACATACACACACAGATGCATGCACGTACACAGACACGACAGTAGGAGGGGAACACATTTGGAAGAAGGGGCTCTGTGGGTTAGGAGGGACATAAGTGTATAGGGGTGATCAAAGCAGCTCATCTACTCCTATGAAATTATCAGGGAACAAATAGTGAAAAAGTTTCATGTAGAAAGGATGAGGAAGTTTTGGAGGTGACAATGGCAGTGAAGACAGAGTCATAGGAATGGAGTGATTGCCACCGAACTGCACATAGAAAAGCCGGCATTGCATTTTAAATTACGTTTATTTTATTATAACGAACAAAAGTGTTCTAGAAATAAGAGAGAGGGAGGAGAAAAACTTATGTTCTAATTTTACAAAGCAGCACCCCCAGGGCACAGCGCATCCTCCAGAAGGCTGAATGATGGCGTACTTCCGGTGCTTGGCAGGGATGCCCAGGCCAATCCTCATCTGTGAGATGAGTACCTGAAAGGCTCTGCTGTAGTCCAAGTGGCACTGAGGCCCCCAACTTGCTTTTCAGAAGCAGAGGAAGAAACTCTGAGGCTGCAGATGTCATGGGTGGGTCAGCAGTTCCCACACTTGCCTGATTGTTAGTGTCACTCAGCCCAGTTCCTAGAATCCACCGCAAGCTTCTCAAAGCAGACCCCAAGCAGGCACTGAGGACCCCTTGGGTTTTGTTTTGCCTTCTTGAGACAGGGTCTCATGTAAGCCAGGCTGGCCCAGAGTTCAATGTGTAGTGGAGGGTAATTTTGAACTTCAGTTTTCCTAGTCCTCCTGGGAATACTTGTATACCACCCACTCAGTTTGGGGCATACTAGGAATGGAATCCAGGACTTCCTGAATGATAGGCAAACACTGCAGCAACGGAGCTACACCGCACCTCTGGGTTTTCCTTTTGCTGTTGTTGCAAAGAAAATTGAGCTTGAGGTGACCCCGAATCATCAGTAAAGTCTGGCAAACAGCATTGAGGGGCCAGAGTATGGGCTTCGTTACCTTAACAAAGAAGACGACGCTGGGTGGAGGCTGTCTTCAATGAGGGTGCAGTTGAGACCCCAGTGCCACACTGGAAGAGGCAGTCAGAAAGCATTCCCCAAAATATCAAGGGCTGATGTTGGGGCAGGGAGCTAAGGGGCAAAGTTCTATGGTAACTGAGGGTACTGATGACTGAGTGTTGCGCCCCATTAGCGGAAGGGACTGGATTCCTTCCCAGTCTGTTATACCTGTCCTATCTTCTGCAAGATGGCTCTTTGGAGGAGTGGCTTAAGTTCTCTTTACTCTTCAAGTGCTTCCACACATCACTTAACTACAACAATAATCTTATCAGAATCTGTAACAGGAAAGCAAAAGCAAAACCATGTACTGAGATAAAACCACACATCATGCTGGGCAGTGGTGGCACACGCCTTTAATCCCAGCACTTGGGAGGCAGAGACAGGCGGATTTCTGAGTTTGAGGTCAGCCTGATCTACAGAGTGAGTTTCAGGACAGCCAGGGCTACACAGAGAAACCCTGTCTCGAAAAACCAAAACCAACCAAACAAACAAAAACCGCACACATCAGCTGAGCACTGTGGCACACCCCTGTAAGGCCCAACATATGAAAGGCTGCAACAGGAGGGCCCTTGTTCAAGGCCAGCCTGGGCTACACAGGGACGCTCTGTTTAAGCAACACACACACACACACACACACACACACACACACACAAACTTCTTACCCTCCAGAAATTTCTAAACAGTAATTCTCATGGTTTTAAATGTTCAGAATCACAACATTTCATATTTACAGCTTATATTTGCATTCTTATTAAGGCAACCATGTGTAAGCTATAAGGCTCTAAAGTTCTAGGGGCTAGAGAGATGGCTCAGCGGTTAAGAGCACTGACTGCTCTTCCAAAAGGTCCTTAGTTCAATTCCCAGCAACCACATGGTGGCTCACAACCATCCGTAACGAGATCTGGCACCCTCTTCTGGAGTGTCTGAAGACAGCTGCAGTGCACTTACTTAAATAAATAAATCTTTAAAGTTCTAGAAACTGATAGGTATTTTGTTTCTGGAAAATCAGAGAATGATCAACAACAACAAAGTTTTATTTTGCTACTTCAACTCAGCTAAGGCAAAGAGAAAGAGAGAGAGAGAGAGAGAGAGAGAGAGAGAAAGAAACTCAAAATGTTTCCAGATTTTCTCATGTTCAGAGCTTATTGGTTCTGTCTTACTAGATGAATTTATATTGGTTCTATTATGAAGCTGCTTTCTTTTGAACTTGCAGAAATTACCATTATTGATTTTTTTTTTTTTTTCCAAGTCAGGGTTTCTCTGTATAACCCTGGCTGTCCTGGAACTCACTTTGTAGACCAGGCTGGCCTCGAACTCAGAAATCTGCCTGCCTCTGCCTCCCAAGTGCTGGGATTAAAGATGTGCACCACCACCGCCCTGATTTTTTTTTTTTTTTTTTTTTTTGTCCTTTTAAGGTCCTGGTCCATTCTCCCACACAAACTGCCAGTATTTGAAGCCAGAACCACTTCTAGCCATTTGCTTTCCCCCATGCCTTCACTTCAGATAAGATCTCCTTAGCAAAGAGCGATGGCAGGGTTCTCAGCCGCCACTGAGAACCGCCTTCTTGCTCCAGTCATCTTGCTGCATCTGTGTTCAGTGTACTTGGGTATGGCTGTGGGAATTTCTGGGGCAGTCCGCAGTCTGAACTCGGAGGCTACATGGAGCTCGTGAGTGATGCCACTCCTGCTGGCCGTTTCATGGCATAAACTCAAGAATTCAGGCGGCTGGTGGGAGCTCACTCCCCTTTATCTTTTGTGTCTGGTGCCAAGGGCCCGTTTTTCCCGGAGAAGTGCAATATCACAGGGAGGGGATCAACCTCCTTTGAGAGTCAGAGAGTCAGAATCTTAAAAAACGGGGGGAGGGGCTGGCGAGATGCATTAGAACCCAAGAGCATTTTACCATGGACTAATTGGTAAGATGAGCTGGTTATTTACAGTATTCAGATCTTGCTGCCATAGCCCCTCCAGTGCCGGGGTAGGTGGGGGATTACAGTTCTGCGCTACCACACACCACTGTAAACCATGTTTTAGTGTTTAGTGGGTGAGATACTCAACGTCCTTAAGGAATTAATTTTTTCTTTTTTTAAAAAAAGTACAGGTTAGGGCTGGAGAGATGGCTCAGAGGTTAAGAGCACTATGTGCGTGCGGGTCCAGAGGTCCTAAGTTCAATTCCCAGCAACCTTGACATGGCGGCTCACAATGGTAATCTAGTGTCCTCTTCTGGCCTGCAGGCATACATACAGGCAGAATACTATATACCTAATAAATATATCTTTATTAAAAAGTACAGGTTACACATTCATAATAAGAAAATATAAAGTCTAAAGCACTCCAAAATCTGAAATTTTTTGAGCATTAACATGACACAAGCAGAAAATTCGACGCCATATAGCTATTTTGTACACACATAGACACAAATGATCTTGAGGCTCTGTGAAGCATATGAAGTATAGAGTAATTTTGTGTTTAGACTTAAGCTTCATCCCCAAGATATCTCATTATTTCTACGCAAATATTCCAAAATCTGAAAAAAAAAAAAAAAAAAAAACAATCCAAAGTGGAGGTGCTTCTGGTCCCAAGCATTCTGGATGAGGGTTCCCCTGCTGTGGACGACTCAGCGCTGGGTTTAACGAACAGCAGTGCTATGCCAAAGATCTGGGCCTGGAATGTGTGAAGTGTTGGCTCCAGCATCAAGAATCTGTCTTTGGCTTTTGTTGTTGGGGAATCTGAACCAGGCTAATGCTGAAGGTGCAAAGGGAATGTACAAAGGACTCCAAGGGAGGCCAGGAAACCAGAGAACCAAGGGAAGAGGAGGCCCAATTAGTGATTTATAAGGAAGCTAATTTCCATGGATTCTTACTTTAGAAATTGACAGTTACCAAGGACCTCAGCTGAGTTATTTGCAGCTTCATCCAGCCTCTCTCATGGAAAAATTAATCAATTTCGCCTCTGTTTTCTCATTCCTCACATGCCTTCCCGTTTACTTCTTGCCTGGCTCAATTCAGAAAGTGCTGGAGTCGGAAAAGCCAGCCTACTGTGAGGAGAGAGTGCTGGCTGCTGGAGAAGCAGGGCCACAGCTACAGCTGGTGAGGTGCTGAGGCCATGTCTAGTCTTCTCTTTCTGCCTGCTGAGGCCACCACACCTGACCTGCTTGGGACTTTGAAGAACTTGAGAGGAGATCCCTACTGCCCCCTGACAACTCGGAAGTCTGCTATCCTCATTGGCGGATATCATTTGCTAGCTTAAGTCGCTCGTGTGGAAGCTGAAGCTCACTCTTTTGTGTTCTGTCCTCCTAGGAGATGCTGAACAGCTGGTCTCTATCTCCCTGTGGAGTAGCCTTTAAACCTTGCAGGCCATTGTTAAATGGCCTCTAGGCTTTCTTTTCCTCTGACTGAGAATCACAGTTTCGTTCTCCCTATTCCTCATGGGTCCTATTTTCCATCCCCTTTCACATCTTTGTTTTTGAATGCTTTCAGGTTTTTCTAAGATATTCCCCTTTGGGAGATATTTGAAGGAAAGAAGCAGAAATGTCTTTAGTTACACTTAATGTTGGCAGCATTCTCGACTTACCATGATCCTTGTTCCCATTAGTTGATTGGCTGCTGGGGCCTTGACTCCTTGGAGCCAGACCATGCCCACAGCGGAGTTTAGTTGTGCCACCTCAGACTTTGAGGGCCCTGCAAGATCGGGAGTTTGGTGGCTTGCAAAGCTAAAAACAATATGCAGTGTTTGTATGGTTCCTAACATGAAACAGCCTCTTGTTTTATCTAGACTGTCTGTATCTAGGCAATCTATATTTATCTAGATTTTCTTTGGATTCAATAGGGAAACTACATCTTGATTGTTTATGGTGGAAAAAATGCAATTTTAAGAGGAGGAAAAAATGAATTCAGGAAATTCTGTCAGATACTTTGAGATCAACAATACCGTGTGGACTTTATCTTGTTGGGTGGGTAGGCAAAGGCTGTGAAGGCTGAAGTTAGGGTATGGATGGTGTCTAGTAGAGGCTGTGGGGGAAGGCTTGGAATTAGATCAGGCATGTAGAGGGGTTGCTGCAAGAACTGGCATGGAGAGCTAGATTAAGGCGAGTTCTTCGACCCTGGCCTGTGGCTGGGAGGATTCTCATGGACCTGTGATAACAAACTCTTTAGACTCTCACAGCCTGAAGGGGACAACTCAAGCAGACAGAGTTTTGCTTTTTCAGAGACCAGAATTAAGAAAAAAATCGAAACTTACATATAGTAGATAAATAAATCTTTAAAAAAGCGTGGAGGGGCTGGCGAGATGGCTTAGCGGGTAAGAGCACTGACTGCTCTTCCAAAGATCCTGAGTTCAAATCCCAGCAACCACATGGTGGCTCACAACCACCTGTAATGAGATCTGACGCCCTCTTCTGGAATGTCTGAAGACAGCTACAGTGTACGTACATATAATAAATAAATAAATAAATAAATAAATCTTAAAAAAATAAAAAATTGAAGTCAGAGGCTGTCAAAGTGGACCAAGGAAGTCAAATAAGGCCCTTAGATGGACACAAGTTGAAAAGGCAGCCATATGGCAGTGCATGCCTTTAAAACTAGTTTCTTGGAAAGGGGAGGTAGGAAGATTGTGAGTTCAAGGCCAACCTGGGTAACCCTACCATAAGAAGAATAAACAAGTGAAGATAAAGAGTTAAATGATAAATAAAAATTTTAGGACCACAACACAGACTGCCCTTCATTTATTTTTACTGCAGGGGGATTTTCCTCTTCTGAGAGGGCTTTTCAGGAACAGTTATTAAAACTGGGAGCCAAGACTGAAGGAGAGGAGTGGGATAGGGGTTGTTAAAGAAATCAGAACTGGTGTATAAGTGTGTACACTTTGCTCTACAAGTACAAGGACTGTAGTTCAGATCCTGAGTCACTGTTCCATTGCGATGAAGAGATGCCCCTCTCAGGTTTAATTTTATTTTATGGGTATGAGTATTTTGCCTGCATGCACATTTTACGTTTACGTGCACATGTGCATGCCTGGTGTCACGGGTTCCCTGGAACTGGAGTTACAGACAGTTGTGAGCTGCCATGGGGGTGCTGGGAATTGAACCTCCATCCTCTAGAGGAGTGGCCAGTACTCCCAACTGTTGAGCCAGTTCTCTAGCCCCACAGAAAGTCTTAGAAAAGAAAAGCGTTTAAGTGGGCTCTTGGTTACAGTTTCAGAGAGTCGGTTCATTATCATGGTAGGGAACTATACATGGTGCTGGAACAATAGCAGAGAGTTACAGCCTCATATGCAAGCAAGCCAAGAAGGCCACGGCTTCTAATCCTTCAAACAGAGCTGTCCCTAATTCAAACCACCACAGATCCCTAGCACTTGTGGAGAAGCCAGGCAGGTATGATGGCTACCTGTAATCTTAGCACTGGGAGGTAGACATAGAGGAAGCTGACTAGATTAGTCAAATAGGAAGCTCTGAGCACAGTGAGAGACCCTGCCTCAGTAAATAAAGTGGAGAGTGATGGAGGAAGACATCCACATGTCAACTCAGGCCTCCACATATATGTGTACATTTTCTTTAATGAGTCACTGGCATACACACGCAGGCCCCCACACATGCATCTATACATCCATACACTTCACACATTATAAATTTAAAAAACAAAGTAGAAAAAGAAATCAGAGATGCACAGATGTTACTGTGTTAAAACAGAATTTTAATGGGAAGTAGTGCAATGGAGAAGAGGCCTCTCTATAAAACTGGGAGGGAGTGTGATACAGTGAGGGTTAGTGGGACTCAAGCTCAGGAACAAGGTGGGACCAGTGGATGGAAAATAACTCAAGAGAAAACATCGTGGGAAGGAGGATTCTGGCTACACCAGCTTGGTAGGATGCTCAAGACATCAGAACAATCATACTTCAATGGCAGGGTAGAAGATGATGAATTTGATCAGATATTGAAGGCAGGGATTCTTGCTAAACTGGCTCAGTAGGATTTTTGGATAAAATTGGGCAACACAAAGGTGTGGTCTAGTCTGACTAAAATCTTGGTCAAGGAGAAAGTTTTGTCAGAGCATCAGTCTTTGTAATGCCAAACTATGTATAGTACACAGGCACAGGCACAGCTTGGGTTGGAGCTCTGGGCAGAATTCCATTTTCTTTTAACAAAATGTCAAGGCTCTATCAAGTGCTTTGCAGTTTCTGTAGAAGTTCTGAGGACTGTTTGGCCTTGGGGGACTGAACTGTGTATGAACAATGTCACTGACGTCAAATCTTTGCTTCTTGTAATTTTGAGAAACTGGCTCTATGAACCCTCCCAGGCTCTGGAGACCTCTACTGCCTAGGTTAATGTTTCCTTTCAGGTCATCTTGGAAACAGCATAATGCATTAATAATAATTTCTCAGGAATGTAGTCCTTGTTCACTTGCTATTGGAATGAAGGACAAAGACTGGTCAGGTGGCTCAGGGGGTGGAGGTCCCAGGACCCAAGTAGTGGGTGTCAAGACCCAACATCTGACTCTACATGCATGCCACAGCCCTAAATAAATAAATAAATAAATAAGACAGGAAAATAAATAGAGAATAGAGAAGTATAACAAAATATTTTTGAGGACAAGCTATAAAACTTTCTCAATTTCTTGTCACTCAAAATGTGTGGCGTGATCTTTGTGTTTTAGTTTTCTTTAATGAGTCCTTTTCTTTATTTAAATTTAACACTCAAGCATTCTTTCCGTTGGCAGTCACCCATGTGTGTCAGCCAAATTGCTAGCTGATCTATTGTTTTATATAAGCTTAAACATTTAACATTATATTAGCAGAGTTCAGACAAGATTGAGAGCCAATATAATATCTATTGAGCATATCTGAGTAAGACAATCTGTGTTTGTTTAATTATTTGTCCTGGATGTATCTAGCAGATGAAAAGAGCACACTGAGACTTAGTGGTAGTAGCAAAAGCAAGGCTAAACGTATATTTAAGGCAGTGATCTTTAACCTTTTTACTGTTTAAAAAAATCATCATTTACTAAGACAGGATAAAATGAAAACTTTATCTTAATTGGAAAGTGTCTTTGAAGATCTTAAGTCAGGTTGTGCACCTAAAGACAGCAAAGTTGGGGGCTGCCCATAACAAAGATGGCAGATGGTCCTGGGGCTGCCCTTAGCTAAGATGGCGCTGAAGCAACAGTGTAGGAAAACCTTATCTGCCTATATCAAAGATGGCACTGAAGTTACAGCTATGCCTGGAGGGAAGTCACACATTTGTTTTATCTTAGAACATAATGCAGAAGTGGCTAAGTATCTTAGAACTGAACTGCAGAACCATGACGGAGACAAACATAAAGACAAATCTAAGTGGCACAGTGTGAGGGAAATGCGGCTGCAGTGGGCAGTGGCTGTGGGAGCATGGAAGTTCAGGCAGCGGCTCAGCAGAAGGGAGTATCTGTAACTTTAATTTTTTTCAAGTTTTATTCTTAATGATGGTTCTTAAACAACTTAACCTTCCTTGTAGCCCACCACCCACCAGAGGTAGTGGAAAAGAAAGGATATGGGGCAAGTAGACCTGTTTAGAAAGATTCTTTGGAGCAACTCCTGTCTGTGTTGTCTGGAAATCGGCAGTTCAGTTCCCAGGTCAGCAGGCAGCAGGAGCTTGATCCACTTGCAAACACCTCACGGATACACCAGCAGTCCAGTTTGGTAAAGTCAGGTTCGCAACAGTGATAACAGGACCTAGCAGAGACAGCCAGGCCTCAGCCTCTGCTCCAGTCAGCAGGAGGCACCCAGAGGGATTCTAGAAGTTCTAGGCTGTATCTCTCTCAGGGAATCGAAGATCAGCTAAGACATGAGACCCACAACGTTGTACAGCTAGCTGTACCAGCAAGCCAAGTTCCGTCTCAGCTACTCTGTGGAGTCCTATTTATACCCTCCGAGCATCACGTGTCCTCCACGTGCCTTGCCTCAGCACAGGTCTTGCCTCAGCACGTGCATCCAATCAGCCTGAGCCTGCAGAAGCAGTGACACCACCAGAAATTTTTTGGTATGTTTCTTTCTATGGCATCCCGACAAATGCAGCTCAACTATGCAATGTAAGATAGATATGCATGTCCTTAGCAAAAAAATCTTTCATCACGTGTCTTTTTCATGTGTTTGCTTTAGCAGAACATCCTCTCTCCTGTGTCTGCTTTAGCAAAATGTTTGTTCATGAGTCGGCCTTAGCCTTTCACACCTGTGTCCACTTTAATGGAACATTCTTTTTCACGTTTGCCCCAGCAAATCACCATCCAATTGACTCTTCAAAGAAGGTCTTCAAAGAAGTTTCTACTTCAAGTATCAGCTGCGAGCAGGGTGGGACAGAAGGCGAGTGTCTGAAGCCAGGTTCTCTCTGTCTACTAGCAACTCTGTCCAGTGCAGCCTGCCGTGCACACTATGGACTGGATTGTGGGCTAAGCGGTTGGCAGCAAGTGCCTTTATGTGGCCATGTAAAGTTACTGGTTTGTGGATAGTGGGGCCAAGTTTAACTTGTGAATTAGACCGGGGTCAGAGAGAAGGCCTGTCATGAAGACTGTGAATGCCTCTGTCCTCAAGGACTCTAAGGTGGCTAGGAGCTCAACAGTCCTCCCTTGGGATCAAGGGACATTTATGCTGACCACATTTATGCTAACACCAGGAATCCAAACTCAGGACTTCATGCATGCACAGCAAGGCACTTGACTGACTGAGCTGTCTCTCTTGTCCCGCAAATGGTTCTTGTGTATATTTTTATCAATAAATAAGTTTTTTGAATAAAATTTACTAGTGCCCATTAGCCAGACTGAAAGGAATAATGTAGAAAGTAGATGAGGAAGACATTTTGTGTGGAATTGTCACTACGAGTTTGAAAATAATTGTCTCGTTTAGTCTTATCAGGTAGGTCTTATTATTGTTTACATTTAGCAGAAAGGAAAAGGGTGACTTGCACAGAGTAATTATTTGTTAAAAATGTTACCCAACTAGCTAGAGATGCTTGGGACTTCCAGAGTCATTGTGGGATGATAATCTGAACATCTGAGATTTTACAAGCCAGTGTTCAATGTGAGTACTCTCATTATAAAAATGTCTGTCTTGCTGTATGAAGAAGTTGTCTTCTCTAGATTCTGAAAACATAGTGTCCCTAAAGTATCATCTGCTTGTAATTCTAAGGGAGGCATTTTGTCAACCCTTAGTCTTATCTTTTTTTCCAGTTATTAAACTTTCTTCACATGACTTTTTTCCAAGCATTTCTTCTCCTCTTTTTTTCCCTTTTTCTTCCTTTTCCTTCCTTCCATCTATCTATCTATCTATCTATCTATCTATCTATCTATCTATCTATCTATCTATCATATGTGTAGATTAAAAGGCCATTTGTGGGAATCAGTTCTCTACTTCTTCCTTAGGGTTTTATTGCTATTAAGAGACACCATAACAAAGGTAGCTCTTAAAAGGAAAATATTTAATTGGTGTGGCTCAGAGTTTCAGAGGTTCAATACATTCTCATCATGGCAGGAAGCATGGCAGCATGCAGGCAGATATAGTGCTGAAGAAGTAGCTGAGAATTCTACATCTTGATCTGCAGGCAGTAGAGACTGTGTGCCATGCTCTTCATAGCTTGAGCATATGAGACCTTTATCCCACCTTCACAATCATATATTTTCTTCAACAAGGCCATACCTACTCCAAAAGGCCACACCTCCTAATAGTGCCATTTTCTATGGGCCAAATATCCAAAGACATTAGTCTATGTTGGCCATACCTATTTAAACCACCACACTTTCTACTGTCTGGGTCCCCAGAATGGAACTCTTCAGGCTGTCAGGCTTGGTAGTGTCTTTAGCCACTTGGAGCCATCTCAGGGGTAGCGCTTTCTTTTTTCCTGCCTATCTGCCTTCCTTCCTTCTCTGTCTGTCTCTCCTCTTCTTCTTCCTCTTCCTCTTCCTCTTCCTCTTCCTCTTCCTCTTCCTCTTCTTCTTCTTCTTCCTCTTCTTCTTCTTCTTCTTCTTCTTCTTCTTCTTCTTCTTCTTCTTCTTCTTCTTCTTCTTCTTCTTCTCCTTCTCCTCCTCCTCCTCCTCCTCCTCCTCCTCCTCCTCCTTCTCCTCCTTCTCCTCCTTCTCCTCCTTCTCCTCCTTCTCCTCCTTCTCCTCCTTCTCCTCCTTCTCCTCCTTCTCCTCCTTCTCCTCCTTCTCCTCCTCCTTCTCCTTCTCCTTCTCTTTCTTCTCCTTCTCTTTCTTCTCCTTCTCCTCCTCCTCCTCCTCTTCCTCATCTTCTTCTTCTTCTTCTCTCATAAAGTCTCTTTGTGCAACCCAGGCTGCTTCTAAGTCACAATCCTCCTTTCTCAACCTTCCCATGGAGGGATCACAGGTGTGAATCATCACTCTCAGCTAATCTTTCATGCTTTTAGTAATTTGTGGTACATTTTCTTTAAAGATTCTGAATAAATTCATAGATTTTTTTTTTACTCTAAGGCCAAAATAGAATGTAATAATCTAATGAAGGTCAAGTTTAAATTGAGGAAAATAGAGTTCCCTCTGCACAAGGCTCTCTTGGTCCTGTTAGAACATAGTGATTTTATGCAAACATAGCCTCTACCCCTATTATGCTGTGCCCCTCCCCAGCCCTGCCATACACACAAAGTGGTCAACTGAGGCTCCTGGATCCCATTTTGCTGTTTCTGCCCAGACATGTGACAGCTGACTAAAGCAGACAGAGGCAGAAATGGTATTTCCGTGGAAGAAAATACATGCAAAATTACTCTGAGGAAAAGAAAGACAGGCTAAATCTGCCTAAATTACAGTTAATTGGGAGAAAAAGGGCCAAGATTGTGTTGAAGAGGCAGCCAGGTGCCAGGTCCAGTCTTAGTTTTAGCACTTCCTATAAATGAATCAATGCAACAATTCTAAAAATAGCCACTATTATTATGCCCTCCCCTCCTTTTTCTAGTGTGGAAGTCAGTACTCACAACATTTAGAAACTTTTTGAGGTAATTTACTTAATAAGCATTTGTTGACTGAAATAAACAAAAGACATTAAATTTAGGGTATCAGTTAGAACTTGGAGTAATTTTTATCCCTCAGTATGCAGTTGAGTCATTTTTTGCTTTCAAATTTTAAATGCTTTCTTTCTCCCTCCTTTCCTTCCTCTCTCCCTCCTTCCCTCCCCTCCCTCTTCCTCTCTCTCCCTTTCTTTCCTTCTTTCTAGTTTATATTTATTTACAAAGCTCAGGTTGCCCTTGAATTTGCCATCCTGAGTGTTGAGATGTCATGTATGTACACTATACCTGGCCAAGTCACCTTTAAGACCTTTCTAGTAGAACTAGGTATGTATCTCCTTGTCAAACACAGATGAGGCCCTGGCATAGATCCACAGTACTGCAAACCATACCAAAGTCAAGCCCCATTGTGGCTGTGGCTAATGTGTCTTATTGTCTTCTTTGGCGGTGTTTCGTCCCCACTGCTGATGAACTTGTCTGAGTGATGGCTTTGCTTTTCCTCTGCAATTCAGTATAATGTCAACATGTAGCGTCTCAGTTTCTAAGACAGAGTATCTCTGCTCCTACCTAGTTTTGTCAGTAGCAATGCATCATGACCCTTACAGCACGTTGCGACAGTTAGTTAAGCAGTTAGAGCAATAAAGACAAATCAGGTATGAAATGTAAGACCTGGGAGGGTTTCCTATGTGCATCAGACGGTCAAAACTCATCAGAGGGTAGAGAGATAGCTCATGGGATAAGAGTTCTTGCCACACAAGCTTGATGACCTGAGTTCAGTCTCCAGAACCCACACCCATTGGAGAATCATCTGGGAGTTCAAGTACACAGTGACAGACAGAGAATGACTGCTGTAAAACAATGTGAAGAGAGAACTGATTCCTGGAAAGTTGTTGTCTGATATACACATACATGCACTCACACATGTACATACACATGTGTGCATATACGCTTGCATATGCATACATGCACACATGCATATGTGTGCACACATGAACACATGTGCACACATGGACCCATACGCACATATGCACATGTGTATACACATGAACATACACATGTGTACGCATGCCATATGCACATACATGCATATACATGCACACATATATACATAGGCACATATCTTTTAAAAAGTGATATGAGCAGTTTGCAGATTTGATTGTGGGAACTTTGTGATGACACACAGGCCATCTTGCTGTTGGGAGGATTAGTCATGATACCAGACATCTGTTTGACACATACTTTTAAATGAACATCATTCAAATGCACAATGTTCTTTGAAAAGTGACACCTTGAAATCTCCCTCCCTCCTTCTCAGTCCCTTTGTCTAAGCCATCATTAAGCTCTTATTTCTGGAATGTTCCTCTAGGGGTGGAAGAGGTGTGATATCTTGCCTCATCTATCACCAGGGTCACAGCTGACTCTTGTATAACAAAACACAAAAGCAAAGAATATGAATGAAATATAGTTTTATACACATGGGAGCTCCCAGACACAAAGAACCCAGACCCATGGACAACTGCCCATTTTTATGCTTAAATTCTGTGAAGAACAAACAGCCATATAGAATGTGATTGGATGAAAGGGACCAGTGGTGGCAGGCTGAGTGAGTTCCCTTGCAAGGCTATCTATTCTGGCTCCTCCGGGCCTTTTGCTGTAGCATCTTTGCCCTCATAATCAGTTGGGACCCTTTTTGGGATGAGAGTCTTATAGCTACAGCTGTAGATCTGAGACCCTGGGAGCACCTGCTCAAGTTCTTGTGTCCCAGGGCAAAGAATTGGACCAGGAACACCTGAAAAAGAATAGAAACAGAGATAGCTGGAATCCCTTCTATATTATGAACTATTTCCAGGCAGAACAACTCAGGAAATCTCTTAGAATCAGCTCCTACACAGAACCAAAGAACATTTCAGGTTTTGTGCCTGCATTTGGGGGTGGAGTTTTCTGTGACCTGACATAACTTGACCTGAGGAATGCTGATTTCTGTGAATTGCTTTGGGGGAGAAGAAGGGGTGGGAGGCAGGAGGCCATGAGGAGGTCAGAGAGAGCCCTTCCGGGCTCTTTCAATGAGGACAGTTTAATGTACTGAGCCAAAATACCATATTCATTCCAGACAGCTGTACTTTTGAATATCGTTTTTGGAGTCTCGCATTCCCAGTTCCCTTCCCCCCTCACCTCTCCTGTATTGGAGAGCTTTGTCTCTCACCTGCTTCAATAGCAAATTAAACTGTACCTGGATGAACACGCCTGGAAACTCTGTATTTGCGAGGCTAATGTGAGAGGGTTGAAGGTTCAAGGCCAACCTGGGCTGCAGAGCTAGACCCTGTCTCCAAAAAAAGAAAAAAAAATATCACAATTTAATTCTTTACCTCTTCTTACTCTGTCTCTCCAGCCTCCCCCACCCCACCCCCACCCCACATGCTTTGTGCCCTGCAGCGCTGTTTTTTTCTATGAGGCCTCTTTACCAACCTTTGTTTCTTGCTTGGCCTGATAGCTGAGGTCCTTTACAGCTCAGCTTGACTGTCACTTCCTCATAGCAGCCTCCCTAACTGTGCAGCATCTTGCTTGTATCTTTAGAAGTCCCAGCTCTGCAGTTCCTGTGTGAGATGGCAGAATCCTGCACTTCCTGTCTGTGAGGATTGAAAGGGACTGAGACTTTTGCCTCTTCTCCGTACTATCCTCACAGACTGGCTAGTCCAACTACAAATCCACCCTTGCAAATACCTGTTGCACAAAGTGTGCAAAAACTTAAAAGTGGCTTTGAATTTCAAGCAGGTCTGTTGGCGTGACACTGAGTAGAAAGTGTTCTTCTACAAACTGCCGCTCAGCAATATGAGCTGGAAAGGCTGGGAGAACTGTTAGTCCAAAGATGCGAAGAGAAAGACCACCACTCAAATCACCATGGCCAAATTAATTAAGGCAGGAAATTAATTAAGGCAATCTTTTTATCCGTGTACATGGGTTGCCTCCCCCTGAGGCAGGGTTCAAGAGGTCAGCTTTGGACGGGAGGAAGACAAGGCTTTTATAGCTTAGGGGTAGGAGGTTTCTTTTCTTTTCTTTTCTTTTCTTTTCTTTTCTTTTCTTTTCTTTTCTTTTCTTTTCTTTCCTTTCCTTTCCTTTCCTTTCCTTTCCTTTCCTTTCCTTTCCTTTCCTTTCCTTTCCTTTCCTTTCCTTTCCTCACTCTGTAGACCAGGCTGGTCTCAAACTCAGAAATCTGCCTGCCTCTGCCTCCTGAGTTCTTGGATTAAAGGCGTGCACCACCATGCCTGGCTTTTTTTTTTTGGGGGGGGGGTAGGAGGTTTCTGACTGGGGAATTTAGTGGACAGAATAGGCGGGATACAGGAGCAGAAAATAAGCATAAAAAATTAGTTGTAATCACCTCCTGACACAAAGACAAGGTAGTCATAGCAAGTTAGTCACAATAACTGTTTGAAACAATACGGTAGGGTTGCATAGTGGTTATAACAACTTTTGAAGTGAAGACATGGCTGCTATTTCCTAGAGCAGGCAGTGCAGAGCCATTTGTAGTTACAGTAACAGATGGGTGTAGCACAATTCTTGAGAAATGGAGATTCAATCTAAAGAGGAATAAACCTGCTTTGTCTTTAATATGAGGTAACTTTCAAGTCAAGATGGAGGCAAGCTGGTTTATCAGAACCAGGTCCTCCTCCCAGCGTTTCATCTGCCTCAAAGGCTTCCTGAGGAAACATACATGAGGGGCTCCATAAACCACGGTGGTTTTTATAAAAACAGGAGATTACTATGGGTCAGACTCAAGAGCCGAAGTGCCCTAGCTGGCTCGAGGCATTCCTCGTGGGTTATACTAGAAATTAGAGGCTTTGTTGTCCTGGGAATGAAAGCAGTGAGGGCTTTGATCAGTGCCTCGTCTTGGTAAATGAGAGCCTGAAATGGATGCGTCTTTCAGTGAGGAGGTGAGCACAGCCCCGATCCATCGGTGATAAATAATCCTCATGTCTTAAAGAGCAGTTTCTTCTTTTAAGTTCAAGTTCTTTGCTGTTCTGTCTAGGGGTAGGGTGTAGAGTGGTCCAGATTCCGAAGCCATTTGTGGGGTTCAGGACAACACGTACTGAGTGGTTATCCCTGAAGCTGTCCCAGAGAGGTCATAGAGTACTTAGAAGATCATGTTTAAAAAATCAGAGCAGCCTCACCAGTTTGAGAAGCTAAAAGATGATCCATTTATTGTTTTCTTTCGATGTTGGGGTTCTGCTCCATGGCCTTGTTGTACATGTTAGGCGAGCTTTGCACCTCGGAGCTCCATTCCCAGGCGAGGACTGGTTCTAGTGTGATATGGCGGGAACATGAAGATAAGGTAGGCTGAGGGCGGGCTAGTGAGATGGCTCAGTGGGTAAGGGCAAGAACATCTATCTGCTGCTGAGCCTGAAAGCCTGAGTTCTATCCCTGGAACCCACGCGGTGGAGGGGGACTGACTTTTGTAGTATGTCCTAATTTCCACATGGATCCTGCGGTATCCAGCAGAGATTACAAAGCTCTGTGGAAGAGTGTGTGTATTTAGCATACATAAAACCCTGGGTTCAATTTCTAACACACACACACACACACACACACACACACACACACACACACACACACAATTATAGATGTCCTAAAACAAAACCCAAACAAAAACAAGCAAAAACCAGAGTGGGAGATGGGTACAGGTGTGGTGGGAACAGGGACAGATACAACTAAGGTCTTTACTTAGGTAAAGGTTCGAGCAACGATTCTGGCATTTAAGATTTAAGATCACTGACATTTAAGTAGTCTATGTTCACACGGTCAGGAGAGAAGGTGGGGCGTTCTGTGCGTGACCATGTTGTTGGGCTTACTGCTGTCATTGTAGGGTTTGGGGTTTTTTTCTGCAAGACTGCTTGAGCACAAAGCCTTCACCAGAATGTCAGAAACTTAATTAAAGTAAGAAGGAGTTAGGCTTTCTAGGCAAAGAGGTGGGGGAGGGGGAGCGTGGAGGAAGATCAGGTTTCTTTGTCCCGACGACGCCCCAGGGAGCTATCTGTGGATGAGCTGCTTGTGGAAGCTTTTCCTGGGACACTCTTGGTGTTTGCAAAGCTCTGGGTACTTTTAGAACAAGGAGCGGAGCCCCTGGATGCCAGCCGCTGAACTTTGGCCAGACAAGTCAGATATAATTAAGACATCAAAGAGCCCACAGGCAAATACATAGTGTAAAGACGATGGCTGAAAGGGTGCACAGCTTTACTTGACAAAGTAATACCTAGATCACATATCTGTGACTGATAGGACACAGGCTCCCTGAATGGCTTTCTAAGATTCTTGGTCCGGTGAGTGGGAACCTTTTGGGAAATGTTGTCCAAAACACTGGGCATTCCCAAATGAGACAAAGTGGCACATCTCAGGAAAGGTGCTTTGGTATTCTAGTAAAAGAAGTGTAAGCATTGTTGTGGGCTCTGGGCCACAGTGCTAGTGAGGGATCGTGTCTCATTAGGATGGGGATCGTGGACCCTGTGATGAGAAAAGGTAGTCTTAGGGTAGGTATCACCAAATTGAACAGTTCTAATTCTTTGCCTTGGCCAGAGCTGGGACTATCTTTGATTCTGTCCCTTTATATCCAAACAAACCTCTTCTGGGAAACCCCAAAGTGGCATGGCTGAAACCGAGAGGTATCTGGACCCTCGTGGGTAGGATAACTGGACCCGCTGCTTCCCCAGGCCTTGGCCTAGTTTCTGCCATAAGTCACATCAAAAGCCTCTGGGCTGACAGCTTGGTGACACTCCTTTCTGGCCCTGCTCCAGCTGTGTGGGAACTGTCCCACCTACACCCTTATGCTAAACCTCCATTCTAAAACTCACAGTCCCATTGTCCCTGTCATGAGGACACAGAAGCCACTGGCCCAGGGTTACTTTGGTGGCTGTTGATCTGTCCAAGTTATACTCACCTGAGCAAGAGCAAACCCCTCCCTCTCAAGGGCCTCGCCTTGCCAGTTTCTCTCAGACCCTGATTTTCCTCTTGTACCTAGAAGTGTACAGAGGAAGTGAGTGGGTTTGTTCTGCCACATGCTTCCACTGTGGTGATTCCACAGGGCTCGAAATAATGGGGCCAGTCTACCATCAAGAAAAAAAACATTTGGCTCCAAAACTGTGAGCTAAACCAAACCTTTCCTCTTGTATTACACCAGGGATTTTATTATAGCACTAGAAAGGGATTATATGCCCTCTCTCTTTTCTCAGTGCAGCTGATGGAACCAGGGGCCTTCATGCACATTAGGCAAGAGGTCTAACATTGAGTTACTGTCATGTTTTATAAAAAGAAAGAAGTAAAGAATATGTTTGGTGGAGGCATTTTTTTTTTCTTTTTGAGACAGGGTTTCTCTGTGTAGCCCTGGCTGTCCTGGGACTCACTCTGTAGACCAGACTGGTCTCAAACTCAGAAATCTGCCTGCCTCTACCTCCCAAGTGCTTGGATTAAAGGCGTGCGCCACCACTGCCCGGCTGGTGGAGGCGTTTTATGGTGTGGGGGAAGCGGGTGTTTGTGCAGGCCCATGCTGATGCATCCCTTCCCCTGAGGTACCAGCCATACGATGATGGTATGGTATAGAATAGAGTTTATTTAGGGCATGGGGAAGGGAGTTGAGGGAGTAGAGACAGAGAGAGGCAGAGACACAGAGAGAAAGAGAGGGAGAGAAAGAGAAAGTAGAGGAGTAGCAGCTGGCCATGAGCATGTGGAGAGAGGGGGGAAGAGGGTAAAGAAGCAAGGGGAGAAGAGAAGACAGCAAGAAAGAGAGAGAGGAGGGAGCAAGCAGTCCCTTTTATCGTGAGTCAGGTTTACCTGGTTGTTGCCAGGAAACTGTGTGTGTGTGTGGAGGGAGCCTAGACTAAATGCCAACAGTTATATCCCTAGACTTCATACTAAACTTGTGTGTGTAGATGCATGAGTGTGCACATGTGTGTGAAGCCAGAGGACAACCCTGGAGACTGTCCCAAGCTCTCCATCTTGCTTTCTGAGACAGAGTCTCTCACTGGACTGGAGCTCAGCAAGTAGGGTAGGGTGCTTGACCAGGGGGCCCCAGAGATCCTCCTGTCTGAGTTTCCCTCTGCTGGTTACAAGCACACACTAGGGTGCCTAGGCCTTTGCATGGGCTCTGGAGAACACTTCCCCCAGAGAGTTTGCAGGCTTCTTGTTCTATGTGCACAGTTTCCTTTTTTTCCTGGCCTCTGCTTATGTGCACTCTCCATGAGTTCTTGAACAAGGGGTAGACATGCCAAGCCATGAGGACCATGCAGAAGCAGTTATTGTCCTTGAGACAGAAATGAGGTGCTAGCAGGCATCTTGCTTGGGGCTAGCTCCAGGGAGGGGGAGGAGAAAGGAAGTCCTTTTTGCTTCCCACCGCCCATCTCTTCTGTCAATCAGATTTCTAGAGTTAATCTCAGTGGAAGCATTTTGTCTCCTTTGGAAGATCACTGGATCTGAAAGTTTTCATTCACTTTAATTCCCCAAGAATTCAAACATTACTCCTTTATCAGAGTGTTAGAGTTAGGACGCTGTGAAGAAATACTCAAGGAAAGCAACTTAAAGGAAGGAAGATTTATGTAACTTGATAGTCTGTAGGGCTCGGCCCATTGCTGCTTGCTTGGCCCTGCTCTGGAACAGGACACCAAGGCGGTTGAGGCAGATGAGCACCTTCACCCCAGGGCTGACAGGTTAGAGGGACCTGCTCCCAATAATCTGCTTTCTTCACAAGTTCCTAGAACCTTCCAAAATAATAGCACCTGTTGGGGACCAAGTCTTTTCATAGTCAAATCATAGCAAACAACTTAATACTTTTTGTTAAGTACACTGTAATTGTCTTCAGGCACACCAGAAGAGGACATCAGATCTCATTACAGATGGTTGTGAGCCACCATGTGGTTGCTGGGATTTGAACTCAGGAACTCTGGAAGAGCAGTTAGTGCTCTTAACTGCTGAGCCATCTCTCCAGCCCCTGTGTCTATTTTTCTTAATTATTATTAATGATTGTGCTAATGAAGTTACCATTTGGATGTACAGTGGCCTGTGGAAGCCCAGATAGACTACTCTTTCCTTTCTGTACACACACACACACACACACACACACACACACACACACACACACACATATATATATATATTGCCCTCAGTGAATTTTCGTGAAGCTCTGTGGGGTATGCAAGCCACTAGGTTGTTATTGAGCCTGAGTCTCAATCCCGGTTTGGATTCTGTCACTTGCAATGGACACTCTAGTATCAGGACTACTATTTTGACTACTATTTATTAGTGGACTCCTAAATTGATTAGGATAGCTTTTTCCAACATTCATCTCTATTTTCCTCAGAAATCAGTAAGAAAACTTTCACAGTAGATCTCAAAGAATTAGAAAGCTTGATGTTCTTAACATGTAAATACACACACACACAAAAACCAAAATTTATGTTTATATATAAATTACATATATATTTGATGTACATTACTGGGGAATTATTCATTAATGAGGGGCACTTCACTGTGCATTAGTGAGATTTCTACTAAAATCCAGTGTTAGGGGGCTGGAGGTGGCTCAGAGGTTAATAGCATCGATTGTTTTTTTCCAGAGGAATTGGTTTTGATTCCAAGCAACCAATGAACAGTTCACACTGTCAGTAACTTCAGTCCCAGGGGGTTTGCTGCACTCTTCAGGCCTCCACAGGCACCAGGTGTTCACCAGGTACACAGACAAACAAACAGGCAAAACACTCACATGCATTCAAGAAGCAGATGCAGAAGAAGAGGGAGAGGAAGAAGTGGAGGAGGAGGAGGAAGATCTGGTGTTAGTCAGGTAAGTGTCCAGAGAAGAAATGCTTCATTTTCCATCCATCCTTGTCTTTATTTAGTAATTTTCTTATAAACACGGAAACACCATCTCAAAGTGAATTCCCCAGGAAGAGTTGAAGAAGGAGGAAGGCAGGGTGTTGATATAGTAGCAAGGGGAACACAGTAAGTGTCTGGCAGTGCAGAGAAGGGAATTCCTTAACTGTTTTACATAATCCTGTTTTCACAATAGCTTTGAGGTGGGATTTATGGGCCCCATTTTACTGAGAGGAAAGAGACTTTCCAGTGATTCTGTGATTTGAATGAAAATCCAACGTGGCTCCCTAGTGTTTTCCATTGCTCAGGTGATTAACTTCCCTTTCTGTAGGACTTAAGGAAACCTGGTACTTATAATTATTATTCTAGGCTCAAAGTACCCATGCAAAAATCCAAGGGACCCTATTCTTCCAACTCAGCGGCAGGAATTACTTCCTGAATCTGAGCACTGGTTGTTCCAGGTTGGAGACACTGGAAACATTGCTCTTTGGCAACGAGTGGAGGTTTCTTAGATTGAAAAAGCCTTTCAAATGGTGCCTTGTGCCCTGCTGCTAGGAGGGAAAGAAACTCAGGAGCCCTGCATGAGACTGGCAAGCAGCCCACAGCTAGAAATGGACATACCTGTGAGCTCAGGGTCTTCTTAACACCAATAGCTGACTGCACTGGAGCCCATGAAAGTCGGGATAACTGGATGCTCTGGAGTTGGGTTCCGAGCCTGGATGACTGGATGCCCCAGAGCTGGGTTCTAAGCTTGGGTGGAGGTGGCAGTTGTTAATGTGTACCTGCACAGGCCCATGGCTGATTTTGGAGAGATGTCTGGTTTGAACCCACTATCATTGTTCAATCACGTTTGGAGCTTTATATAGGAGGATTGTTGACCCAGGCACAATAGAGGAAGGTAACGTCACAGTGGCCATGAGGATGAAATCCAATTTTTGTTGTCCCTGGAAGAATTTCAGTTCTATATGGGGGTAATGAGGAAGACAGGTAAAAGGAGGTGCAGGGGCATCTGCCCTGGTGCTGGGTGTGTACTTGGACAGGGAGCAGAGTAGAAGATAAAAAGGGAGGGGTTGTCCTGAGCTCGACATCCCAAAACCCCACATCCAGGGTGGCTTTTGTTTGTTTTTAATATTTGAGACTGAAAATTTCAGGTTCTCAGTCCATCCTTTCAATATTCTTGGTTTTACTCACTTCCCCTCACTGAGTATGAACAGTTGATAAATTTGAAGTAAAGGATCATGGGACTGGCAAGAAGGCTCAGTAGGTAAGGACGCCTACTGCCAAAACTGATGACCGAGTTCAATCCACAGAGTGGAAGGAGAAAACTGACTCTCACAAGTCCTCTGACCTACACACACTAAGAAGAAAAGAATTATGAAACTGCTCTTCATGAAGTAGGTATTTGTGCCAGTGGATCTGTCTGAATCAGCCCTGTGTCGGGGAATAGAAGTGTTTGTCTATGAGTTTCATACCATTTGGTCTGAACAGAAAGCCTGTTTCAGAGAGGGAAGGATGGATCTGTGAAAATAAATGTCACATAGTTGTTTCAATTTCAGTAAATGATTACTTCTTTTCAAATACATAAGGCTGTGGTAGCTTTGTTTGTTTGTTTGTTTTGATTTTTAAAGTCAATATTTAGGGACTGGGGATATGTCTCAGTGGGTAAAATGCCTCCTGGGAAAGCAGGAGATCCTGAATTTAGATTCCCAGAACACAAGTAAAAAGTATAGCCCCAGCCCAGGGGCTAAGACAAGTTGGTCCCTGAAGCTCCCCAGTCTGTGGACAACTTGTGTCTGTCTGTCTGTCTGTCTGTCTGTCTCTCTCTCTCTCTCTCTCTCTCTCCTTTCTCAAGAGGTTTCTCTTTGTGACCCTGGCTGACCTGGAACTCACTCTGTAGACCATGCCCCCAAACTCAGAGATCTACCTGCCTCTGCCTCCTGGGTGCTGGGATCCACCACCACTGCCTGGCTGCCTCTTCTTAATTTTCAGTAGTTCCTTCTTTGACATTGCCCAACCTATTTTTCTTTCAGATCAAGTCAGGAGTAAATTGTGTTATCTGATCCCAAACTTCACTTCTTTCTCTTTGAACCCAGCTCTGGTATGTTCCCCATTCATCAGCCTGTGGCAAGCCTCCCTGATTTCTTGATTAACTTGGAGACAGACCAAGTGAACCTGCTTACCTCTTAAGTATCCTACTAAGGTTTTTGAAAACTGATCTGTGTGCACACTCAAATGGTGTTCTTGTAAAGATTCTGTCAGTCTATCCTGGTTTTTCTGAGACAGAGCTGTTTAGGAAGGCTCTGGGACATTCATCCATGGGTACTGACTGGCACATCATTAGCACCAAAGGAGGGCCCGATCCTAACCATAAACAGGAAAGCTCCTGCTATGGAACTCCTGAGCTTTATGGACACGCTGAGGGCGTGGTCAGCTGGGTGTCAGTCACCATTAATGGACCAATAGGAACCTTTCCTCTGCTTTCATCCTCACCCCAGGGGTATCTCCCCGCAGTGAAAACGTGCGAGTGAGGATAATAATTTCCTTCCTTTCTTTCATGTTTGCTTCGCCTGGCAAGCTCTCATTTAATAAAAGGCGAGATGGGCAAGTGTGGGGTATCTACCTTGTCTGAGTCAAAGCAGTTTTTGGATCATGCCAGACGTCCACAACAGGAAATTGAAAACCGATTCCCTTCCTCAACCAAGCAAGGCACCTCAGCCCGCATCCTTCTCTTTAAAGCTCAGACCCTTGAAACTGAAGATTTCAGGGTGTGTCTCTACAGCTGCTGCATCAAACAAAAGCAAACAGATTAAATTAATTTAGGTTTCCGAATTAGTCTCCCCCACCCCCCTTTTGATTCAGAAAACGCTTCAGACACCCCAACAAATCTCATCTGAATGCAAACTATGAAGACAAACCTCCTGGGTCAAAAAACAAACAAACAAACAAAAAAACCAAAAAACAAAACAAAAAACCAAAAAAAACCCCTCCCTTTTCTAAATGCTTTCTCAGCATCTTACAAGGGTTTTCTCCACTCTGTACATAGAAACTCAGGGGCTGAGTGCAAGGGGGGAAAAAAAAGAAAAAGAGGAACAATGTATTCATTACAGTCTGTTAAGTTGCCAGCACCAGGCAATTAAAAGGTATGCCTTGTGGAAACACTGCAAAACAGAACAGTTAGTCCTATTGTGCTCTCATTAACAAGATTGTTATTTTAGCTCTCCAGGTGGAAGCCGGAGAAGCAAAACATTCTTGGCTTGGAAGGCACTCCAGGAAACTCAGGACTTGTTGATAGCTGGAACTTGTGCAAAGACTCTTGTTTATACTATAAGTGTGCACATCTCTTCCGCTGTATAAATACAGTGCCGCATCCATTCTATTGGACTAGAGGAAGAAACCATTGAAAGTGACATCAAAGTCTTCCCAAAGCTAACGACTCTGATCCTATGGATTCTGTCAATGCTGCTACCCTGAAGTCATGGCTCCCTTGGGCAGGGGATTTGAATTTTTTTCTGTCAGCATACTATGTTGTGAATCGCATTGACAGTGCTGGGAAGGATGGCTGAGGCTCTGATATGCTCTCTGCTTGTGCCCTTTGCTGTCTGGCAATTGTTCTAAAATGACGGACCATGCCATTGCTGCTTGCCAAATGTGAGCATACTGTGGCAAAAAGGATTGTGGCTGTCTGCTAACTCCAGCTTTGCCTATGCGCATGGAAAACACAGCCAAAATTGTTAGTGATTCAAATTCTCTTACATTCCAAAGGAGAAACGAAGCAGCCTACTTTACAGACTTTACACTTCATGCCAGTAGCTTTAATTTTTTACAAGACAGAAACGTTCATGGTTCCTTTTAAGAATCACTTGAAAATACAACATGGAGTTACAGAGACAAAGTTTGGAGATAAGACGAAAGGATGAACCATCCAGAGACTACCCCACCCAGGGATCCATCCTCTAATCAGCCACCAAACCCAGACACAATTGCATATGCCAGCAAGATTTTGCTGAAAGGATCCTGATATAGCTGTCTCGTGTGAGGCTATGCCAGTGCCTGGCAAATACAGAAGTGGATGCTCACAGTCATGTATTGGATAGAACACAGGGCCCCCAGTGGAGGAGAAAGTACCCAAGGAGCTGAAGGGGTCTGCAACCCTATAGGTGGAATAACAATATGAACTAACCAGTATCCCCAGAGTTTGTGTCTCTAGCTGCATATGTAGCAGAAGATGGCCTAGCTGGCCATCATTGGGAAAAGAGGCCCCTTGGTCTTGCAAACTTTATATGCCCCAGTACAGGGGAACGCCAGGGCAGGAGAGTGGGTGGGTAGGACGGGGGGGGGGGGGGGTAGGGTATAGGGAACTTTCAGGATAGCATTTGAAATGTAAATAAAGAAAATATCTAATAATAATAAAAAATGCCATAAAAAAGAAAATATAACACATTGATCACTTTAAGTAAACAGGAGGGGAAGTACCATAAGGAGTTGGCACAATGGCTCTTTTTCTCAATGATAAGCACAATATTAACCAGAAGATAAAAGTATAAATGAAGTTGCTTCAGACCCACACCAACTTCAGGCCAGAAGTCACTCAAATTACTTTCTCAGAACCCATTTTCCCAATCCACCAAGGGCCTCATATTTATCTTAAACTAGAAGTCATAATTGTTCTTGTTCAACTAAGTCTTTTGCATTGATTGTAGTGTGAGGGACCAAGGCCATGGTACAGTTTCAAAAGGATGGGAGTTTATAATTTATCCTGATGGCCAACTAATAGCTATCTTGGGATTCTGTTAGGTTAAGGGCCTACAACAGTTTGTTAATTAAAAGCGGATCTTGGAAAACATGTAACTTTTATCCAAAACACAGCATTACATTAGTAGTTTTCGTTGAAATCCCATAGCAGTAAAGTGGAGAGGAAAAAATAAAACCGTGTTGTGCTACTGAGAGGCAAACACCAGGCAGCTTGAAAATCAAAATGCTTCTAGGCTCCTCAGCCAATCACATGTGAGCGCATGCGCAGGTTAAAGCAGGGCGGATTCTTCACCTTTGGGAGAGGAACAAGTCTAGGCAATTAGCGTGTAACAGCAATTATCATCTGCATGTGTGTTTCATTACAAAAGCAGGGAAGGCTTTTATTTTTTATTACTGTCATGGTGATGATCCAATTGCCATGGCGAGTTTGGTGTTGAGTAGGAACTGTCACAAGTGGCCTCCAAGGCATCCTAGCCTTGCCTCTCCTACAGCACCTTTCTTCACTTTGCTAGCATTTCTTCTTTTAGCGGTTAGTAGGAATTGGTGCATTTTAAACAAATTCTATTAAGGAAAACAACTTTTTTTTTTTAAATGGTTTTTCAAGACAAGGTTTCTCTTTGAAGCCCTGGCTGTCTTGAAACTCATTCTGAGAAGGATAGGAGTCCTGTGTGTGTGTGTGACTTCGAGCGCACGTGTGTGTGTGTGTGTGTGTGTGTGTGTGTGTGTGTATGCATGCGTGTCACACAGAGTTAGAAGCCTCTCCTCTCTTTAAAATTGACAATCTAAAATTAGATTGTTTATCTTCAAAGTGGGATTAGATTGCTTTCAAAACACAGACAACAGTTAGAAGAAAAGTGTAGAACTGGGGTAAGTAAATATGTACAGGGCCAGATATACTGGTTCTGGCAATGCAGGCCTATTCCCTGCCTTCAAGAGGAGGCAAGAGCCTTGAAAATGTGACGATCAGACTGGCTACAGTGAGTTCCAGGCCAGCTTGGGCTATGAGATCCTATCTGAAAACAACAACAGCAACACAAAAACAAAACAGAAAGTTGTTTGGTTTGGGGGGCCCATATGGTTTCTGTCCGTGTCTGCTCTTTTGTTAAATGCTCCAGAGTGTTTTAATGGGGCAGTAAACAGGCAGCTGGCTGGATTTGTTAGTGGGCTGTTGTATCCTGGCCCTCGGTCTGGTCTACTAGACTCGGAATATTGAGGTCACACTAGGCAGAATCTATTTTTAGTGAATTGTATTAACAAAACGGACTGCCTTGTTGCTTGGAGGCATCCCGATTTAGTTCTGACTTCCCAAAAGGTCAGAGCAAAGAGGAAAAGTGAGCTTCCGTTTAACCGGCACACTTTCCGTAAGATTAACACACCAGTTACTCAGGCTGGTACAGTGGCTGTACCAATCCAAAGGGAAACAGGGCACGGCTAAGGGACAAAGACCTGGGCATCGTGTTTTCCACAGTTTTATATAGTGGCTAAGCGCTTCTGTGCACCAAAGACAGGATTCCCAAGAGCAATTCCAGAAAGCCACCTTGAAGACACAGGCATTTCGTGGTCTTTGAACTGACACAGCACACAGCCCAGTTACTTGAAGGAATGAGCTTCAATTAGCTGTCAGTCTTCTAGGCAGTCTCGCGTCCAGCTTCAGACTGGTGTGTTAAAAGACGGAACCACAATGAATCTCGCTCTGTAGCGCTTCATTGGCCTTGTGTTTGTGATTTCAGAGTTGAGCATCACATAACCAAGACAGGCTCAGAGAGCTTCCTCCTGCACTGTGTTCAGAAGGTATTTCTGCACAGAACATAGAAACATGGTCCGGGAGGTAAAGCCAAGGAGATGGCTGGTGATCTTATTGGAGCCCTTGGCCACCTGCGTATGATGTGGTGTCACACGTTTGACTGAGACTCAGTCCTTTATTACTCCTAAGTCAGCCATTCATTGGCACACTAGGTTACTAGGCTAACTTGTTCATTTCCTAGGAGTTCATGGCACACTAGGTTACTAGGCTAACTTGTTCATTTCCTAGGAGTTCATGTTCACAAGTTGTTCTCTGACCTCCACACACATGCTGAGGCATGTACAACCTTTCACCACACCGCACATGTAATAATAAATGAAACAAAGTAAAAACACACACACACACACACAGGAGGAATTCACACAGCAATTACTTTCATATCTTGCTATTACTTCAGCCCTTGATTACTGGCCTCATATTGACTGCCATTTGTTTAATGGTTTCTTGGTACTAGGTCCTTGGCTAAGCAGTCTGTATTGCTTCTCACCATCCACAGGAGTGCTTTCTGTGGTTCCCATATTTCACTCCCCCCCCCCCCGCCAACCCCCCCCCCGCCAACCCCCCCCAACCCCCCCCCCCCCCCGTACTGCCCGATCTGCTTTTCTGTCTCCTGACAAGGAAATCAGGACTCAGAGAGTCATGGGTAGTCCAGCATCATTCACATCGGGCGTACATGGTATGAGCATATGGTCTGAGTGCTGACTGAAGCTGAATTGTTTCCTGTGTGCTTACATGTGGAGGAGGTTAGAGTACAGCGCTTGGAAGCTGGTTCTCTCCTTCACCTTCACATGGGTTCTAGGGGTGACTCCTACAGGTAGTGAGGCTTGGCGACAAGCACCCTTAGCCCCTGAGCTTCCTCACTGGTCCATTAACCAAGGCCCTTAGCCACCACCCTCATAACTTCCTAGATCGTCGCCCTTGACTTCTTCATGTTCTTCCTTTCTTTCTTTCTTTCTTTCTTTCTTTCTTTCTTTCTTTCTTTCTTTCTTTCTTTCTTTCTTTCTTTCTTTCTTTCTTTCTTCCTTCCTTCCTTCCTTCCTTCCTTCCTTTCTTCCTTTCTTTCTTTCTTTCTTTTTCGAGACAGGGTTTCTCTGAATACAGAGAAACAGCCCTGGCTGTCCTGAAACTCACTTTGTAGACCAGGCTGGCCTCGAACTCAGAAATCCGCCTGCCTCTGCCTCCTGAGTGCTGGGATTAAAGGCGTGCGCCACCATGCCCAACCTTCATGTTCTTTCTTTTCCTCTCCCTCTACCTTACCTCCAACACTAAACTTTGGACCCAGGACCTTTGGAGGGGGCTCTAGTACTCAGATACATCCTCAGCCCCCTTTAAAAACTGTTTATTATTTTCATTATTTATATGCATGTGTATTTTCTGTGTGAGTGTATACCATTGGTGTGCACGTAGGTGCCTATGGATGCCAGAAGATGGGATCTGGCGGCTGTGAGACTCTTGATGTGTGCTAAGGACTAACTTCAGGTCCTCTGGAAAAGCAAGAAGTGCTTTTAACTCCTGGGCCTTCTTTCTAGCCCCAGCCCCTGCCCTTTATGAGAATTCTATTTTGAGATAGGATTTTGCAAAAACCTTCCAGGCTGCCCTGAAATTTGGATCCTCCTGACTCAGCCTCTGGTGTCAGGGATTGAAGATGCACTGCCTCACCCCTTCTTCTCTTTATGAGCTTCAGGCACTGTGGCTTTTGTGTTTGCTGCTGGTCTTTCGGGGCAAGGCGTGGCAGACTCTCGGCTTCACCTCTTGGAACCTGACCCTGTGATTACCCCTTTAATCTGCAGTCCCCTGTCTCCCCTTCACCATATCTTGGTCACACTTGCTGTTACTGCTGTCTCTGTCTTTACCCTAGAGTGAACAAAGATCGGACTTTCATCTCCCATGTAATCACTCTCTCTACTTCTCTGGCTGTGGTTTAGACTTTGTCTATTGGAAGCCACGGATAGACAAGGTCAGTTCAGTCCGGTGGTGACATGTGCATACGCAATAGCAAGCGATATCTTCTTTAATGTGGCAGCTCTTTTCATATCCAGCACCAACAGGGACTTATTAAAATATCGGTAGCGTTTCATTGGCTCAGCCATGCCCCCAAATGGAGAATGTTAGTTATTTTCCATGACCAGCTCCGGGTACAAAGAATGTTATGAAACCATCAAAGATAAACAGATTCATGAAATGACAACTGTTTTCTATTCCAAGTGATGAGAACCAAATATGCTGTTCACATTGCAGGCATGTCTAACCTATTAGACTGTTCCAGAACAGAACAGAGTGAAATCAGTGACTAAGAACACTCTTTCATTCTGGTATAGATGGAGAGCAGGCCAAGGCCGCTGCTAGGAAGATAATCAGAGGGTCGAGCCTAGAGAAGGGGGAAAGCAGAAGGGGGAAGAATGAGCTACAAAGAGCTGGGAGTCACTGGAGCTGTGTGGAATGCGGTCAGAGGAACAGGCTAGGGTGACAAGTTCAAAATTCAGACCCAGGACAGTGGGAGCACTTATGTGGGGTGGGGACCAGCTTGTCTGAGTAGAGAGTTGGTACTAAGTGTGTTACTCCGAATGTAACAATTCACAAGTCAGGGAACTATTTCGTTACTAAGTGCATTAATGTTTTACTTAGCTCTGATAGTATCTGTAATATCATTGTAATAAAGGGCTTAGATATTCATGAAGTGGACTAGCTTATCTTGAAATTTTTTATTCTCCCTTTTAGAAAGACACACTTGTATCCCTTATGATGCTTTGTATAAACGCAGGTGAGAATGAGCCCCAGTGTGCTCGGGGTCAGAAGAGAACCTCAGATATCAGATGTTAGGTCTCTTGTTATCTGCTGTGTATGCCAGGCTTATCTGCTGTGTTATCTGCCAGGCTGGCTGGTTCAGGAGCTTCCGGGGCTTTTCCTGCTTCATCTCCTAGCCTGCCTTCCGAACGCTGGGACAACAGATGTAAGTCATCCTAGCAGGTTAGTGTAGGTTCTCTGGTCCTCAGGATTGCTTGGTGAACACTTTCTCCAATGTGCCATTTGTTTTCCAGACCTTATCTTGAGAAGTTTCGGTAGAGCCGGGCGTGGTGGCGCACACCTTTGATCCCAGCATTCAAGAGGCAGAGGCAGTTGAATTTCGGAGTTCAAGGCCAGCCTGGTCTACAAAGTGAGTTCCAGGACAGCCAAGGATACACAGAGAAACCCTGTCTCAAAAAACAAAAAAAAACAAAAACAAAACAAAACAAAAAAGTTTCAGTAGAGCCTTACAAATTGTACTGATCAGTGGTATAGTTTTGTAATAGTGATTTTATTCAGAGAGAGAGAGAGGGAGGGAGGGAGAGAGAGAGAGAGAGAGAGAGAGAGAGAGAGAGATTTACAATAAAGTCCTTTCTAAACCGTAAACTTTGAAATAACACCATCCTAGTTAAGGTGATACTTAGATGTAAAACTTACATGGAAAATGTTCAATCAACTCACAAAAGCAAGATTTACAAAAAGTCATAGGTCAGTGTAAGATTCGTTCATGTTCAGTAGAATTTAGGTGTTTTTGGCAGATGGCAGATGGGGGTTCTTCCTTCTCAGTCGACTAGCTCTGAGGAAACCATGTTGAAGAAAAGGGGAAGAGTTAAGCCCTAAGCCCTGTAGAGGGGAAACTCCCTCAAGAGTAGGACCAAGTTTGGTAAGTCTCCTGAGATCTGGAGTGAAATACGGCAAAATTTGCATTTATATAGCACTCTCTCTGCACTTGCTTTATGTGTGCTTTCCATATTAAATAAAAACACAATTAAGAGTTAGTTCCAAAATACCAGGTCAAACATATCAAACAAAATCAGGAATGGCAATTAGTGCTGGAATGCCAGAACAAACAGATGGTTATTGAGTTTGGATTTAAGGAGAGAAAAGCCTGTGCCAGTTGCATATCAATAAAGAAGTAATTCTGGAGCTCCGGGGCCACAAGGGCCGGGGGCTTGGGCTACCGTAAGAGCCAAGTTGGGACAGGGATTTGTCCCGTGCAGTGAGTTTATGGGAAACTGTAATAAAGCCAGGGCAGCTACAGTTATGGGACACTTCATGTGCCAGCCACTAATGGGACACTTCTGCGTGCCAGCCACTGCGCTCTGTGATAAGCACTCCGAGACAATCAGATCTGAGATCTGTATTTCAGCCAACTAGAATCCAGTTTAAAGGAAGGAGGCATGTGTGAAGCCACTTGGGGACCTTCACTGTGTGTGGCAGTGTGAAGACTTCATTCCAGGCATAAAAATAAGACCGTGCTGTTCTATGTGAAAAGGGGCGGGGCGGAGAGCTCAGAACTCTCATGGCTTTACATCCAAAAACCTCTGAAAAAAATGAACAGATTTTCTTAATATAGAACGGAAATTTTATAGCCTTCCTGTACACTATTTGATATCAATGGTCACCTAATTCACTGCAGAAATGTCACATTTGGTAGGCAGGTTTTGATTAATCAACAGACTTTCCTTTTCTTTTTGGTGCTGGAGATTGAGCCCAGAGTCCCCTGTGTGCTAGGCTTGGGATCTACGAACATCTCCAACTCAATACTGAGGCCTTACCCTCGAGCCTGCTGAGTGTGCGGCACCCACAGGACAAGCACTGTTTAACGTCCATAAGACACAAAGCAGCAATGAATAAACCAACCTATCATATTTGTCTGCCTCTTTCCAGGTCACTCCTTGTTAATTCTGTGTCCGGCTTTGTTCTTCACATCCCCACAGAGTTCCTTCCCCAAGGCCGCTTCTGTTTGTTTACTTCCGTGGCATGGCTTCCTTAAAGGGCTCTTCCCTCCCTTCCAGGACCAATCTTGGATCTGTTTGTATGCATCTTCCCATAGGTCAGCTCTCTCTGCGGGGCCTCTCTCATCACAAGTCCTAATAAATATTTGTAATGAAGCAATTCCCTAAGGTTTGCTTCTCTAATCTCCCCGCTGGCTCCCTTCTCCCCTGGGGAGCTCATCCATTCTCAGCTGTCAGCGCTGGGCAGGGGCTCCGGAATCTGCATATTCAGATCTGGCCTCTTGCCGGAATGCATTTCTTATTGTTGCAGGTGTTTACTGGTCTCTTTACCTAATTGTCTCTCCAGTGCCTCGTTTTTCAACGTCTCCCTCGGACGTCACATCCAGAGTTGTGGAAAGTGTGAATGGCTGAGAAACGATCAGCTGCCGACCAAAGGAGGACAGCTTCTTTCCCCTCCCAAATTGAATCTTTTGTTGCCCACCTGCATGTATTGCTTATAAAGAAGACAAACCTTTTTTTTTTTTTTTTTTTTTTCCTCAAAAGAAAACTTATGACAGTCCGGAAAAGGCAAGTGGGATGAAGATTGTCAAAAGATATTGATTTTGGAAAGTTTGGGAACAGAGCGGGGGAACAGGTGGAATACAGGATTCGTAGGGCTGTGGAATTGCACGGTATGATACTTTAAATGGAGTGTGTGTGTCAGGACACATAGTGGAAACCAACAACGTGTGCAATACAGAGCAGACTATGGTGTACTGAGGTTGTATGTATAAGTGGAGATACATAGATTATAACAAATGTCTCATCCTGGGACTCGGGGTGTTGTGTTTGTGTGTATGTATGAGAGAGAGAGAGAGGGAGGGAGGGAGGGAGAAAGAGAGAGAGAGAGAAAGAGAGAGCACTTGAGAGAGGCATATGAGAGGGCATTCAAGAACTCATCACTTAGTTTTATGTGAAGTTAAAACAGTTTAAAAACAGTCTTTTAAAAATTAAGATAGGGGGGCCGGTGAGATGGCTCAGCGGTTAAGAGCACTGACTGCTCTTCCAAAGGTCCTGAGTTCAAATCCCAGCAACCACATGGTGGCTCACAACCATCCATAACAAAAATCTGACGCCCTCTTCTGGAGTGTCTGAAGACAGCTAGAGTGTACACACATATAATAAATAAATAAATAAATAAAAATTAAGATAGGAAAACCCAGCTTTCACTTGTGCTTTACTGAATTCTTGTGCCAGAGGGTTACAATATGTTTTTTAAATTACTGTATTTTGTTTGTTTTGCGTGCAAGTGTGTTGTGTGGGGAGGGGCAGCATGTGGAGGCCAGTGGACAACTTGCCAGGACAGGTTCTCTCCTTCCATCATGTGGCTTAGGGGATGGAACATGGGTAGTGAGGTGGGCCAGCCAGTGCTTTCTTTACCCACTGAGCCACACTGCTGAACAGAGAGAGGCTTATAGTGCTTCTAATTAAACAGAATCCATGCAGACAAAATGATTGTTCACAGGGTGAAGGAAGGGGTTTGGGGAGCCGGCTCAGTCGTCAACGTGTCTGCTGTACCAGTGTGAAGACAGTGCTCATCTCTCACCTAGAAAGTTTGCTCAGGCACTGTGGCAGGGCCTTAATACCAGCAAGAGATTCTAAGACAGGCAGATACCCGGCCACCAGCTTAGCCTAACTATTGAGTCCAAGCTAAGAGAGATCCTATCTCCAAACCCGCAAACAAAACTCCAAATAAACCCCAACTGGACAGTTTAGGAGGAGTAAAACCTAAGACTTACTTCACACACGTGTACATACGTACATGCATGGGCATCTTTACACACACAAACAAGCACATTTTGCCACATATACACATACCCGCATATATTTGCTCTATTGCTCCTACACAAAAGAAGCAAGTACCAGTTCACTAAGACAGGTCCCTCTCTCTGAGGACCATCTATCCCAGCCCTGTGAATCTCAGCACCCCCCCCCCCCCCCCGTGAATCTCAGGCCCTCCCCTCCTGCCTATTAGTGTGCATCTTTGCTCTAATTCTTGCCTCCTGTGGCCAGGCTCACTCTTTACTCATTACTGAAACACTGTCTCAAGTATCTGGACATTTCTGCCTCTTTCTTGACCGTTCTATACAAAAGCTCCCAATTGAAACGCACACTTCCATGTCATCTGTCTCCCCACAAACCACATACTACTTCTTAGAGTCTTGACATAGTTTGTCTCAGGCAAACCTGGCATGTCTGAATCCAGTTGACTCTAGTTTGTTGAAAGGACATCTTTTGGTGGTACTGACATGGGAAGAACTGTGGTGCCTGTTGTCTACAAGACTGGATGGGTATGTGCGGAACCTACGGCAGAAGAGTTGTACAGGTTTTTCTGTTTTATCTAACCTGTATTTTTTTCTCCTTCCTACTAATTTTTTTTTTTAAACTTTTAAGACTAACTGCATTTGTTGCTCAGGCTGACCTATAAACTGCAATTCAGCTTACTCAGGACTGGAATTTACAGACAAATGCTGCTATTCCTGTCTATTTTGTGTTTTTTTTTGAAGAGGCAAAGTAGTTTTAGAGAGATTCAGTGGTAAAGTATAAAATTAAACTCTTTTTTCCCCTCCATCTCATGTTTGTGGTAAGTGGATCTGATACTTCCTTTAGCATCTTCTCTAAACTCTTGCAGAGCTCAAGAGAGACAACACAAATAGCAGGAACTGGGCATCAGAAAAATCAGGGACCAGGCTTTGAGGAGGGCCACAAAGCAAAACTGGCTTCTATTTTCAAATTGTTGAAGAAAAGAAGGAGGAGGAAGAGGAAGAGGAGGAGGAGGAGGAAGAGGAGGAAGAGGAGGAGAAGCCAACCATGGTGGCAAACATATTTAATCCCAGCACTTGGGAGGCAGAGAATAGTGCATCTCTGTGAACTCCAGACATGCTAGGGCTATACAGTGAAGCCTCGTCTTTAAAAAAAAAAAAAAAAAAGAAAAAGATTTCCACCTTAGTGATTAAGAGCATCGGTTGCTCTGCCAGAGGACCAAGGATGAATTCCTAGCACCAACATGGCAGCACATGACTGTCTGTAACTCCAGTTGTAGGGGCTCTGAAATCCTCACACAGACAGACATGCAGGCAAAATACTAATACATATATAATAAAAGGATTAAAAAAGAATTTTTGTTACATATGAACATTATATAGAATTCAAATTTCAGTATCTTTGAATAAAATTATATTGAGTTTTGTTTTGTTTTGAGGCAGAATCTCCTTGTGTGGTACTGGCTAGCCTCAATCACAATATGTGAACCAGGCTAGTCTGTAACTCACAGAAATCTATCTGGCTCTGGCTTCCAAGTGCTGGGACTATGGGTGTGCACCACCACCACCTAGCTAACGAAATTTTTTTAAAACTTGTGATCCGTTTCCTAACGGTCTGTGGCTGCTCTGGGGCTACCATGGCAAAGTTGAGTCTGTGACCAAGCGATTATAATCTATACTATCTAAAGATGAACTTTGCAGTTTGTGACAGCAAAGTCTGTCCTCCTTTAATATGAACAATCAGAGTCGGTACCCACAGTAGCCTTATGATTGCTGTTCTGAATGGAGCAGGGGCTTCTGGGATCTAACTGCTGGACTCTTGGGAGATGCCCTTCTCGTGAAACGCAATGAGAATAGTGCCCTCTGGAGGAGGTCATGAATTTGAAGTAGTCTTTTGTGGCAAAAGGGCCCCCGGAATGGAATGAAGAAGTGTGAATTTTAAACACTGACAGGTTAATAATTGCTGTTTTTTATGAGCTGTAGTATGGTATGGCACATCTGTACATTGCATGTGATTGCCTCATAGTTTTTGGTTTTGTTAATAAATCCTTGACTCACACACACTAACTGTTTGAAAGTAGAAGTAGATCCCAGCCTGAGCCTCCATCAGTGGCCCATGAGGGCGATACAGAGATATCCTGAAACTTCCCTTAGCCCTAAAAGACAACAGTTCTGTGGGCTCAGACTCCTCTCTGTCAGCATCTGAAACAGCCTGTACCAGAGCAGTGCTTTTCAGAAGACTGTTGACAGCCCCAGAATTTCTGATGCCACTGATTTGGGTTCAGTTACCTGTACTGGCTAGTTTTGTGTCAACTTGACACAGCTGGAGTTATCACAGAGAAAGGAGCTTCAGTTGAGGAAATGCCTCCATGAGATCCAACTTTAAGGCATTTTCTTAATTAGTATCAAGGGGGAAAGGCCCCTTGTGGGTGGGACCATCTCTGGGCTGGTAGTCTTGGTTCTATAAGAGAGCAGGCTGAGCAAGCCAGGGGAAGCAAGCCAGTAAGGAACATTTCTCCATGGCTTCTGCATCAGCTACTGCTTTCTGACCTGCTTGAGTTCCAGTCCTGACTTCCTTTGGTGATGAACAACATTACGGAAGTGTAAGCATAATAAACCCTTTCCTCCCCAGCTTGCTTCTTGGTCATGATGTCTGTGCAGGAATAGAAACCCTGACTAAGACAGTTACCTCTCAAAAGACTGTGCTCACCAGTTTTTAAAACTTGGCACAAGCTAGAGGTACCTGAAAGGAGAGAGCCTCAATTGAGAAGGGCAAGCCTGTAGGGCATTTTCTTTTTCTTTCTTTCTTCCTTTCTTTCTTTCTTTCTTTCTTTCTTCCTTCCTTCCTTCCTTCCTTCCTTTCTTTCTTTCTTTCTTTCTTTCTTTCTTTCTTTCTTTCTTTCTTTCTTTCTTTCTTTCTTTCTTTCATTCTTCCTTCCTTCCTTCCTTCCTTCCTTCCTTCCTTTCTTTCTTTTTTAAATTTTATTTATTTTTTTTATTTTTTGAGACAGGATTTCTCTGTATAGCCTTGGCTGTCCTGGAACTCACTCTGTAGACCAGGCTGACCTCAAACTCAGAAATCTGCCTGCCTCTGCCTCCCATGTGCTGGGATTAAAGGCACGTGTCACCACTGACTGGTTTGTCGGGCATTTTCTTAATTAGCGATTGATGGGGGATGGCCTAGCACATTGTGGGTGGTGCTACACTTGGGTTGATGGTCCTGGGTTCGATAAGAAAGCAGGCTAATGGCAAATACAGAAGTGGATGCTCACAGTCATCTATAGGATGGAACACAGGGTCCCCAATGGAGGAGCTAGAGAAAGTACCCAAGGAGCTGAAGGGGTCTGCAACCCTATAGGTGGAACAACAATATGAACTAACCAGTACCCCGGAGCTCTTGTCTCTAGCTGCATATGTAGCAGAAGATGGCCTAGTTGGCCATCAGTGGAAAGAGAGGCCCATTGGTCTTGCAAACTTTATATGCCTCAGTACAGGGGAACGCCAGGGCCAAGAAGTGGGAGTGGGTGTGTAGGGGAGTGGGTGGGTAGGGTTTGGGGGACTTTTGGGATAGCATTTGAAATGTAAATGAAGACAATATCTAATAAAAAAAAAAAAAAAAGAAAGCAGGCTAAGCCAGCCATGGAGAATGAATCAATAAACAGCCACCCTTCTGTGGCCTCTGGAGCAGCTCCTGCCTCCAGGTTCTATCCCTGTCTTGGCTTTCTTCAAAGGTGGACTGTGATGTGGAAGGGAAAGCCAAATAATAAACACTTTTCTCCCCAACTTGCTCCTGTCATGGTGTTTCATCACAGCAGTAGTAACGCTACCTAGGACAGAGACTAACCTTTACTCAGATAGATGCTCTTAATACTAGGATTGCTTGAACTTACCGAGCACTTCCTGCTTGTCAGAGACTAGGGTAAGTCCTTGAAGTAGCTTTTGTCATTTAGTATAGACAATAGTTCAGCGAGAGGCACCACAGTCAACCTAGTTTATAAAGGTGACAGTTCTGCAGCCTTGTGCAGGATATATTACTATTAGTGTAACGGTTGGTGACACACACAGTGTAATGGTTGGTGACACACTCAGTGTAATGGTTGGTGACACACACAGTATAATGGTTGGTGACACACACAGTATAATGGTTGGTGACACACTCAGCGTAACGTTTGGTGACACACTCAGGTTTTGCTGGGTGGCCATTTTTAAGGAGGCATTGTGATTACTCAATCTTTCTCAGATAGCTTTTTGAATTAAAAAGCATGATCTGGCCGGGTGTGGTGGCGCACACCTTTAATCCCAGCGCTCGGGAGGCAGAGGCAGGCGGATTTCTGAGTTTGAGGCCAGCCTGGTCTACAGAGTGAGTTTCAGGACAGCCAGGGTTACATAGAGAAACCCTGTTGCGAAAAAACAAAAACAAAAACACAACAAAAAAAAGCATGATATGGTGGTTTGCGTGAGAAATGTCCCCACAGGCTCACATGGTGATCTCTCAGTCCTAGGTTGGTGTTGCTGTTTGAGGAGGTGGAGCCTTGCCGGAGGAAGTGGGCCACTTCATCGCCTTCCTGCACTTCCTGCCCCCTTCCTGCTTTCCACATGTTGTTGAGGAAGTCATCTCTTAGCTTCCTGCTCTGGCCATCTGCTGCCAGGCCTCCCCTGCCGTTATGGAATCTCCTTCTGAAACTGGAACTCCAAAGAAACTCTTCATTCCATAAGTTGCCTTGGTCATATCACTTCATTATTGCGACCATTGATAGCCACCTCATTGGCTAAGTGATTTGGGGCAGGCTTAGCCTAAGTCTCTGTTTCCTCCTAGGTGGTGTGTGTGTGTGTGTGTGTGTGTGTGTGTGTGTGTGTGTGTGTGTGTGCTGGGGCGGGGGTTGGGAGGAAGAGGATCATGACCAGATCATGCAGATTAATTAGCTGGGTCACGTGGTCAGTTCCTGGAACAACTCCATGTTCAGCAGTTTGCTCTCACTAATAAGTACATATTGTCTCCTTCTTGGTGAGCAGTTCTTCACACATAATGCCGTGAGCCTCTCCATGTTAAATGGACTGCGTAGATTTCCTTTAGTCGTAGTCTCTGGTTTTATAAAAGCTATTATTTTAAACTCAGTTCAAGGCTGATCTCTTTCATTTGCCCTAATGGACCAGGTAGTATCTTATTTAATGGTTTATCAACACTTGCACTCTGCTTTGGATAAATGTTCCCAAAGGCTCATTCCCTAAACATTAGATCAATAGTCTGGGAGATGAAGAACCTCCAAGAGGGGAGCCAGGTGCAGTGTACATGACTTTAATCCCAGCACTCAGGAGGCAGAAGCAGGCGGATATCTGTGGGTTCAAGGCCAGCTTGATCTACATAATGGTTTCCAGGGCAGCCCACAGGGGGAAAAGGACTGAGTGGGGGCCTTCCAGTGACTTAGGTCATACCCTTGAGGAGCTTTTGGTAATTCAGTTTCTTTTTTTTTTTTTTTTTTTTTTTTTAACTTTTTTTTTTTTAAAGATTTATTTATTATATGTAAGTACACTGTAGCTGTCTTCAGACACCCCAGAAGAGGGAGTCAGATCTCGTTACGGATGGTTGTGAGCCACCATGCGGTTGCTGGGATTTGAACTCTGGACCTTCAGAAGAGCAGTCGGGTGCTCTTACCCACTGAGCCATCTCACCAGCCCGGTAATTCAGTTTCTTGACTCCCTCTCTTTCCCTTCCCTTCTCAGCTGCCAAGAGACCAGCAGTATTGTCCCCACCCCCACAGGCTCCTCTTCATGACAGTTGCTTTCCTATAGGTGTAAAAGCAACCAGGCCAGTAAAAACCACAGAAAACCTGAAAGACTGTGAATCCAAACACTGTTTCTTCTTTTTAAGTTGTTCCGCTGGGGTAACTTGTTACAACAATGTATTGCTGACCTACACAGATACTCTCTCCTTCATCAAATGTGGGGTTTTCACTTTTTTATGCACGCTGTCAGTCACACAGTGCTGGGAGAGACATTGGCTACACAGGGTGAAAGAAAGGCACCTGGTTCTTATTCTAAAAGGGAGAATCTACCTCAGCTCACTGGGTTCTTGGCTGTGAGTCACCAAGCCTCAATGATGTCACCGACAAGCCAGGAATGAGTAATTCTTCGTGGAGAATGCATGAAAAGACACTGTGAAAACTTACTAGGTGTTGAACTTCTAATTGCTTCCCACTTCCTTTGCACCAGACATAGAATTCTGCATTCAGTTGCTTTCTGCTAGCTGAAGTTTGACGCGCTTACCCGTCTACCCCAGGCTTAAGGAACTATATATTTATGTTCACTTCATTGAGGACATTTTAGTTGTAAGGTCTCCGCAGACAGAGGCAGGCCCTGCTCTCCCGTGGCTGGACAGCTAATGGAGATACCAGGAACTGTATTGCTCCAGGACCTCAGCTTAGCCCTCTGTTGGCTTGGCTAGGTTTTTGCCTGAGGTTGCTTACAATCTACTAAGGCTGTGAGAAAACTCAGTCAGAGTAAGCAAGCATTGAGGAGTAGTTAAGGTTTGGTGTCAAATGACTGCTAATGGCAACAAATACTTTGGCTGTGGGTGGGGGAGTGGTAGCTCTCTCTGATGCATTCCCAGCCAGGGGTCAAAGGTCAGCATGTGTTGGTGGAATCTTCAGGAACAGAACATTATTGATGAGAGTGTGTCTAGGGCAGTGGTTATCAACCCCAGCTGACACTGGCCACCACTGGGGAACTCAAAACCCAAATTTAAAACAAACAGATGAAAACTAACAAACAAAATAAGGGCTGGGAGATGGCTTAGCAGTGTAGAGTATACACTGTTGTTGCAGGGGACCTAAGTTTGGTTCCCTGCATCCTCATCGGGTCGCTTACAATGCCCTATAACTCCAGTTCCAGGAGATCCAGTGACCTCTTCTGGCCTCTGTGGGCACTGGCACCTCCATGCCAATGTTCCCAAATTAAAAAACAAAACAAAACAAAATCCTTAAAAACACACAAAACAAAACAAAACAAAACAAAACAAAACAAAACCCTCTTAGTGGTAGATTTCCACCGAGCAGTTCCCATTAAACTGCTCTGGGATGAAGTCTGGCATTGAGATCTTAAAAAATTCTCTGGCAGAGTTTTCTGCAGTGAAGGAAATATCTAGCATGATAGCCATCGGTCCCATGTGGCTAGTGACTCTTCAAAATATGGCTAGTGAGACTGAAGACCTGGATTTTCCTTTTAATCCATTTAAATTTAAATGTAAAATAGTCACATAGAGCTTGTGGCTTCAGTTGTGGGCAGCACAGGTCTATAGTGATTAATGGAAGACTGCTGTTGGAGAAAGGTGTCTAGCTGACACTAATTTCATTTACCAGCCTTACTAAGCGTTGATAATGTCTGATCAACACCTGATGAACAAGGCAGAACTCAGGGAACTCATATAATGTACCCAGGGTTGCACCAACAAAAAGAGGCTGAGCATCCACCAGGCACGACTGTGTGACTGTCATGAGAGGAACTTGAAGTACAGCCAGTCCAGAGTAAGACCTTTGGGCATCCTTAGACATCCCTTCCAAGGAAACTCAAATGTTGGGCACACTGGCCTGGTGCTGCCAGGAGCAGGTAGGACCTGCACCCTGACTCTAATGACATAGCATCAATTGGGCTAAACACAGCACATAAGAATCTTGGTCCGCCTAATAACAAAGATAGAGTTTGGATTTTGCAGAAGGCTCTAGAACCTTCCAAACACATCATGTTTTGGAAGGTTTGGTGGTGGAGGACCAGTGAGGCTTAATGAAAGAGCGTTGGGGACCTGAAGACAGGACAGCTAGTCAAGCATGAGGTGTCAGGTCCATCAAACCTCACTGGTTACCCAGAATGCAACAGGGCTCTGTCTTTTGGGGTTTCAAATACCTACCTGCAAATTTTGAGGACACAAATTCATCTTGTTTGTGTTTGGGACATGTTCTAGAGAAACTAATGAGCAGGTTCCACAGCATCTGTGAAGATGTGGAAGAGGATGTCCCTTAGAACTGATCCTTGACTGGAGAAGGTGGGTGTCACTCACGCACTGAGCTCCTCACTGAGTGGGCCTGTTGAGAGAAGCTGCCGAGTATGAGGCATGGGTCCTGTGGTAGGATGCTTTTATGCTTGTCACTACAAAGAGATCACCAAGGTGGGAGGGCCAAGTACGGAAAGGTTAGCTGAGGTTCTACACCCACGAAAGTCCAGGAAGAGCTTGGAGAATCTATCTGCAACTGACTCGTCCACACAGAAGCATAGTTTCCAAAATAAGCAAGAGAGACACCCTCCCCTTCCCCAGGATTTATTTATTTTATATCTATGATGTTTGTCTGCATATATATACTTTGTTTGTGTCTGGTGCCAATGGAGGCCAGAAGAGGGTGTCCTATCCCCTGCCAGTGGAGTTACAGATGGCTGTGACCCATCACTTAGTGCTTGGAATTGAATCAGCATCATGAGCAAGAGCAGCAAATGGTCTTAACACTACATGGACAGTATTAATTGGTTTCAAACTATGGTTTTTAAAACTAAGCCATGGGCAACAGAGAGAGAGAGAAAGAGAGAGAGAGAGAGAGAAAGAAAGAGAGCACTCAGGGGTTAAGAATGTGCACTGCTCTTGTAGAGGCCCTGAGTTTGGTTCTCAACATCCTGGCTCCAGAGAGATCTGATCTTACTCCTCTAGCCTCACATACATATAGTCACACAAAGAGGTATGGATGTACTCTTTCTAGCCCAAAGCATGGTTTCCCATAACAGCTACACTCATTTATAATTTCTCCCAAAGTAAATAAATGTTATGCAGACTTACACATTCTGCATACTTTTAGGAGCATACTCTCTTTCTTTATATATCCAGCCCCTGCCAAGTTGAAACCAAGAACCCATGGATCAAGTTGGAAGTCTAAAGGGTAAGAAAAAGTTGAAAGCCTGGATCTCAGGTAGCTCATGACCTTTTGGGGTGAAATAAAATTTGTACACAGAATAATTAGGAATGTCTAGGAAAGTTCAATTAGTGGGTAAGGTTTATCTATATGAACTGTAATAATTTGGAAACCTGAGGCTCACTTCAGTATGGTTAACGGAATTTATTTCGATGGCTTACAGATTCCTTAGGAAATTAGCATTTCCCATGGAAGGCTGACAACAAACTTGGATGGGGGCTGCAGTATCGCTGGTGTCCACCAGATGATGCCACTATTCAGTGGAATTCTAGATGGTTTGACTTTGGGGAGGATGGTATAATTGTTGTAAATTTGAGATAATGCCTTGAAAAACACTTTAATTATTTCAGACAACAATTTTCTTACTGTAATTTTGCACAGAGTTCATGCCTATTAGCTATGGAGAATTGGAGAACAAAGAAAGACTCAAATTTGTCTTAAGTAAATTCTCTTCGTTGATTCATTTCCAAAGCCAAGTCTCCCTCTCCTTGTAGTGTTTGCTCTGTGCAAGTCAGACTGGAAATTAATAGAAGATGGCACAGATCTATACCTGGAGACCAAAGCTGGAAGAGAAGACCGCTACCTTAGAGGTAAACTTTTTACTCTATTAGACATTTACTCTCACTAAAATATGCAAATATATTCTCTTCAGTGAGTCTTGATAAACAACAGATTTAGCCCAGCGGAAAAAGCTAGTGTGGACAGCTTGGTGCAATTATATGCAGCATTAATGAGCTGTGGGTTCTTACCTCAAGTGTTGATATTAGTAATCTTTGATAATAAAGGAACATCTAACCTTTGAAGTAAAATGTTCTGGTGTGGCTGGGTATTTCCAACCATAAGCATTTATTATTTTGTTTGACAAATTGGCCTGCTTTGGAATATTAAACACCCACTCTTTAGAGGATAAGGAAGATGAAAGCAACTCCATTCATTGTGCTCCCAAGAATCTCAGAGCTCTTGCAAGGTTTTATCCTGAAGATCTCATCTCCGTGAAACTCAGGAGATGGCTGTCACAGGCATTCTTGTTTCTTGTTCTCATCTCAGGGAGGTAGGCCTGTTGGCTTCAGTCCAGCCCTGCCTGAGACAGCAGTTGGAGTTGTCTGTCTTACTGTGTGCCTCCACACAGCTGTGCCCTCTCAGAGGCGCCAAACTGACATTCTACTAGAAATGCCTTCAGGAGAGGCCTGTCCAGAGGGAGATGGGACAAGTCACAAACACCCTTATTTCTGTTGCTCCCAGGAAGAATTGCTTTTTTTGCATTCTCATGAGACATTCAGATCTCACAGTGACCAAAATAGACTTTTAATGCTATTACGGTTATCGTTATTATTGTTACTATTACCATATTGAGTGGCAGAGTCACCTTATTGCCCAAGCTGACCTTGAACTCCAGGGCTGATGTAATTTTCTTGCTTTAATCTCCTGAGTAGATGTGGCAAGATATTATTATTATTGTCATTGTCACTATTGTTTCAGTGTTAAGGACTGAACTCAGGCACATTACATGCTAGCCAAGTGTCCTACCACTGAACTATGTTTAAGATCTAAAATTGATCAGATATGGTAACTAAAATCCACCGAGTAGTTATAGTCTACACACCATGTAAACTATCATAAACTTGGATATAGCGTCTTAAGTCTTAATTTTTCTGAGCACATTACAAGTTGTACACTACCTCCAGATCTGTCCCATACTTTTGTTGACATCATCCTGATTTTGTAGTTATCATTCTCTTCTGAGTGGTCACAAGCTGTGAGAGGGGTGCATTTTAAATACTAAAGCTGAATTGTGGTTGGCACTAGGCCATCCTCTGCTACATACGCAGCTAGAGCCATGAGTCCCACCATGTGTTTTCTTTGATTGGGCCATTTTCATTCAAATGACCACAGATCCCAACTCACGTGCTTACAGCTTTGACCTGATACTCTTATCTTCCAAAAGTCAGGTTCTGAGTGTTTCAGAAGTAGGAAATGTTTGCGTACATGTAGGGAAATAGCTTGAGACTGATACTTGACATTAAGCCTAAGACTCATGTTTCATATATACTTTATGCACATAATCCAGATGCAAATTAATACAGTATTTTTAAATAAGTTTGAGCTTGAAACAAGGTTTGTGTTGAATGAAGACTTGTCATATCTCACGGGCATTGAACCTGTTTCACATTGTGGAGCACTGTGGGTTTTTGCATGAGTGGTGCTCAGCTTTGGATAAAGCCTAGAACTCAGTGTTCCTCTCTGTTTGGCGCTGTTATGGCCACCCTTGGGCTTGTTACTGTGACTTTGAGCACCCCAGACACAGAACTCCATCTGTGCACACAGTAGATAGAGTAGAGCAAAGTAGAAGACTCACGTGCTTCCTTCAGGACCCCGAGGACTGACTTCTCCTTTTCAGAGAACCTTTCTGGCCCCCTGACTCTGACTAGCCTATCCTGTGTTAGTTATTACATATATAGAAACTCCCAACTGGGTAATTATCTACAACTGTGCTGTTTGGAGTGTCTACACGGTGCATTTAAAGAGTGCCTTGTAATCATGGGTGTCCTGGAAAACCAGTGCTCCCGCCAGCCAATTATCACAGAATCACGGGTCTGGAAGGGATGACAGATGTTATTAAATCCAGCTCTGTCCCCAACCCAAGCCTCAGGGTAGAACCCTAAATTTATCCAGTGTGCTCTGACACAGTCTAATTTTATCTGGAAAATGAAGCATTTCTTGGAGGGAGGGTTTGGGAGTATGACCTTGAATCTGATCACTTCCTGAGAGTAAACCCTCCCACTGCCCGACTGCCCATTCTTTGAGTGAGTCAAAGCCCCAGTTTGTCTCTTTCCTTTGTTTCACCCAGAGTTTCCAGCCTTGGCACCGAAGGATGGGGGTAGGGACTTTTGTAGATGGAACACACTTCCCAGGCCCTGTGGACAGCAGGCCTCGGGCCAACTGAGTCTGGAGCTAGCAGAGGTTCATGCAGCCTGGGTCCTCAGCCGAGGGGCAGAGAACGTCTTCGTCTTTTTCTAAACCAACTGACCTGGGGCAAGCTTCTCGTGTCGCCCTCAGGACGCCAAGTTAGCGAGAGCCTCGGAAGCCGTTCCCCTTGCACGGGCTTCCGACATCAGCTCAGCGCATTCAAAGCAACATCCACCCTCTTCCAGCATTCTCCCCAGGCTGAGGGCCTTCATTCTTGGGGTTCATTTGATCCGTTTCCATAGCAACATCCACTTGTTGCATTCTGAATCTCCCATCGAGGTCCTTGCAATTTGCCAGCTAAGCCACCGATCACAGGCGTGTGCACCAGGTTAATAAGACAAAGTCTGTTTTACTTAGGCCTTCCTCCCTTTGTCCCCTTTCCATTGAGGGCAGCCTTACAAAAGACAGGGCATTTTGGCTTTCAAAATCCTGAGACCTCTGCTCATTATCCTAGACGATACTTGGACTGACTCAGTGTGCACTCCATTTCCATGCTGTCTCTGGGCAGCTGCTCTTCTGAGCAAACCATGGCAACAGCCGGGAGTGAGAGACAGGGCCAGGAAGATGGGTTGCCTTGGGCATGTGGGTGTGTGTCAAAGGTGATACACCCCTTTATTTCAAAGGTAAGACACCCAGGGTGGAAACAATTCCATCATGGTCCTCAGCATCCTTTTTTGAAGGCTAGAATTGAAGTTGGAGTCCAAAGAAAGTCGCTTTGTTTTCAGAGAATTTGGATGTTTCATGTCGGTGACATTAATCAGAGAAGCCCGGAGCTCTGTGGATTCCTGCCGCTTTGACATCTCAGATGTGTACAGACCAGAGTTAGCCACTACTTCCCCAGGGTGTGTTTAGTCTAATAGGTATAAACCAGGACCTGCAAGATGATTAGTGATGAGAGAGAAAAAAACTCTCCCCATAAGCAGAATCGCAGAGAGGAATCCGATAAGGGGATCAGCAGATCAAAGCGATCATTGCAATTGACTATCCCTCTGTACCAACTTGAATGGCATGCTTCCTGCCCACAGCAGCCTCCCCCGCTGCCCTGAGATTTGAAGCGTACGATATCTGTTGATGTTTTGCACATGTTGCTTGTTTGTTGTTTGTTGCTTGCTGCTCCTGGAAGCATGATGGAAAACAAAGAAAAGTGCTCTGGGCTAATGGAGGTACTGCCTTGTGTGTGGCCGAGACTTTAGTGAGGGCACACGGAAGGGCAGCGTTCTTCTCTTTCAGAGACGCCAGGTACGAAGCAGGAACTGACTGGAGGTGCAGAGGCAGAAGGCTTAACTTTCAGAAGAATGCCTGAATGTTCTGCTTGTCTGGTTACATTATGGATTTTAACAGAATCCTTGAAAAGGGAAAACAGAGGAACATAACGATCCAGTGCCTACGGCTTCTTGGCTGCAGATACGCCAAATATGCTAACAAATGAACACAGACATCAAGGGCAGTCTGTGACACAGCATCGCTCTGCAGACCTATTTCAAAGGCAGGCAAAATTAAAAAGGGGGAAATTGTCTAAATTAAAAGTAAATGCTTTTGGCTGCAAACAAGCCAGTCAAACACTTAATAATGCAGTGAAGGAGCCCAGGAGATTGACTGGACTCAGTAGGTCCTGTCGGTGAGGCTGGCACACTACAGACCCTGGGAACCCTCCAGAACCTTCCGGGCCTTTGGGAAGTGGCTCTGAAGCTGATCAGGGTTGGATGGCTGACTCCTAGCTGGCACTGTCCTGTCTAGGCTTGGGAGGCTGCAGAAGTCTGGACTGGATTCTTGGATGACGTTATTCAGTATTAGCATTCCCTGTGGGCCTTGGTCTCCGAGGGCTGCTTCTGTTTCAATGCAACTTAAACAAGTCAGCTAAGCAATCAGGGAGCAAAACTGACTTCCTTCCTAGGAAACCCCAGAAGTAAGGCTAGGCAGGGCTGGCTGGACCTCGTGAGGTTATGAAAGCTGGGCGTGCTTTCTCTCTCCCTCCTTGGCCTTCCGTGGTCTGTCATTTATTGTAAGATTAGCTCTGCTCTTGGTTTTAAGGGGTATGACTATTGCCTTTAGGGTGGCATACATTCCTAGCCATGCTCAAAGACAATGAGCAAAGGCATGTCCCTCCCCAAACACCAAACCAAAGTTATAAATCTCTAACTCCAGTGTAGGCTCCTGCTCCCACCCTTGAGACGTACTCTTAAAATCAATGTGGCAAAGGAAAAAAAAAACAAAGCAAAATAAAACAAAAACCAACCAACCAACCAACCAACCAACCAACCAACCAACCAACATTGGTTAGCCATCAAGTACTTCCTGCCTTAGACTTTTCATTGCCATCACAAAATAACTGAACAAAAAGAATGCAAGAGACCAAAGCATTATTTGGGACCACAGTTTCAGAGGATCAGTTCATCATGGCAGCTGGAAGTGAGGGAGGGAGGGAGAGACAGATTATATCCCCTGTTTTTTCCCTTTCCTGTTTTATCGGAGGGGCCCTAGCATGATGGGATGCGGCTGCTCACAATCACTCTGTTTTCCCTCCTAATCTAATGTTCTTTGGACATGCCCTCCCAAGCTCACCCAGCGATGTTCCACCATAGCAAACAGTGAGACAGCACAGCTTATACTTCGAATACAAGGCTCAGGAGGCCCTTGTACTCAATCCAGCTGTGCTTTGGCTTAGCTTTCACAACACAACTCTGGTTGTCTTCGCTTACCCATTTCTATCTCCTTCTCTCAGATTTGGCATCTCTACCCAACTCTTTTGGGCTTTTCTCTATTCCCAACAGAGACAGCTGATTCTCATATCTGGCCTTTGGACATAACGTTCCTGCTCTAATTCCCATTTGTGCCTCTCATGAGTTACACCAGTGTCCATGAGTACCAATCTCTTGGACTTGCAGTGTGGCCTAAAATGGCCTGGCCTGGAGTTCTAGGGGGAGTCACCATCACTGTCACGTTGGTGGTTGGAAGTAGGGCAACAGACTTTGGTAGATTGTCCTATGATGAGTGTCTGGATAGAGACCTCCACTATGGCACTGTGCTGTTATACCACAGCATACTGTGTGAGCTAAGGAGATTGTACACCATCAGAATGCTGACCTCTAGCCGGCCACAGAGTGAGTCATTGCTTGTTCAGAATAAGTAGCCCTGCCACGTTGTTTAAGTTGCAGACTCCGAAGAAGTAAGGTCCAGCCATGGGACTGGGCAGTCAGGAATATGTGTGTGGAGTCCTTCATGGGGTTCCTGTTGTATGTAGCTACAGGGGATCCCAGATCCCCTGCTTCACATGTGTTGGAAAACTTTGTCTATTTGGTCTGCACATCCTAGAAGTTATGTCTAAACCAGCCCTGGCTAACAGAACATACAGGCTCTATGGATGAAAGATTCCATTATTCTTTTGAAAATTTATACACAAGAAAGTCCAGTTGGCTTAGAAACCTGTCCATATTATCAGAAGACACATAAATATTACATTTATCAATAATGGCAATGGATATTTAATGGAGTCTTTAAATATTTCACTGCTATGCATTCTAGATAGACATAAAATGATTTCAAAGAGCTGAGCAAAAAATCCTTACTGCATGATTGTAAAGATCTGAGTTTTATTCCTAGCAACCATGCAAAAGCTGTCTGTGGCAGTGTGCATCTTTGATTCCATTGATGGGGAAGAAGAGACAGGTGGATCCCTGGGGATTGCTGGTTGGCCACCCCAGCTATATCGGTGAGCTCTGGGTTTAGTGAGAAACTTTGTGTGTAACGTGGAAAGTAACTGAGGAAAATATCCAGTGTTGACCTCTGACCTCCACATATACACATAATGTGTCTTAGTTAGGGTTTTACAGATGTGAACAGATACCATGACCAAGGCAACTCTTTTAAGGACAACATTTAGCTGGGGGCTGGTTTATAGGTTCAAAATTCAGACCATTATCATCAAGGTGGGAACGTGGCAGCATCCAGGCAGGCATGGTGCAGGAGGAGCTGAGAGTTCTACATCTTTATTTGAAGGCTGCTAGCAGAATACTAGACAGCTAGGATGAGGGTCTTAAAGCCCACACCCACAGTGACATACCTACTCCAACAGGGCCACACCTACTCCAACAGGGCACATCTTCTAATAGTGTCACTTACTGGGCAGAGCATATAAAAACTATCACATGATGGATACACATGTATAAATGTACCCACAAACACATGCACCCCCAAACAACTTGCTTTATTGACACATACTCATATAATCATTCTTCATTTAAAATTCATGAGAGTTTTTTATTTAAAAAATATCTCATTTTTGGAATTTCAAGAAACTTTTTTTTAAAAGTCAACATTTTGAAGGCAGATGTGATGGTAGATGATTATAACCCCTGCACTTGGGAGACTGAGGCAGAAGTAGTACAATGTCAAGTTTACCCCAAGTTACATAGCCATATCCCATCTCAAAAGAGAATAAAAACATTGACATTTTTGCTATTGAGGCTGAAATTTTTGCCATTATTGGCATAATTTGATATAAAGAGGTTGTGTTTAGCCAGGCGTGGTGGCGCACGCCTTTAATCCCAGCACTTGGGAGGTAGAGGCAGGCAGATTTCTGAGTTCGAGGCCAGCCTGGTCTACAAAGTGAGTTCCAGGACAGCCAGAGCTATACAGAGAAACCCTGCCTCGAAAAACAAAACAAAACACCAAAAAAAAAAAAAAAAAAAAAAAAAACCAAACAAACAAAAAAAGAGGTTGTGTTTTTAAAATTAAGCTCAACGTTCATTTAAAAAAAAATCACAATGGCTTTATTTGGTAAGATTAAAGAATTTAAATTTATTAATATTGTGTGTGTGTGTGCACAGCAGATTCATCTTGCCACAGCATAGGTGGAGATCAGAGATCAGCTTAGTGAAGTGAGGCTCTCCTTCCACTGTTAGCAGCAAGCACCTCGGCTATCTTGCTGGTCTGTGATTCAAATTTAAAAAAAACTCTCAGTAAAAATTACAATGTCCCAAAATAAGTCACCATAATATTACATAGATTGTCTGTGTATCTGCCTACCTACCCACCTATTTCTCTCTCTCTCTCTCTCTCTCTCTCCATATCCATCTATCCATTATTTATTCACTGATCTGTTTAATCCATCATTGTGTTTCTGCTTGTCCTTCTGCCCTGAGTGCTTATGTGACTTTTTGCTGATTCTGCTCAGGGCATTTAATTGCCGTGGGGGAGGATTAAGATCATTATACAGAAATGAAAGAAGAATCAATGTTAAATGTTTGACACTCACAGCAAGACTGTGGGAGCCAGACTTTGGAACAGAGGAAGTATCCTCTTGGTTTCTTAAGCTTCTATTGGTTTTCCTGGCTGCAGATTGTTCTTGAAGCTTAGGTGGTGACACACTTGGGAGGAGAGGAGCGTTCAGTCCCAGATGTAGAATGAAGAGAGAAGAACGCAGGTGCCTTGGTGCTGGGCTTCCATCCTTGGACTAGCAGCTGGTGTGTGGGGCTGGTATGGGGAGAGAGGACGGTCAATGCCTAGCAGGCTTGTACCTTGTGCTGTGTCCTGAGGTCTGTTTCAGTCCAGTAGGGATGCTACAAGAAAATGACGGGAGTAACGTGACTACAATCATCAGAAACCTGCCCAAGTTCTAGAGGCTGAGAAGTCCAAAGTGCCAGGAGTCTCCTCTCTGCTTTATACATGGCCATCTTTTCTCTGTGCCCTCACATGGAGCAGACGCAAAGGAAGCTTACACGGTCCTCTTTTTTAAGGGCAGTAATCCTCTTTATGAGGACTCCATTCTCATGATTTAGTCCTCTTCCTATGGCCCTATATCCAAATATGACTATAATGATGTTAGTATTCAACTCCTCAAAGTGTGTGTGTGTGTGTGTGTGTGTGTGTGTGTGTGTGTGTGTGTGTGTGTGTGCGTGCACAAACATTCAAACTCATGGACCTTGAAAAGACCCCATTTATGAATAGGATCCCATTTACAAGTCCTAGATAGAATTTTGGAGACTTTTTTTAAAAAAAGCCTACTACCTTTGTGAAGGAAATATTAAACACAGTTAAAAGACTTAACTGAAATTGGTTATTTTACTCTCAAGAGGCAGAGATATCTCATAACTACAAAGTGTGTTTGTTTGTTTGTTTGTTTATTTCTAGTGCTGGACATTTTACCCAAGGCCTTGAGCATGTGAGGTCTGCTCTACTATTAAACTACACACCCAGCCACAGAACCCAGGAGGGAGATAGATAAAATTCCAAAACAAAGTAGAGATTAAAAAACAGCCAAATCGGCACAACTAAGGTGGTATAGCCCCTGAAGCAAAGTGCACAGTTTGAGGGATCATGTAATGGGAAAGGAAAAGAAAAAATGAACATAAAACAAAACAAAACAAAAAACAAGGAACAAAACTGGCTCAAAGGGCTGGATGGCTATGTGATTAAGAGCACTTACTGCTGTTGAAGAGGATCTACGTTTTGTTCCCACAAGTCTGGGAGGTTCAACAACCATCTCTAACTCCAGTTCCAGGAAAACCGATGCCCTCTTCTGGTCTCTCTGGGTACTGCACACATATTATGCACTAACACCAGTGAAACACTTAAGACTCATAAAATAAAAAACAAATCTTTAAACCAACTGAAATTTAAGAGAAGTGTGTTCTTCCTAACCGAATTTCTTCTTCACCAAAAAAAAGAAGAGAAGGAAAAACAAACTTTAGACTTATTATTCCTTAAAGAAGTATACTGTTTTTAAGAAAGGTTTTTAAAAGTATTTAAAATTGGATTAGCAAATTAAAATATTGGATGCGCAGAAAAACAAAAACAGGATTACAAGCACTCGCCACCACTGCTTGGCTTGCAGTGTGATTCTTTAATAGGTCTTCTCTATTACATTGAAGGATGTCTTTCACTTTGTAATTTTTATATTTAACCTCAGACTAACACTATTGTATTAATTTAGGTTCTTGAAGGCCTTCACACAAAAAGTTAGAGTGTACCATAAATATTTTATTTTCTGGAAAATAAAGTAGAAAATCTAGGCATTGGACTCCCAAACATGGTAGCATTAGTCACATACAATTATTTATATTTGAGTTAAATTAAATATGCAATTCCTGAATAATAGTAGTTACATTTATGTTTTTAAAAGTTTTATTTTTCTAAATTCATATGTATTAGTTTTGTCTGCATGTATGTGGTGCCTGTAGAGGCCAGAAGGGGACTCCAAATCCCCTGCAACTAGAGCTTTGGACCCCTCTAAATATATATTGAGTACTAGGTGGAGTATGTGGAAGAGTTTCTATCCTACAGAATTCTGTTAGATCTTAAAGAAGTCTATGAAGCCATTCCCCCTGCCCCACTCTTTAAGAAGGGTTTCTCTGTGTATCTTTGGCTGTCCTAGAATTCACTAGGAAACCAGGCTATCCTTTAACCCACAGAGATCCCCCGCCTCTGCTTCTGAGTGCTGGGATTAAAGGTGTGTGCCACCACTGCCAATGTACTCTGATTTATTTTGTTTTTGTTTTTCAAAACCGGGCTTTCTCTGTGCAGTTCTGGCTATCCTAGGATTCATTCTGTAGACCAGGCTGGCCTTGAATTTATAGAGATGCACCTGCCTCTGCCTCTCAAATTTGGGGATTAAAAGCATGTGTCACCACTGCCCAGCATGAATACATTTTTTTAAAAGTAAGAATTATTTTACAAGCCAGGTGAGGTGGTACAAGTCTTCAATCCCTGCACTTGGAAGGCAGAGAGAGGTGGACTCTGTGATTCCAGGCCAGAGCTACACACTGAGACTCAGTCTCACAAAAGGAGAAAGAAAATAAAGAAAAAGAAAGAAAGATATAAAGCTTTAGATAAACCTAGAAAATACTTGATAGATCTTAAAGACAAATATATATTTAAATTACTATTTAAAATATATTAAACAAAATAAAATGCTAAATTGAGATCTTTCCTTTACTCCACTCTACCACATACAGTATTAATCCAAATGGATGAAAACCTATAATCAGAGCTAGAAGTAAAACTCATAGAAGAAAATATAAGTGAAAGGCTTTATGAGGTCACACAAATCAGGGATATCTATGGACACAACACCAATAATCCAAGCAATAAAATGAGAATGACTCTCCCTGTCCCCTCCAAAAGCAGATAGTTTGATCTTTACTAAACCTAAAATCTTTGGTTTGTCTAAGGATACTATAAGCAGGTGGGAGAAAATGGCTTTAAGTCATTAATCTTCTAAGAGGTTAATATGTAGGATATTAAAGAACTTCCAAGACTCCCCAACCTAGGGGTGCGTGTGGGCATTATTAGGGGAAGGAGTAGGGGGTGAGTTGATCAAAATATACTGCATGCATGTATGAAAATTTCAATGAGTTAATACAAACATTATATTAAAAAACGCAACAGCAAAATGTCAAAACCAGGCAGAACTCTTGAGTGGATAGATAGCTCTCAATAGAAGGCCTATTATACTAGTTACATCTTTTTGATGTGACATAAGCTTCTGTCACAAGCAACTTCAGGAGGAAAGGGTTTGTTGTGACTCAGTTCATGCTGGCAGGGAAGGCCTGGAGGCGAGGGGCTTGAGGCAGCTGTCCCTCACCTTGTCTCCATAGGAACCAGAGAGCATGACTGCTGCTCCTCAGGTTGAATGACTCCTTCTTATTCAATTGGGCAATTAGGGTGGGTCCTCTTGCCTCCTTTAACCTCAGCTAGAAAAAAAATCCTTAAAAATATACCTGGAGATCTGTCTCCAAGGTGATTCTAGATCTTGTCAAGGGGACAATTAGTACTGTCACACGCACAAATGGCCAACAGTGATGTGGAATGACACCCAACTTCCCCAAACGTTCGAGATGTGCAAAAACACAGTGAGCTGGCATGAAAAGGACTGTTATTATTAAATAAACAGGAAACAACAGGCATTGGTAAGGATGTAAAAAAAAGAAGCAGAAACCTTGTTGGGGTGGTTTGAATAGAGACGGCCTTCATAGGCTCATGTTTGAATGCTGGGCTCATAGGGTGTGGCCTATTAGGAGGTGTGGCTTTGTCAGAGTACATGTGACCTTGTTGGAGGAAGTGTGTTAATGTAGAGATGGTCTCCAGCTACTCCCAGTGTGACACACAGTCTCTCCTTGCTGCCTATGGATCAGGATGTAGGACTCTCGTCTTTCCCCAGCACCATGGCGGTCTGTATGCTGCCATGCTTCCTGCTATGATGATAATGGACTAAATAAACCTCTAAAACTGTAAGCTAGCCCCAACGAAATGCCTTCTTTTATAAGAATTGCCTTGAGTACTGTGTCTCTTCACAGCAACGAAACTCTAACTAAGACACTTGTTCATCGCTGATTGCAATGCAAAATGGCGCAGCTACTGCAGAAAAACAGGGAAAAAATTAAATATAGAATTACCATGTGCTCTATCAATTCTGCTTCTGGGTATATAGCACCAATAATTGAGAGCAGGGCCTCAGATAGTTGCCCACTGTGCTGGCTAATTACGTCAACAGGCTAGAGTCATCTGAGAGGGAACCCCAACTGAGAAAATGCCTCTGTACTATTCTGACGTGGCAAGCCCATTTTCTTAATTGTTGATTGATGTGGGAGGTCCCAGCCCATTGTATCTATTAAAAAGCAGTCTGAGTAAGCCATGGGGATCGAACTAGTAAGCAGCACCCCTCTATGGCCTCTGCATCAGCTCCTGTCCTGACTTCCTTCAGCGATGGACTATGGATGTGGAAGTGAGAGCCAAACAACCCCTCTTCTCCCCAGCCTGCTTTCTCAGCACCGTGGTTTATCACAGCAAAAGTAACCAACACTATGACACCCACACACATTTATCGCAGGCTTCATGGCAACCAAAAAGTGGAGGCAGCCCAAGTGTTCATCAGTGAGCAAGTAGAGGAATTAATATAAGATAATATAATATAAATGTTATTCAGCCACCTAAGGGAATGATTTGTTTAGAATTTTCATAAATACTTAGCTAATTAACAAGCAAAAATTCTATATATTGTGAGCATGCTTTGAAATGCATACCTTTTAGAGTGGCTAAATCAATTTGCACATGCATTACTTATCTCAGGGGTAAGAATTCTTAACATTTATTACCTAGGCTGTTCTAAGAATATAGTGCAGAGTCAGGTGTGGTAGCGGATGCCTTCAGTCACAGCTGTCGGGAAGCAGAGGCCAGTGGATCTTTGTGGGTTTGAGGCCAGCTTGCTCTACATTGCAGGTTCCAGGCTCAGCCAGGACTACACAGACCCTGTCTCAAAACAAAACAGAACAACACACCAAAATCAAAAACAAGAACATGACCCAAAACTCCAAAACCAAGAACAAAACCAAGAACACTCAACAACAAAACTAAACAGGAGAGTATAGTACTGTGTTACTACTTATAGTAATCACATTGCAGTTGAGTGGGTAGAACTTACTCATCTGTGTCACAGAAACTGCAACCTTGACTGACATCTGCACCCCCTCCCAGCATCCCCCCCCCCCGCCCCCGCCCCAAGTTTTCCAATCAACCCTGGGATAACCACTAAAACATCCTCAACCTCAGCCTGTGAATTTGGCCTAGGATGTTTTGTTTTGTTTTGTTTTGTTTTGTTTTGTTTTGTTTTGTTTTGTTTTTGAGATAGGGTTTCTCTGCATAGCCTCAAACTCACACAGGCAGCCTGCTGCTCCCTCCAGAGTGTTGGGGCTAAAGGCATATGTGTGTGTGTGTATGTGTGGTGTGTATGTAGTGTGTTTGTATGTGTAGACCAGAAAACAACTTTGTACAGTCTGTCTGCTTCCACTTTGTGCTTCTCAGGGACTCAATTCAGGTTGACTTGTGTAACAAGTGTTTTACTCACTGAACCATCTTTTTTTTTTTTTTTTCCTGAGACAGGGTTCCTCTGTGTAGCTCTGGCTGTCCTGAATCTGACTTGGTAGACCAGGCTGGCATCAAACTCAGAAATCTGCCTGCCTCTGCCTCCCAAGTGCTGGGATTAAAAGCGTGAGCCACCATGCCCGGCTTCACTGAACCATCTTGTCTACCCTTAATTTTTAAATTTTAACTGTGCTGTGGGTAGAACTCATGGCCTTGCGCATGCTGAGCAAGCACTCTACCACTGAGCCACATCCCCAGCCCTGTGACTAATATTTGTTGGAAACTGCTATTCTAGCTAGAAGCAGCACCAACTTGCATTTCTAGGGAGAGTATGGACTTGCCCTTTTCCACCTCCTCCTCCACACCTGCCCCCTTTCCTCCGATGCCCATCTTAACAGGTGTGAGGTGATACCTCACTTCAGTTTTAATTTGTTTTTGTCTGATAATTTGTGGCTTTGTGCATTTTCTGTTGAGAGACATCTATGTAGGCAATAATGAAAAAAAATTGCAACATGTTATAACATGGACAAACCTTGAAGACATGATAAGCATAAGAAGGAAAACATAAAAGTGTTGCTTGTATCATTTGGATGAGACACTAGAACATTCCCAGCACCCCCATGGCAGTTCACAATCATCCCTAATTCTAGTTCCAGGGAAACTGATGCCCTCTTCTGGCCTCTGTAGCCACCAGACATGAACATGTCTATATAGTGCAATCAAAACACTCATGCATATGAAACAAGATTTAAAAACAAAAAACAAAAAACTGTGGGCGGGGCTCCGGACATGGCTCAGGAGTTAAAAGCACTGGCTGGTCTTCCAGAGGTCCTGGGTTCAATTCCCAGCCACCTACATGGCAGCTTACCACTGTCTGTAACTTTAGCTGCAGGGGATCCAACACCCTCACACATACATACATGCTAAAACCACACCACTGTACATAAAATAAATAAATAAATAAATAAATCATTTTAAAAAATTTAAATATAGATCTTGCTTAGAAAAAGCTTGTATTTCTCTTCTTTCTCCTACTTCCATTGGCCTTACTGTAGTTTAAAATCTAGATTCCATATAAGATGTGCAATAGGCTTTTGGTTTTAGCAACTTTTCTTCTCTGCCAGAAGGCTCTGCTATCAGAAGATCACTCCTAACAGCCTAGAATGAGGAAGTGCAGGTAAACCTGGGGTAGGTTGCTACCTCCTTGTAACTAGTTCGTGCAATAGGTGACTTTTCGTAGTAAGTTTGTACTGGTAAAGAGCCCGGTTCCCCCTTAGGGTTCTACTCAGAGGTTTCCCCTGTAGAGATGATACTTCTTGCAGCCCTTTGTATATCGATGCCACCCTCCAGACACCAGGCTTTTTGGTTGATGTCTTTGATGGAGGTCTAGTGAAGGAGAGTTAGAGACACAGACCAGGAAAGTGAGAGCAGGCTCTCAGGAGAAGGCATTGCTTTCTCTGCCACCTCTCCCTCCTTCTCTTCTTCATTGGTGTCTTAACTTTGTATTGGTTCTTTATGAACTTCACACTATGCACCCCAATCCCACTCATCTCCCCTTCCCTCATACTGGTCCTCCACTCTTACATCCTTGCTCCAACAGAGGAGAAAAAGTCATGGAAACTGTAGGTTCCACTATAGATAGAGTAGCAGAAGGCAGAGGCCTCGTACCAGACCAGCAAGTCAGTGCAATGAACATTTGCAAACAGAGAAGTGTGGACAAAAGAGAATACTGTGGGACACACTGTGGGAAGCTGGCTTCTTCTTATCAGAAGAGACTCTGAGAAGAAAGGGACCCCTTTGAGCTCAAACTAACTCTCTCTCTCTCTCTCTCTCTCTCTCTCTCTCTCATTTATCTAAACAGGACCAATGGAGGAAGGGGAGGACCCAGGGGTCCTATAAAACCCCTAAGCCAGCTTCTGTTTAGTAGACTTTTAGCCCTGTGCCTCTCTCATCCCCAAAAGACAAATCGGAAGCTTTCTTGTCTGCTGCCTGAGTTTTGTCTTTATGGATGTTCAGATCTTCATCTGTGCCAGGAGTGAGCTCAGTGCACCTAGATGACCAGCATCTCCATTTTACACTAGCTTTATATGACAGTTTTCCTGAGGAAACTGGTAACCTTTTTGATATTAATGATTGTACTCTGGGTTAGAATGGCTTTCTCCAAGCCTCTCAGTCTGTACTCAAACTGAACCTAAGGTCTACATAGAGCAGAGCAACCTTTTAGCTCGTCCTTCCATTTGGCTGCATGGCTGAGTCAATTCATTTCTTTGGAGGAATGAATGGTGTGAGGTAGGGACTGGGTAGGGTTTCGCACATTCACCTTCTCTGTCAGGATGCAATGACTCTGGCCAAGTTGGAAGGGTGCCTGACTGGGAGTTCTTGCTTGATGAGGTGAGTGCTTCTCAGAGCCCTTGACTAGCAGCACCTAGCATCTCAGCTGGTGGGAAAGACAAACTCTTTGGCCTTCCTCTAACCTGAGGAACTGGAAGATGTGGGTATGAAGCCCAGGCAGCTGTCTGAACAAGTTTTTGCCAACTGAAGTTTGAGAACCATTGGTTCAAAGGTACCCAGGTTCTATAGCATGAGATTGGCTCCTTGGAAAACTGTATCCTGGGTGTTGGCGTGATCTCCATGGGAAAGGCAGTTATTAAGAATATAGGCCTTCGACCTTAATGTTAGAGTCACCACTTAGAAGCTGTGTGAATTTAGGCAACGTGTTTATTTTCTTAAACCCTCATGGTTTTTTGTTTTTGTTTTTGTTTTTGTTTTTTTGTTTTTTGTTTGTTTTAATCTCTAAAATAGATAAAGTGGATACAAACTTTCTGACCATAAACCCAGTGCCAAAAACTGACTTCGTTTTTTGATAACTGATCTTCATTGCTCTATTGAGACCACATATTCTAGGTGGGGAACCCATAATCTTAGTCAACAGAGATGAGATTTAAGAAAGGAAACATCACCACAGGATCCTACTTGGCTGTGAGACAGAACACTATTTCTATACTCAAAATGATGAAAATATAGCTGGGCCTGGTAGCACAGGCCTATAATCCTGTCCATTTGGCAGGTTGAAGCAGGGGGATTAGAAGTCCCAGACCTTCCTGGGCTGGGCTCCAGAAAGGCCGGCCTGGATGCCTTGAAAGATCCTCTCAAAGAAAGAACAGAAGAGCTGAGGGCCCAACTCACTGGAGGGTGCTTGCCTGGTGTGTCAACTGTAGAAGAAAAAAAAAAAGTAGAAATACTGATTTAATCAAAACTTGTAATAGAAGGGTGTGGGTGCTTGGGAATGGGGAGCGAAGAGAATGATGGGTAAAAGCTACATTTACACACTGTAACAGGAGGACAATAGAAATCATAAAATGTTGAGAAACCCATAGACAACAGTAGAAGAAAATTTGAGAATAAAAATGAATATAAGGTTGAGGAGGGAATATTTGTGGCCTTCAAGAGTTTGCCCAAGGAAGGAGAGAAAAGGGAGAGGTAGAGGACTGATGATTTTATCTCTTATTTAATAATAATAACAATTATTAATTACTATTTTTGCTTTTTGGAGGCAGTATTTCTCTGTGTAGCTCTGGTTATCCCAGAACTTGCTCTGTAGAACTGGCTGACCTCCACCGCAGAGATCTGCCTGCCTCCGTCGGAGTGCTGGGATTTAAGGTGTGCACACTAGGCTGGGACTGATGATTTTTAAAAACTGGCTGTCCTTGGCTATGACTGTCAGCCCCTCTCTCTCTGTCTCTCTCTCTCTGTCTCTGTCTCTGTCTCTCTCTCTCTTTTTCCTGTGTGTGTGTGGTACATACGTGTGCGTGCATATGCATGCTCTCAGGTCAGAGGGATGTTTGGTGTCTTGCTGTGTTACTCACAGCATTGTCCTCTTGACACAGGGTCTCTCACTGGACCTGGAGCTAGGCAAGCCTAGGCAATCCTTTTGCCCCTACTCCTGGGGCATAGAGCACTGGCATTATAGGCATCTATGCTACTGTCTGGCTTCTTACACATTTTCTAGAGATTTGAGGTCAGGCCCTCGTGCTTACTTAGCAAACATTCTTACCTGCTGAGCCCAGCCCCAGACTGATGGTTTTTATAGTAATTCTCTTAGTTAAAAATTAAAATGACATTTTCCCGTTTGCATGTATAGTGAGGCAATGAAGACTATTCTCAACAGCGTCAACACTTCAGAAAATGCTGGCCTCACTTTGAAGGGACTCAGGTCTACTGTGCAGAGCCCTGGGGAACCTGCTGGGTCTTCAGTCGCACCAGTGTAGAACTCTGTCTCTATGGAAAGAAAGAGCAGCTGAGTGTGTGTGTGTGTGTGTGTGTGTGTGTCTGTGTGTGTCTCTGTGTGTGTGTGTGTGGCAGCATTCCCAGCTTCCTGCGTCTTGTTCAGAACTTGGTCTCAGGCACGCGTGGGTTTCCAGCACCGAACAAGGACAGGGACTACATGTTTTGTTGTTTGTCCCCACCAACATCATTAGGTTGGAAAATGATTTTTGTTGAAATTAGAAATTTCTTGGTTGAGAAATAAACCTGTAGGGTTCGGATGAGACCCTGTGTTGCTTGCTCAGTATCTGAAGCCAAGAAAGACAAACTTATCTATAAGGAAATGATACTGAACTCGTTTCAAATTCAGTTGCTTTGATCCAGCTGTTTAAACTCAGCTAAAAACAAGAACATCAAGCTGGTGGTAGCACACACCTTTAGTCCCAGCACCCAGGAGGCACAGGCAGGTGGATCTCTGTGAGTTGGAGGCCAGCCTAGTCTACAGAGCCAATTTCAGTATAGACAGGGCTACACAGAAAAACCTTGTCTCAAAAAAGCCCAAACCAAACCAAACTAAACAACCTAAAAATACCAGAAATACTGGGTAGAAACCATGCCTTTGATAAGAGAGCAGCTCAGTAGGCAGATATAGAAACCTAGTTGTCCAGTTCTAGAAACAAGATTCCAGATATAAAAGCAATTTATGATGTTTTAGTGATACAATAAAAGGCCTCTATTTCTTCTGAAGAGAAAAATACCATCTTAAGTAAAAACACTCTTTATACATTTTAGTGATATGTGTGTCACTGTGATAAAAGAATTGCTGTTAGAAACAATTTAAGAGTAGAAAAGTTGTATTTGGGCTCATGGTTCCAAAGTATTAAATCCATTGCAGTGTGTGTGTGCGTGTGTGTGTGTGGGGGTTGGCAGCATTGATGGCACTTGGAGCTTGTGGTAGAGGCTCTTCACATCTCAGTGCACAGCGAGGGCACCAGAGCCAGGCTCTAACCTTTAAAAGCTCACCCTTGGTAACTAGCTCCACCTCTGAAAGGTTCTACAGCCCCCCCAATTACATTACCAAACAAACCCCAGCTCTCTTTGGGCGGTGGAGGTGCACACTTTTAATCCCAGGATTTGGGAGGCAAAGGCAGGTAATCTCTATGAGTCAGAAGAAGCCAGCATGGTCTGCAGAGTGAGTTCTAGGACAGCCAGGGCTACATAGAGAAACAATGTCTTAAAAAACAAAACCAACCAACCAAAAACAAAAACCCAAACCAAAAACCAAACTAAGCAAGCAAGCAAGCAAGCAACCCAGCTCTAACCACAGGAGGGCTTGTTTTGGAGCCAAATGTGATTGACCTCGCCATGGGATAGATACACATTTAGTTTATTTCAAAGTCTATGTCCTAGCACGGTAACAATTTTATGAAGTTCATATTGTAACAGAAAAAGAGAAGTTGTAAATCAAGACACTTTTCAAATATGTTGGTGGCTAGACCAGGAGTGGTGACAGCGGATTGAGAAACCTCTGCTCTCAGTCTCAGAGGCTCCGACATTCTGAGCTTTTGAGTTGGTGAAATAGGGGTCTGTTTCTACATCTCAGATGATTTGCCTTAGAGTCACAGGGATGTTAGGCTACATGCAGAGGTGGACAATAAGCAGCCATTTAAAGAAGCTGAAGATAGCCCATGATAATTGATCATTAGTAATTGGTAATTAGGCTCCACCTGCAACCTGCCGACCTCTTCACAGTCATTGAAGCCACCTTCAGTCTGGCAGGAGCAGCTTCCTTCCTGGAACTTTTGTTCACAGCAGCTATAAAGACACAATGTGCATTGTTAGTTAATGACAATATTAACCAGTAAGCACTCTGAAGAGCTGCAGACAAAGGAACTTGATCCCACTTGATCTTGCAGAGTGACAGACTGGTAAATTCCTTTTCAGCGAGATCTGAGCATCTTTCTTCAAATTGTGGTGCTGTGTAGCCAATCTTGGATGCTAAGCGAGTACTCCGCCACTGGGTTACACTCCCGGTCCCTGGTTGGTCAACTTGAATGATTGCCTACCATGAATTTAATCTCACTTTCGATAGACTTTTCTCTGTAGCAAGCCAAATGGGGACTCACCGGAGTGTGGCAGTACAGCTTATCGAGCACCCTGATCATCCACTCCTTCAGGTGTGCTTGGTTGAAAAAGCAAGGGTTAAAGGGCTTTATGGCTCTTCAAAGATAAGAAACTCTCTCAAAACCCCACCACCAGGAAGAGCATGCCTGACTTCCCAAGACAGGGATAAGTCAGGGTTTACCGCTCCTCCTGCTCTTGTTCTGCCCCTCGCTCTGCCTGTGACCACTCAGGTTTCCGCTCGCTCTGCCTGTAACTTGGTTTACAGCTTTCATAGATTAAGGTGTTCCGACAAGTCTGTCCTTTGTCTAGTCCTGCCTTGAAAAGCAATCCAGTCCATTTACTATCTTCAGATGCTCCAAATCCTTGTCAATACGAACCTACCTGCAGGATTAGTGTCCCAGCATTCCTTTCCACCTATTTGCTCCAAGTTTTTATCCTTCAGCTGATCCAGCGGGGTCATGGTTTAGTTGAGACACAAGTCAATTCAAGGACTGGAATATACAAGACAAGTGGAAACCCTGGTCTGTAAGAAAATGTGGCTTTTATACACAATGGACTTTTATTCAGTTGCCAGGAAGAGAGGGATCATCGTGTACAGGAAAGAGAAGATCGTGTTAAGTGAAATAAACCCAGCTCAGAAAGACAAATAGCAAGTGCTTTACTGCATGTTTTCTCTCAGATTTAGAATCTAGACTTATATGTATGTGACATGAGGACAGGCATGGAGATGCGCACTTTAACTCCAGCATTCTAGAGGCAGAAGCAGATGCATCTCTGTGAGCCTGAGGCCAACCTGGTTTACACAGTGACTGTGTATGTTTTATATATATATATATATGTGTGTGTGTGTGTGTGTGTGTGTATATATATATATCCTGAAAGTAGAAGGACTGTGTATATATACATACACATATATGCTCACACAGCAAAATGGGAGGAGGGAGAGGGCCATGGTGTAGTATATATATGCTTGAAAAGGTTGCAAGGAAATCCATCATTCCACAACTAAAGTATTAATAAAGAATAAAAGCAATCGGTGTTGGAGAGTTGGCTCAGTGGTTAAGAGCACTCACTGCTCTTCCATAGGTCTTGAGTTCAATTCCCAGCACTCCCATGGCAGCTCATAACTGTCTGATGCTGTCTTCTGGTGCACAGATAAACATACATGCAGACAAAGTACCCATAAACATAAAATACACAAGTAGATAAATCTTAAAAAAAAAGAATAAAAGGAATCAAGTACAACGTTACAAACATGGCTTTGTTTTATATAACACCGCAGGCTTTGTACAGTTCCTTCTTGTTTGGTGCTCCCCATACCGCTCAGCATCCTTCAGCTTGGTCACTAAGTGGAGGAGCAGAACCTTCCTGCCAAGGATGGACCTTCAGACAGAAGAAGCATCTCACGGGTTGCTTTCTTTGTTCAGCCTCTAGCAAGCGACTCCTTGTGACCACTGCAATGAGGAGTAAGAAAGTATTGCTGTGTCACATTTACAGGAAACCATTACTTTGTCTGAGCTTCTGCTAGGCTGAACAGACCGACCCAGAATGGAACAGTTCATGCTGAGGGTCCATGCTGAAGTGGAACTGTTTATCTGTCCCTCTGGGAAATCAAAAGAATGAGGGACAATAGCCCAGCCAGGTGCCCAAACAGGCCAGCAGTCAGGATGATAATGAAATCCCTGTCTTAATCCTTGTCAGACAATCAGTCACTTTTTTTTTTTTTTTAAGATTTTTGAGATGGGGTTCCTGCCTGTCCTGGAACTCACTATGCAGACGAGGCTGGCCTCGAACTCAGATTCGGCTGCTTCTGCCTCCTGAGTGTTGGGATTGAAGGCCAGTACCATCACCACCTGGCTAATCAGTTACTGTCTATTAATCTGATTTCTGTCCCTGAATTGTAAGGACAAAAATTTTGAAACAGCCAATTTGCTTTCTGTTCTGTTTTTGTCAGCTTTACGCCCCCACCCCCCAAACTAAGCCAGTTTTTCTTCTCTTTTCCTCTTCCTCCTTTTCCTCTCCTGTTTCTCTTACTCTTTTCTTTCTTCTCCTCCTTATTATATATATTTGAGATACCATCTCACCATTGGACTAGGCTGGCTGTTCAACAAGCCCTTGGATCCAATTGTCACCCAAGCAGGAGCTTCTGGCCTGGTTTTAAAATGTGAGTGCTGTAGGCTGGAGAGATGGCTCAGCTGTGGAGGGCACTGACTGCTCTTCCAGAGGACACAGGTTCAAATCCCAGCACCCACATAGCAGCTCACAACTGTCCGTTACACCAAGACCTGACACCCCCACACAGACACACATGCAGGCAAAACACCAATGCACAGAAAATGAAAATAAATAAATTATTAAAATGTGGGTCCCGGGACGGAGTGAGCAGGTCACGGATGGAGTTATCTCCCCAGCCCGTGTTCTGTTGTATAGAGTAAGATCACATCTAGACTCCCAAAGACAACTAGCTAAGTAAGATACTCAAACTAAAATTTGTCTTTTGACAACTCTGAGCACATTTTCACAGCATGAAAGCAGAATTGTCAGCTGTGATGGTGTTAATGCAGTGTTGATGTGTTGGATCTCAAAACATCTCCTCTTGCAGGGGGAAGAACGACCCTGTCCTGACCTAGCAGAGTTCATGGGGCTCCTGTCAGCTGGCCAGCCTCCTGCTTCTCTCTCTGGGAGCAGCTTGTGAATTTTGACAGAAAAGATCCTCTCATCTTTCATATGATAACCATAAAACTGGGAAACACGCTAGGATGCACACCAGGGAACAAACTCATGAAGAAAAATGAAACATACTTGGGCCTGGGAAGGACTTCTCTTTTCACAAATCCATGAAGTAAGCAAAGAAGAAACCAGAATTCTGGTAGTGGACACCCAGAAGGTGGGCTCGCTCCGACGATGCTCAGTATGTGAAAGCTGTAGGCAGCTTGACTCGGTTTTCCCCTCCCTATTCTTTTTAAAAACAAGTCTCTCTCTTCTTCTTTTTAAGGACATTTAACTCTAATAAATAAATGTGTTTTTTCTTAGCTCACAGTTTTGCTTATTTATTTATTTATTTATTTATTTTTTTTAGATTTATTTATTTTTACTATATGTAAGTACACTGTAGCTGCTCCCAGACACTCCAGAAGAGGGTGCCAGATCCCACCACAGATGGCCGTGAGCCACCATGCGGCCGCCGGGACCTGAACTCCGGACCCTCGGAAGAGCAGTCGGGCGCTCCCACCCACTGAGCCATCTCACCAGCCCTTGCTTATTTATTATAAGCCAGAAAATTCAGAAATTATATGTTGTTTCATATTTTAACCTTAAATCATTTATTGTAAATTTTTAAAAGTTCAAAAATGAATCAAATAAAAATTTAGGATAATATTTAATGTTATTTTTATATTTAGTATATCAAACATAATGCTATTTTGTTTGTTTTTTGAAACAAAGTCTTTCTGTGGCTTCTAAGTCAGAGATCCTCTTGCTTCTGCCTCCCCAGTGCTGAGGATAAAGGCAAGTCCACCTCACCTCATAATGACTTTATTTTAATTTCTAGGCAAAACAAATGATGATATCCTTGACTGTATATATACACAATGAGTGTGTATGTGTGTGTGTGTGTGTGTGTGTGTGTGTGTGTGTGTGTGTTTTACCCTAAATTACCAGCATTTCCTGAGTAAAGCAAATTGAAATGCCAGAAATACAGAAATGCAGTCAAATTAGTTTCCAAGAGTTTGTAACTTGGTTGATTCAGACTTAGAAACTGCTTGCTCTAGTGTGATTATCAGTTACACTCATGGTAACAGTCTGTTTAGTTCCTGTGTATTGAATGGCCTGGAATAAAGTTTGTAATTACTGTTTCTCTCCCTCCCTCCCTCTCTTCTTCCTCCCCTTCTTCCCTCCCTCCCCCCTTTCCCTCCTTCTCTCCCTCCCTCCTTTCTTTCCTCCTTTTTTCTTTCAATCTTTTCATTTATTTAGTTATTTTCTGTGTGTCTATCTCTTTCTCTCATTGTGTATGCACGCATGCACACACACACACACACACACACACACACACACACACACACACACACACTCGTGCCCCAGTGCAGGTGTGGAGGTTCTAGAACAGCTTGCATGAGTCAATTCTTTCTTGTGTGGGGATAGATGCCATATGGTGGAAGGAAAGATTAAAGTCCTGTCACTTTTAGGGGAATAATACCCCAGAGTTTCTTGGTTTAGGGATCTCGTAGATGGGGTTTTTCCAGCAAGCATGGCCAGAGCTGGTGACTCTGGTGGGAGTGTGACAGTGGTTGGGACATGAAGGAGGGGTAGGGCAGGACTGTAGAACCTGTTTCCTCTGGATCAGCAGCAAGTGACTAGATCCCAGAAGAAAGAATTCCATCTCCTCAAATGACCATTTCTTGACATTTTAAAAAAATTGTTTTTAATGAAGAGTAAGCTATTCAGAAGGCTCATAGTAGGCCAAAGTTACAGCATGCTTGTTAAAAAGCCAAAAGTGGAACTCACTGTGGAGAAAGAGGAACACTCCTCCAATGCTGGTGGGATTGCACGCTTGTACAACCACTCTGGAAGTCAGTTTGGAGGTTCCTCAGAAAACTGGACATAATACTACTGGAAGATCCAGCAATACCTCTCCTGGGCATATACCCAGGAGAAGTTCCAACTGGTAATAAGAACACATGCTCCACTATGTTCATAGCAGCCTTATTTATAATAGCCAGAAGCTGGAAAGAACCCAGATGTTCCTCAACAGAAGAATGGATACAGAAAATGTGGTACATTTACACAATGGAGTACTACTCAGCTATTAAAAACAATGGATTTATGAAATTCCTGGACAAATAGATGTATCTGGAGGATATCATCCTTAGTGAGGTAACCCAATCACAAAAGAAGTCATTAGATATGCACTCACTGATAAGTGGATATTAGCCCAGAAACATAGAACACCCAAGATACAATTTGCAAAACACAAGAAAATCAAGAATAGGGAAAACCAATGGGTGGATATGTCATTCCTCCTTAGAATAGGGAACAAAATACCCATGAAAGGAATTACAGAGACAAAGTTTGGAGCTAAGACGAAAGGATGGACTATCCAGAGACTACCCCACCCAGGGGTCCATCCCATAATCAGCCACCAAACCCAGACACTATTGCATATGCCAGCAAGATTTTGCTGAAGGGATCCTGTTATAGCTGACTCGTATGAGGCTATGCCAGTGCCTGGCAAATACAGAACTGGATGTTCACAGTCATCTATAAGATGGAACACAGGGCCCCCAATGGAGAAGCTAGAGAAAGCACCCAAGGAGCTGAAGGGGTCTGCAACCCTGTAGGTGGAACAACAATGTGAACTAACCAGTACCTCCAGAGCTCATATCTCTAGCTGCATATGTAGCAGAAGATGGCCTAGTAGGCCATCACTGGGAAGAGAGGCCCCTTGGTATTGCAAACTTTATATGTCCCAGTACAGGGGAACGCCAGGGCCAAGAAGTGGGAGTAGGTGGGTAGGGGAGCAGGGCAGAGGGAGGGTATAGGGAACTTTTGGGATAGCATTTGAAATGTATATAAAGAAAATATCTTAAAAAAAAAAAGCCAAAAGTGAAATGTATTATGCTTGCCATCTAACCGGGGCAAACTGGACTGAAACTGGGTAGTGGAGATAAGCAACCAGGTGATTCGAGACAAGAGACTAAAGATGTGTAACAGTATTCAGGAAACAAAATATTTACCCTGAAAAACATTTCCCGGTCACTTAGAGTCTGTCCTAGGAACAAGAATTTTGGGTATGTAGTTTTTATGAAATGGCACCGACTCTGCTAGAGCCATGGAAGGGAATTTAGACCCGAATGTGCTCTGGCCTGGACTGTCCTGTGCTGTTAAAGGAGCTGGACACTTCCTTTTGCTTGGTAAGTTGAACTGGCCAAAACCAACACCAGAGATGCTTGTGGTACGTTAGCTCCTCAGCCACCTGCCAGATATTATAGAAGAAACTATTTGTCCTTTCTCATTTTTTTCTTTTAAATGGTGTTGGAGATAAAATCTAGAGCATCATGGACACTAGGCAAGAGCCCTCCCATTGAGCTCCCCCTTTGGCTCAGTCTTCATCACCACCACCACCACCACCACCATCACCACCACCATCACCACCACCACCACCATCACCACCACCACCACCACCATCATCATCATCATCATCATCAAACATTTGTGTGTGTGTGTGTGTGTGTGTGTGTGTGTGTGTGTGTTTGTGTGTGTGTCTGAACTCAAGTCCCCACAAGGAACTGGAGTTACAGGTGATTATGAGCCATCTGATATGGGTGCTGGGAACTGAACTCAGGTCCTCTGCAAAAACCAGTATATGTTCTTAACTGCTGAGCAATTTGCCCAGCCATTTTTTTTTTAAGGAAAATAAATTTATTTCCCTTTTGGCTAAGTTTTTACTGAGTCAAATTTCTAATTTCTAATCCCCACGGTGGGGGTGCACTTCATTCCCACCTTGCAGGTTGTAAGGAGGCATGAAACAGAGGCTAAAACAAACGGGTATTTAGCTGTGAGATAGGCTATGTGCTTGATGACAAAGATTTTCTGCTTTGGCCACCCTTACCTCTCCACCTGCTCCCTACTCTGTGGCCCTCCCACTTCTTAAAAAGAGGAACTCACTGAGTCCTATTTGTGGAGCATAGAATGCTAGGTGTGGGGACCATTCTTAAAAATACTCGCTCTCTTCTTCCTGAAGCCAACAGTTGTCTATAGATTGTCAGTTAGTGGCTATGGACTCATGAACCCTACTCCCCTTTGTGCTAGAATGCTGACTGGCTTGATCTTGCCAGGTCTTAGGTGGGCACCCACAGCTGCTGTGAATTCATGAGTGCAGCAGGCTGGCCTTGTCCAGAGATAGGTTCTTCTCCAATCCCCCTAAGCGCTGGCTCTTACAAGCTGTTTGCATAACTTCTGTGATGGTCTCGGAACCTTGAGGTCAGGAGTGATGTAGACATCCCATGTATAGACGAGCACTCCACTGAAACTTATTCTCTGTTGCTTTGAGCGTCTGTGTTAGATTCCACCCCCTGCATGAGCTTCGCTGATGATGTCTGATATCTGCGGTACTTTGATTTTAAATCTGCTGAATCCGCTTAGTTAGCGTTGCCTATACGTTCATCTTCTCTTCTTAGAAGCTGTTTCCCTGGAGGAAATTGACTTTTCTCCATAAGCAACCATCTCTTGACACTAGCTCCTCAGGTCAAAGTGGGACCTCCTTAGGAAAGGGTGGGACTCCATAAAGCCTCCCACATCAATGTGAAGATTTTGGTTGGCTTGGTCTTGTGAAGGCTTTATGAAAGTCACAGCTATTGTGCGCTCATGCGTGTAATGTCTGTCATGTCTGGTAAATACTGTTTTGATGCTAATGTCAGTAACTGACTTTTATAAACTTCTTTGCTATCTCTTCTGCAGTGGGGATAGGGAGTGTGATATAAAACACAGTTTAAAGCCCAGTGCTCCAGAGTCTCTTATTCTTAGCAAATCCTCCAGTTGTGAAGATCTCCCATTTGAAAGAGAACCAGGTCTCAGGGGTTTTGGAGGATGCTAAGAGCCCCACAGGTTAAGACTTGTGCCTTTTGTTTTTGAGACAAGATTTCAAACAGATCAGGTTGGTCTCAAACTTGCTATGTAGTCAAGGATGGCCTTGAACTCCTGATCATTCTGCCTCTACCAGACAAGAGCTGGGGTTACAGGTGTGAGCCACCGTGCCTAGATTTTTCTTTCTTTTAAGTTCTTTTGTCAAGAGTTCCACATCTCCCAGGGAATGTGCTGGCTGGTAACCAGGGATGAAGAGTTCTTAGTATAGGGTATGGACTGAGGGTTTATTGACTACTGAGGTGCCCAAGTCAGGAAATCCAATAAGTAATAAAATGGAATTAGGGTAATCAGAGAAACGAAAGATCTGAGAAAAATAATGCTACACGATCTCTAAGGAAAGTGGGATGTTACTTGGATGGGAATAACCAAGAAGGCTCATGGGAGATGTGGTATTTGATTGGATATCTTTGGATGAGTGTGTTAAAGATATTCGTGGTAGGGCAGGGTGAAGGGAATAGATAAGCTCAGGAGGGAGAAGTAATTGGGACTGGGCGTTTGGGTTGAGGTGTTAGACTGTCCTAGTGTCGATCCCAGATCTACTGTATTCTACAGTGTGGCTGTGGAGAGCTCATTAGCTTACGGCTCTGTTGTTTGTCTTTGGATGGGGATAAAGCAGTGCCTATCTTACTGGGTAGATATAGGATTCTGTTGTTTGAAGTTAGCTGCTGTTGATGACGGACTTAGAAGAAGTTTGTGGTGGCTGTAAGATTCGGGAGCACGGGATTCATTTTGTGGCCTAAGGCAGCAGGCTTGCGATTATGTTTACTTTGATAGGTCATTGGGACTGTTACATTTTTTTTTTCCTGTATGTATGCATGTGTGTATGCTGTGTGTGAGTGCGTGTGCAAGCCAGGTGCCATTTTTTTTTTTGTTTTTTTGTTTTTTGTTTTTCTCAGATATATTCTCTTACTCGCCTAGAGTTTATCAAGTAGGTGGCCAGCAAGCCCCAGGGATCTGTTTCCACTTCCTCAGCACCAGAGCTTCTAGTGGTACCGTTACTCCTGGCATCACTTTGCCTGACTTTCTAAAATTGGGGTTCTAGGGACCAAACTCAGCTCTCCATGCTTGCAAGGCAAACATATTACTGACTAAGCCATTGCCCTTTCAAAAATTACTTTATTTTATATATATACAAGCGTTTTATATGGCTGTACTATACTTGTGTGCCTGGTGTCCACGAAGATCAGAAGTAAGCATTAGGACCTCTAAAGCTGGGGTTTACAGATGATTGTGAGGTGCCATGAGGATGCTGGAAATCAAACCTTGGTCTTCTGGAAAAGCAGCCTGTGCTCTTAACCATCTCTTAAGACCCCCTTGGTTATTTTTAAAAGGTAACTAACAGAACAGTAAGGCATCAGGAAACACCATTGTAAAATGTGATCGTTAAAGTCTTTGACATAGCCCTTTGGCTGTTCTATTTCTAACCATGGCCTCAAATTGCTAACAATGCTGCCCCACCCTGGACTGTGATACAAACACTTGTGCAAAGAATTACTGCATGTTAACTTTGTGCAGCGGAGGGAAAACAATCAATGTGTAGAGAGAGCAACTTCTATTTTGTCATATAAATAAAAATTGCAAGTGTTATGAATGCCAAAGCCAGTGATCTTGAACCCTTAGCAACCTTAGGGTGCTGTAAGACTATACAACATGTCATTTCAAAAAGTCATTTATTTCCCATTTTTAGTATGACCTGGGAGCTGGCTGATGGCTTATATTTGAGGAAGCATCGATGACCCCCACATGTCAGCCAGTGGAGCTGCGTTATAAATCAATACATGACAGAACAACCCCCCTTTTCAGTCTTGATATCTCTGATCCCTAATTATAGGTGACAATAGGTAAATTTTTTTTTAACAGCTAGCAATCTGTAAGAACTTTATTGACCTGAGATATTTTTATGAGCCGCTCTTGGTTGTAGATGCCAGATAATCTGCTTGGAATAACTTCGTGTTCACTTTAGAGAGAACAATGGCTGATCTCTGAAAGCATTCATGTCTCCGGTCCTTTGACCTTTGGCTGAGTTTTTGTGACTGTTCCCCTGGCCGTTTGTCTTTGATCTCCAGAGGCCCTCTGCCCCACCTCTGTGAAAGAGGCCTCTGGTGCTGGCTATGTCTCACAGCTCAGCCCTGTTTTGACTTGTTCTGGAGGAAGCCAACTGTTCCACGTCACTTGCCTCCAGACAGATCATGACTTCCAAGTGTTCTGAAGTTTCAGGCATAAATACTTCTGAATGAGCGTTTGTTGGAAGCCGCTGTGTGGATTTAGGTGACCCCCAGGACCCACTAAAGCTAGTTTGGTTTCTGTTTTAGAAAGCTACTTTAGTGATCCAAGTCTGTAGCTGTTACTCTGGGGAGAGGTAACCACACAGACATTTAGAGCACACCAGTACCTAAGGGGGTGCTGTGGAAGGTCATGCATGCCAGAGTCCCATGGGCAATCAGGACACTGAAGCAGGAGGATTGTGAGTTCCAGGCCATCCTGGTCTACAAAGTGAGAGGCTATCCCAAAATGAAAAGTAAGGGGACAGGGAGATGACTTAGTCAATAAAGTGCTTTCTGTGCAAGCATAAAAACTTGAGTTCAGATACCTAGCACCTAACATTAGAAAATCTATGCATGGCAGCTCTTAGCTGTAATCTCAGAGCTTGAGAAGCAGTGGGGGAGACAGGAGGCGATCTGGAGTTTGCTGGATGAAGCGGTGAGCTAGGCAAATACTCTAACTGTGGCCTCCTCATGCACACACACACTCACACTTCTCCTCCCTGCCACAGCAAACAAAACAAGAAAACCCAGAACACAATGGGACAGACTCTGTTACATGGAAAGTCAAATCTGCCACACTCCCCTCCAGCAGGTGCCTCGCGCCTTCCTTGGCACTGTGTGTTTATGTTGGTCAAAGTGTCCTTTCTGAACTGTGAGCAGTGAAGATGTCAGGACAAAACACAGTTTAAATCCAGACTCTGGAACAAAGTTAGAAATGTGGCCAGACTCAAGCTAGGACAGTGTGTTGTCATCCATGGAAAGAACACTCAATCCCAGAAGCTCAGAGTTATCTGTTAGCTGGGCCAGCAGTAGATTTGTTTTTAACGGATGTTTTTAGGAATAGCATTAGAATTTGGGGGAAATTATTACAAACTGACAGGAAGTTGCAAATAAGGTGTTTTGTATATACCACCATGGCCACCCTCTGCTTCCTCTGGAGTTTAGTGGCATAGTACCATAGTATCAGGAGACACTGTAGGAAACTTTTACATCCTTCTTCGATCTCCCTTTGGAGTTAGGGTCCTACGATGTGGCTCAGGCCACCCTTCAGATCAACTTTTCCTCTCAATTTTCTGAGTACTGGGATTATAGGCATGTATTGGCATGCTTAGCTCTTCCAACTAACAAATAAAAAGACAAACAAACAAACAAACATCTTTGTGTGTGTGTCTCTGTGTGTGTTGTATATGCATGAATGGCACTTGTATGAACCTACTTGTGTGCTGTCCTGTGGAGGCCAGAGCTAGAATGTTGGGTGTGTTCAGCCTTACTACCTTGGGACAGGGTTTTTTCACTAACTACAAAGCTCACCATTTTGGCCAGGCTGGCTGGACATGGAGCTCTTGAGATCTCTTATCTCTTCTACCAATGCTGGGCTTTACAGGCATACATAGGTCCCAGGAAGTTGAAGTCAGGTCTTTATGCTTACAGAACAAGCACTCTTTGCTACTGAGTCATCTACCTAGATCCCATTGTGGGGAAAGACAACTGTAAGATAGCAAACATTTTATGTATTTGAAGAATTAGAAGGTTCATTTCAGTGGCTTACTGTGTAAACACTACCACCGTCTAGTTCTAGAATTATCATCCTGTACTGACACTCTACACATTGAATGATAGCTGTGTTTTCCCTGAAAACACAGCCCTCAGTGACCATCCCCAGTGTTAGTTACTTCCCTCTTTACTATGACAAAATAACTACAACCTAGTAGGGAAAGATTTATTTTAGCTTGTGGTTTCAGAAGGTTCATCTGGCTCTTTGTTTTTGGACCTGTTGTGAGGCAGCACATCATGGCAGTGGGAGCCAGTGGGAGGCAATGGAGGGATGCTGTGTGATCCCATGTTTGCTGTGAAGTATAGAGAAAGGTAAGATGAAGTCCTCAGAGAAGAGTCCTCAGTGGCCTATCTCCAGTTAGAGCAGATATACTTTTTACTCCCCCTTATGAAGACCAGCATATTATGAATCAAAAGATTAATGGATTCATTACTTCAGAATCTTCCTGAATGATGCCCCCACCACAGAGGTATGTGTCATTAATCCCACTCATTTCTTGATCTGATCAAATCAACAATCATAGTTAACCACCACACTAGTTTCTTGATCTTCCTGACAGAAGATCAACTCTTTGAAACCCTCTTTTTCTGTTTTTTTTTTATTGTTATTTTCTTTTGTTTTGTTTGTTTGTTTGAGACAAGGTTTCTCTGTGTAACCCTGGCTGTTCTGGAATTTACTCTGTAGATTAGGTTGGCCTGGAACTCAGAGATCTGTCTGCCTCTGCCTCTGGAATGTTGAGATTAAAGGTGTGGGCCACCACCATCTTGAATCCATTTTTAAGACCATCTAGGATCTTTTCCCCACCTGGGTTGCTCCTACATCCTTTGGCTGCCCATGTCTGTCTTCGACAGCTCTTTTCTCTCCTCCATGCATCTAGAGGTCAGGCATCCACCCTTTAGCCTTCTCTATTCAGTCTGCCTCTCCCTGGAAGTGCTTTACTGCCTCCTTTGTGATGCCCACATGTTGGTGGGTGTCAAATTTGTTTCTATTCCTAAAGTCCCACTTCCTTTATCCACTGCCTCCTCACCTTTTCTTGGCTGCCAAGTATGCATCTCAAACTTAATCTAAAATAAAAATTGTTGACTTTCTCATCTAAACCTGCTATTCAGTGTTATCCTTCCTAGCAACTGTTTCCCTAGCCACACAATTGCTGTATTTGTTTCTTTAATATCTCCATGACCTGCTGGTAATGACTTAAGAAAGATGTAGTTTGGCTCCTTGCTTAAGTCCATTATGGTGGGGTAGGCATGTTTATGTTCATGGCAGTAGGAAGTTTGTGATGGAGGCTTCCTGATAGCATGGCAGACCAGGAAGAAGAGAGGCTGCTGGAGTCAAGGGCAAAGCTACAACATTGGGCCAGCTCCCAATCAAGAAACTTTCCCTGGAAGGTATCACAGACTTACAGAATGGTGGCACCAATTAGAGAACAAGTACTGAAACCATGAGCTTTGGATTCAAATAACAATATTCTACCCCAACCTGTAAGAGCTCACGACCATCACATAACAGAAAAATACACTTAGGGGCTGAAGCAATGGCTCAGTAGTTAAGAGCAATGGCTGCTTTCCAGAGGACCTGGGTTTAATTTCAAGCACCTATCTAGTGGCTCACAACCATCTTTAGCTTGAGTTTCAGGGTTATGCAATACCCTTTCTGGCTTTCAAGGGTACTACATGCATGTGTTTGTGCATAGTCAGACATTCAGTCAAAACACCCATATAATAATGATAATAATAACAACATCAACTATAATGATAAAGTTAGTCCAATTTCAAGAGTATTCATAATCTTGGGTTAGTGAAATAGTACAGTGGGTAAAGTGCTTGCCAGGTAAACATGACCTGAGTTCAATCCCTGGAACCCATTGAAATGTGGAAGAAGAGAATTAATTCCACAAAGCCCTCCTGTGATTTTCACATATGTGCCACAGCATGTGCACATACCTACCATGAATATAGTACACACACAAATCATACATACAAATAAAAAAGTTATGCATAATCATAACAGGTTCAACACCATCCAAAGACAAAAGTCTCCACTGACATTCAAGGCTGTAAGCTCTTAGCTGTAAGTTTCTGTTAAATCAGCGAGAAAGATACATAGCTTCCATGTACAATGCTACAGAATAAACATTAGCATTTCCAGGAGGAGGGACATAAGGATGCTAAGAAAAGATTGGATCAAAGCAAGACAAAAGCACAGAAGGGCAACCATGAAATCTTGTAGCTCCATGGCTAGTATTCAGAGCATATGGTGGCACAATAGGAGCTCTAATGGGTGAGGAACCTGTCCCTACCACCCTGCCTTCTGTAGTTGTTTCCCTTGGCAAATGATTTATGTTCCTATAACCTACCACATCCTATGGTCTCCATTGCAACTTAGATTTCTCCCTCAAAGCTTTATCCATAGACTTGTCATGGGCTCTCTGCACTATATAGGTTCTCAAATATTCTTTGCATTCTGTGTGACTTAAAAATCAATATTCAGGGTGGATGGGCTGGAAAGATGGCTCAGTGGGTAAGAGCACTTGTTCTTGCAGGGGACTAGGGTTTAATTCTCAGCAATCACACAATGGGCTCAACTCCAAAACTCCAATTCAATGGTATTGATATCTTCTGATCTCTGGGGTCACTAGGCACATACGTGGTATACAGACACACATGCACGGAAAACATTCACACATATTTGTGAATGAGAATGGTGTCCATATGCTCATATACTTGAATGCTTGGTCCCCAGTTAGTGGAACTGTTTGTGAAGGGTTAGGAGGTGTGGCCCTGTTAGAGGAGATGTATCACTGGTGGTGGGCTTTGAGGTTTCAAAAGCTCATGCTAGGCTCAGTCTCTCTCTCTCTCTCTCTCTCTCTCTCTCTCTCTCTCTCTCTCTCTCTCTCTCTCTCCCTCTCCCTCTCTCTCTCTCTCTCTCTCTCTCTCTCTCTCTCTCTCTCTCTCTCTGCCTGCTGTTAATCCCATTAGGTGAGAATTAAGATCACTACCATTTTTTTGAGCCAACTTTGAAGCAAGCTTGGTTTTTATTGTGGTGCACCTGAGAGCTGACCAGTGACTGCCTTCTAAGTCCAGTTAGAGAAAGAGAGAGTCCTTAGCCTTGTTTCTTAGGAAACAAGGATTTACTCCTTTAAGGAGTAAAATCATGAGTAGTAGTTACAAAGCAGGTTTACAGAAATGAGAGAATGGAGCAGTAAGAAAGTACAGAAAAACCTCAAAAAACAAAACAAAACAGCAACCACAATCCCCCAAACAACAAACAAACTAACTACTAACTAACTAAACCAAACCAAACCAAACCAAAACTGTTTCAAGCCCAGGACAAGCAGCTGAAGTACCTATTTAACATATCAAAGTGGACCTGGCCTCCAGGTTCTCCCAGTATTCCTCAGTCCTTACCTGTTACAGAGTATAGCTGGCATAACTCACCCTCTAACCAGAACCCCAGAGGCTGGGCAGCCCTTCCCTAGAGGCTCTTCCCTATATAATCCAGAAATTTTGGTCCCCCTTTTTTGTACCTTTAGCCTCCTGTCTGCTATTCTTGGTTCCCCTCTCTCTCTTTCCCTCCCCTTCTCTCCACATAGCTCAGGGCCATGACCACTCTGGACTCTCCCAAATCTGTTGGACTCTGGCGATGCTCTCCCACATATTTGTAATAAACGTTCTCCTCCACCATTCCTAGGAGCAGTCATGTCCTTTCCTTTCCTTTTTGTTTCTTTTGGTTTATTTGAAAAACAGAACAAAACAGCAGCAAAACCCTAACTACCATTATGTGGTCACTGACTGAGGGAGTGCTTAGAGAGAGGTAGGAGTGCTAAGAGACAGAAGTGCTTCAAGAGGGTTAGGATATTCTCAAAAACAAACCACAGTCAGAGGGTCAGAGGAAGGGGCATGTCAGGTTCCAGGAAACAGAGACTTAAAAACAGAAACTCAGTTCTTACAGGACATGGAAATTTATTTTTAATAATACAACAAAATAGGTCCTGTCTTCAAAATAGAGTTAGGCAGATTCCTCACTGCCTTTGGGTCAGAATGTAAAGTTGTCAGCTATTTCTCCAGTGCCATGCCTCTCTGCTTCCTGCCAATATGACCATGGACTAGCCCTCTAAAACTATAAGCAAGTCCCCGATTAAAAGCTTTGTTTTATAAGGGTTACCTTAGTCATGGTGTCACAGCAATGGAACACTGAAGAAGTTGGTACCAGGGACTGAAATACGATGTCCATGTTATCTGTTGGAGAAACATGGAAGACATTGGGACTTTGGACTAGAAAAGAAGTTGAAGGCTTTAAGAAGAGCTTAATGGATAAGAGCATTGAAGACAGTGGTGCTGATGGAGATGTGGACTGGCATGATCCAGCTTAAGGGGTTTCAGAGGGAAGGTTATTCTCAGCTGACTTAGAGACTGTTATTCTGATACTTTGGTAAAGAATGTGGCTGCTTTTTGCCCTTGTCCTAAAAGTGTGCTGGAGCCAAAATTGAAACTAATACCATTGGCAGAAGAGATTTCAAGACAGCCTAATATTGACTGTATTTCATAGCTATTAATGGTCAGTTTTACACAGACTGTAATGAAAAGAAGCAAGAGATCCAAAGAAAAATAAAAAAATGTACAGTTGAGGATAAAAGGAGCGCAGGAAATGTCATGTTAGAGCCAAATCCTGAGCTCAAGGAGACAAAAAGCTTAAAGAAAGGCCTGATTCAAAATGGAATAAAGGGAGGGGTGTCCTCAGGGCAAGACTCTAATGAAGTGGAAACTTAAGGGTTCTTTGGAAAGTCGATTGGATGGTGTTTTGCTGGGGAAAACACATGAATGAATATTTAGCTGAAGTGGACACAGGTGAAAGGATGTTCTGCTAAAGCAAGCATGTGAAAGGACACTTGATGAGAGATTCTTTGCTAACAACACACATGTATTCATCTACCTTACATTGTGTAGTTGAGCTGCATTTGTCAGAACTCCATAGAGAGAAATTTCTGGTCATGTGCTGCAGTTTCTTGCTGCTTCCTCAGACTCGGGTTGATTGGTAGAGTGATGTTAGCTGAGACAGATGCACTTGCTGAGGCAAGACCCCTGGAGGACACGTGATGTTTGGAGGGTATAAATAAGACTTGTGGGCAGTGATGGAGGCTGAACTTGGCTTGCTTATAGAGCTAGCTTTGCAACACTTGTGGGTCTCAAGTCTTTGCTGATCTTCATTTCCACGAGAGAAGCAACTAACATCTTCTGGTGTCCCTTCAGGTCCCTCCTGCTGACTCAGAGGATGCTGAGGCCTGGCTGTCTCTGCTAGGCAGTGCCACCACTGCTGATTTGTGTTTGCTATGCCGACTTTACTAAACTGTATTGCTGGTGTATCTGTGAAGTGTTTGTGAGTGGATCGAGCTGCTGCTACTAACCTATGAACTAAACTGCCAATTTCCAGACAACATAGACAGGAGCTTCTCCAAAGAACCTTTCTAAACAGGTCCACTTCCCCTAATACTTTCTTTTCCACTATCTCTGGTGGGTGATGGCCTAAAAGAGAGGTTAAAGTGTTTAAAAACCATCATTAAAAATAGGTTTTGAAAAAATTAAAATTACACCCTAAGTCCTGAGTTTAAGGAGACAAAAAGCTTAAAGAAATTCTAAGCTCAAGGAGATGAAAAGGTTAAAGAAAGCCTGATTCAAAATGCAGTAAGGAAGTGGTGTCCTTATAAGGGGTAGCAAGACCCCACCCAGTGTAGCTTACAATGTGTGAAAAGGAATGAAAGAAAATCTCATGCAGCAAAGGAGGCCATCAACAACAGAAAGCTGGTACAAATGTAATTCAAAGAGGGGACCAGGTCCACATTTGTGATTCTAGCTTTATCAAGGCAGATATGGGAAAGGGGTTGTAGATTCTTTGGTGGTTAAGCAAAGCTAGGTATGTGGCAGGAACATTCCCCCATGGAGGCTCAAAGAGGCCATTACATGAAGCTATGAAGATGAAGGTCTAGATTGTGTTGGAGACCTAAGATGTTGGAGATTCCAGAGCTGTGAGACCCACCACAGAGAACAGGCTGGCCTCAAACTCACACAGATCTGCTTGCCTCTACCTATAAAGCGCTGGGATTAAAGGTGTGTGCCACTACTACCTGATTGATGGTTTTCACTCTTGGTTTGGTTCAGTATTTCTTCATTATGTTCCCTTTCTTCCCTTTTGGAATGGTAACGTATATTTTGTACCATTATATATTGAAATTATATTATTTGTTTTTTGCTTTTGCTTTTACATGGGGTTATAGTGAAGAGACTGCCTTGAGTCTCTAAAGAGACTTTGGATTTTATTAAGCAGTCTTGAGACTGTGAAAGACAATAGTTACTTTTGAAGTCAGACTAATGCATTTTACATGACGATATAGATACAAGCTTATGGAGTCCAGGGAGTAGAATGTGGTGGCTTGAGTGAGAATGACTCTTATTAGCTCATATACCTGAATTCGTGGTCCCAGCTAGTGGAATTATTTAGGGATGATTAGGGAGCACGATCTTGTTTGGAGAAAGTTTGTTACTGGGAGTAAGCTTTGAAGTTTCAAAAGCCCATATGGGGAACTGTAGATCGTGATATAAGGCCATAACTAGTTGTTAAGTGCTATCTCTATCTGCTTCCCAAAATGAGGATCATAGACTGATACTCTGAAATTGTAAGCAAGGCACTAAATAAATGCTTTGTTTTCTAAGAGTTGTCTTGGTCATGGTGTCTTTTTACAACACTAGAACCAGTAACTAAGACAACATAATATCAACACCTGTCTTGCATCAGGGTCTGATACAGCTTTATTCACAGATGAAACAAATCTTAGTTAAAAAAAAATCAGTGAAGGCTTCTCCCGAGCCTTGTATAATCTTTGTAAATGAGAAATGGTCCTTCCTCCTCAACTTTGTCCCAAGGTCTTAAAAGCCATTAAGCAACATCATTCTATAGTAGTATCATTAAAGTGAATCTGTTCTTGTATATCAGAATACCACCCTTCACCTAGCTACTGGTCTTTTACTATATTGACCCCCCCATGCTCTCTTTCACTGTTCAATATCTATGGCTACCCCCCTTCATCATGTTAACTATTGAAATTACAGACTGGCTCCTAATCACCAATCCCTTCTCTTCTTGGGGAACAATTCTATTTAGAGTAGCCCTATTATTTAGAAGTTGTTTCACATAAGGTGAGTGAATCTCATATAAAATCAAGACCTTTAAAAAACTCCTTAGATCTATCATTTCTATAGTACGACATCCTATCTCATTATAATCTTGTTCCACACCATTAGCAGCATATGCCATATGACTGCTAGGAAAGCTGATGGTGATCTTGGAACCCTGGGCTGCCCCTCCTCTAACTCTGGCAGCACTGGCTGTTCCCCTCTCTTCCTCTCCCCTCCCCTCCCTTCCTTTCCCTTCCCTTTCCTTTTTTCCCCAGTGCTAGTGGTTGAATCTAGGATGTTATGCATGTTTGGCAGTGATCTATCACTGGAAGGTATTCCAGCTCATGCTTTTGCTATTTTGTAGTGTGTTCTTGGACAGAAACTGAACTGATTATTTGAAGAGACAACTCATCCATGTCATTCTCATGCTCCAAACTTGTTAGGTTTCCAATTCTGTAGTATGGGTTGTAGAGACCTTCCTGACTACTTGCTACTTTGCTCTGTAGCCTTGTTTCCTAGCCTCCTTCTCTTTTCATCTTCCTGGGGCCTATCTGAACTGACTTTCTGTGACTTAATTTTGTCTCATATCTTTCTCTGCCTTGTTCCTTCCTGGCAACGTCTGTTCCTCTATATCCCTGCTCTTGTTTATTGAACTCCTTCTTTCCTGTTTTCTCTTTACTCACACTCAAACCAGTCCTTCTACCATGCTATCTCCATATCCTCAAATGTGTGCTTGGCTGCTGTGCTTGCAGTTAAGCCACACAAAGGCAGCTCTTTCATTTCTATTGCTCATCACTGTCTCTCTTTACCCAATAAGAACCAGTGAATGAGTAACCTGCATGCGCTCTCCTTCCTTCTAGAGATGCAATGATAGATCTTGCTTCTTTTGGACAGACAACATAAAGCAAAATTTTCATAATTTTTAGTTTAATTGAATGAGAAAAAGCCAGCTTTGTATGGATGTATGTTTTGTTTTTGAATGCTAGATAAATGTTGGCTTCACGTTTGCAAATGATTCTAATAGAGTTCTAATGAAATAGAAGGAACACCACGAAAGATTGTTGACATGTTCAGTCTTGAAAGTACCATAGTCTTCACAGTAATTTAAAATTTAATTAGCTAGGCAAGAAATTCAAACACACAACATAGGAAGGAAGTAACATCCTTTCTCCTCTCTTTTTAAGCGAGTGATTGCTATATTTTAATCAATCTGCTTTAACATGTATTTTCAGTTCATGTTTTTAAAGCTTTGTTTATATTATTTTATGCATTTAAGTGCTTTTTCTGCACACTAGAAGAGGACATGGGATCTCATTATAGATGGTTGTAATCCACCATGTACTTTCTGGGAATTGAATTCAAGACCTTTAGAAGAGCAGAGCAGCCTACAGTACTGGTTCTTAACCATGAAGCCATAGCTCCAGCCCCTCATTTCACGTTTAGGACAAAGTAGGGTGTATAGTTTTATAATCCTTTTAGAGATAAGGAAGTTGAGCTTTGGAGAATTTCCATGCTCACCACAGGTCAAGTAAGGACAGAACTGGAACACAGTCACTGGCTTCACTCCCGAAACTCATGCTCTTTATCCATCCTTAAATTCCCTCCTGTGGGTAACACTATGGGGAGAATTTCCTAGGTACACTTGAATTATTTTTATGGGCTATCGAAATTCTCATTTAAAAATGAAATTGGATCTTTGCATCTAAAAACAGCACAGCAGGGATCTCTAACCCAAGAGATGGAATTATCTGATGAGCCATGAATTGGAGAGTTGATTCCCTCTTGAAAAATATTGTCTGCAAAGTGCATTATTGGTGCAGCTAACTCCAGCTGGACACAGAGCTGCACAGTGTAGGTAAGATATCAAAGGAAAGGCTCTTGCTCCACATGATCTCTGACAATGGCAGGCTACCACACAGACTGGACTTTACTCTGTGCCAGTTAGACTTCTCCACATAGCAAACTCTACGTCAGCACACTCTTCCCATTTAAAAAATGAAAGTATGTGATATGGTCAAAATCATCTGCTGGTGTCAGATAAAGCTGTAATGGAAGGCCTATCTGCTTAGGTGCTCCAGCCCCATCGCATATGTCCCCTCTGATCCACATAGGAGACACAGAAGAGAGGTGAAGCTACTGGGAATGAAACCATTTCACTTATTCTGCTTGTTCTCCAGTGAATGAAAGTGAGCTCAAAGAGAAGTGAGACAGGGTCAGTAAATGTCTCAGTGTGTAAAAGTTTCTGCTACTTGATGACCTGAGTTTTATCCCTGAGAGATGGTGAGTGAAAGGAGAGTATTGGCTCCTGAAAGTTGTTCCCTCTCCTCCATATAAATAATACACACACACACACACACACACACACACACACACACACTCACACACTAAATTTATAAAAAAAATTAAAATGAGGTACGAAGCAATGGCTCAGGGGTTAAGAGCACTGACTGTTCTTCTAGGAGACTCAGGTTCAGTTCCCTGTCCTCACATGGCAGCTCACAAATGCCTGGAACTCCAAGATCTGAGACCCTCACATAGTCATACATGCAGGCAAAACACCTGTGGAAAGCCTTCTGGGGGCCGCTTCACAGGAATCTGACATTGGCCAAGGACAAGGAAATGGTCTTCTGGCAGGAATCTGACATTGGCCATCACAAGGAAGTAAGTTTTCACAAGAATCTAACTTCAGGCTATAATAGGGAAGTAGGTTAAGGCAGGAACTTTAACCTTAGGTTAGAACAGAAGAAGTAGGCTTCAGGCAAGATTTTGGGCTTGGACAAGGAAGTGGGCTCAAGTATTTTGGTTATTATGACAAGCCCTTTTAAATAACTGTCACAAGAGTAATCACTGGACTTTGCTTACTATCTTGCTAGTTCCTTATTGTACTACTTGTCCTTAATACTTGCATGTAATTAAAATGCTATAAAAGCAGACTGGGAAAATTAAATTTGCCTTCAGTCTTAGCCTTGACTGGGGTCATGCTACAATGTTGTCTAACTGTCTTTTTTCCTTTTAATCTTCACTCTTGCGCTAGAGAACCAGTTGACTGACTGAGCAGGCTTGGTCAAACACCAATGCACAGAAAATAATAAATCCTTATAAAAAATTAGAAAGAAAAAGTGTCTCAGTGAAATCAGGTGGAATGCACACCACAGGCAGCAGATGTCAACGGCAGCCTGCTTTTCTCTAAAAAGCTGCTTGTTCACTCTGGTTTTAAACTACTACATTAAAATAAGTTTTTAAAAAAGATTTATTTATTTATTTTACATATACGAGTACATTGCCACTGTCTTCAGACACACCAAAGGAGGGTATCGAATCCTATGGTTGTGAGGCATTGTGTGGTTGCTGGGAATTGAACTCAGGACCTCTGGAAGCATAGTCAGTGCTCTTAACCTCTGTGTCATCTCTCCAGCCCCACAAAATAAAATTAAAATTTCTTTTTGTTTATTTCCTGAGACAGTTTTTCTGTGCAGCTCTGTCTGTCCTGGAACTTGCTCTGTAGACCAGGCTAGCCTCGAGCTCATAGAAATACTCCTGCTTTTGTGCTACTATCACCTGGCTAAAAATTATCTTAATTGAAAATTAATTATGATATGGAGCTTGTGGTAATTTGATAGATTACACTAAGCAGGGGAAACAGTTCTAAATCAATCAATCAATCAATCAATCAATCAATCTCTCCCCACTGACACACATTTTCATCAGAAATCTTTTGAGGTGCTCTGAGGTTAAAAAATCATACTGACTAACCAACCAACCAATCAGCCACCAAAAGTACCTGCCAATTCAAATGGCTTTGGATGGTTGGAATCACACTTGGATACAGTGTAGCATTTCTTGGCAAAGCCAGATGTACCTTGGGAATGCTTACCACATCCTCTTGGTAATATTTTTATTTTTAAGATTTTACTTAGCTTTGTTAAAAGGTATAATTGCCACATTAAAATTGCATATATTAAGCTGGAAGTGATGGACCATGCTTGAGATTCCAGCACTTGGGGAGTGAAGGCGAGAGGATCAGGGGTTCAAGACCATCATTGGCTGAATAGTGAATTAAAGGTCTGGACCTCACAGGACCCTGAATTAAAAAAAAAGCATATATATGTTTTGTTATACGTATACATAGTGAAATGATTATCTAGGGTGATTAGCATATTTATTTCCTCCATAGTTATCTCTTTTTGTGTGTGTGTGTGTGTGTGGTGGGAACTTTTTTCTTCATTAATTAATTTATTCATTTTTTATCCTTATCACAACCCCACTCCCTTCTGTCCTCCCAGTCCCACCTTCACAAGCCCCCTCCCCAATTCGGCCTGTAGATTGTAGCATAGTTATCCTGTACTTTATGGCTAATATCCACTCATAAGTGAGTACATATCATGCTTGTCTTTCTGGGTCTGGATTACCTCACTCATGATATTTTCTAGCTCAATCCATTTACTTGTAAATTTCATGATGTCTTTGTTTTTAATAGCTGAGTAATATTCCATTGTATAAATGTACCACATTCTTTTAATCCATCCTTTTGTTGAGGGACATCTAGGTTGTTTTCAGTTTCTGGGTATAATGAATAAAGCAGCTATGAACAGTTGAGCAAGTGTCCTTGTGGTATGGTGGAGTATCTTTTTGGTATATGCCTAGGAGTGGAGTAGATGAGTCTTGTGGTAGAACTATTTGAAGTTGTCTGAGAAACTGCCAAATTGATTTCCAAAGTAGTTGTACAAATTTGCACCCCCACCAGCCATGAAGGAGTGTACCTCTTTCTCCACATCTTCAAGAGCATGTGCTGTCACCTGAGTTTTTGATCTTAGCTATTCTGACAGGTCTAAGATGGAATCTCAAAGGCATTTTGATTTGCATTTCCCTGATGACTAAGGATACTGAACATTTCTTTAAGTGCTTTGTGGCCATTAGAGATTCCTCTGCTGAGAATTCTCTGTTTAGCTCTATATCCCATTTTCAAATTGAATTATTTTGTTTGTTAATGTATAATTTCTTGAAAAATTTTAATATACTTTGGATATTAGTCCTCTGTTAGATATATGTTTGGTGAAGACCTTTTCCCATTGTGTAGGCTGCTGTTTTGTCCTGTTGATGGTGTCCTTTGCTTTACAGAAGCTTTTCAGTTTCATTTAGCTATTCTGTTTTTCCATATGAAGTTGAGAATTGCTCTTTCAAGGTCTGTAAAGTGTTGAGTTGGAATTTTGATGGGAACTGTATTGAATCTGTAGATTGCTTTTGGTAAAAATGGCCATTTTCACTATGTTAACCCTCCAATCCGTGAGCATGGGAGATCTTTACATCTTCTGAAATTTTCCTCAATTTCTTTCTTCAGAGACTTGAGGTTCTTGTCATACTTGTCTTTCTCTTGCTTGCTTAGAGTTACACCAAGATATTTCATATTATTTGTGGCTATTGTAAAAGGTGTTGTTTCCCTAATTTCTTTCTCAGCCTGTCTATGGTTTATATGAAGAAAAACTACTGATTTTTTTTTTTAAAGTTAATTTTGTACCCAGCCACTTTGCTTAAGGTGTTTATCAGCTATAGAAGTTATCTTGTAGAATTTTGGGGGTCCAAAGAGAGAAGCAGATAGTGTTTGAAATCTTTAATACCCCAGTCACGTACATGGCCATTCAGGCAGAACTGTTCTTGTATGTATCTGGGCACACAACTGGCATTGTCATGGACTCTGGTGACAGGGTCATGTATACAATGCCCATCTATAAGAGCTACTCACCCTTCCCCACACCATCTTGCTTCTGGACCTGGCTGGTTGGGACCTGATATACTATCTCATGTAGGTGCTGACTGAGCAGGGCTGCAGTTTTACCACCACTGCTGAGAGGGGAGTTGTTTATGAGAGAGGAGTTTATGAGAGGGGAGTTGTTTAGGGAGAAGCTGTGCTATGTTGCCCTGGATTTTGAGCCACAACATCAACCGCAGCATTCTCCAGTTCCTTGAAGAAGAGTTGTGAGCTGCCTGATGCGCAGGTGATCACCACCAGCAATGAGTGATTCTGGAGTTCAAAGGCTCCCTTCTAGCTTTCCCTACTGGGAATGGAGTCCTGTGGCTTTCATGAGACCTTCAACTCCATCATGAAGTGAGATGTGGACATCAGCAAAGACCTGTGTGCCAGTACAGTGCTGTCTGGTGGTACCATCATGTATCTAGGCATTGTTGACAGGATGCAGAGGGATAACACCCAGCACAATGAAGATTAAGATTATTGCTCCCACAGGGTCCCCAATGGAGGAGATAGAGAAAGGACCCAAGGAGCTGAAGGGGTTTGCAGCCCTATAGGAGGAACAACAGTATGAACCAACCAGTACCCCCAGAGCTCCCAGGGACTCAACCAAAGAGTACACATGGAGGGACCCATGGCTCCAGCCACATACATAGCAGAGGATGGCCTTGTGGGACATCAGTGGGAGGAGAGGCCCTTGGTCCTGTGAAGGCTCGATGCCCCAGTGTAGGGGAATGCCAGGAAAGGGAAGTGGGAGTGGGTGAGTTAGTGAATGAAATAGGGAGGTTTTCGGAGGGGAAATGAGGAAAGGGAATAACATTTGAAATGCAAATAAAGAAAATAATCTAGTAAAAAAGAAATAATAAAAAAAAAGAAAAAAAGAAAGACTGTTGCTCCTCTCGAGTGCAAGTACTCAGTTTGGATTAGTGGCTCCATGCTGGCCTCACTGTTCACTTTCCAGTAGATGTGGATCAGCAAGCAGGAGTATGGCAAGCCATTATCCACCCTCACTGCTTCATAGAAGGACTGAGCAGGTGCCAGGCATCTGCTGCATGAGCTGATGTGAAGCATCGATTTGCCCAGGCAAATGCGTACACCTCATCTAGTCTCATGAAACTGGAATAAATAAGCCTTTGAAAAAGAAAAGAAACACAAACTTGAAGCTTGTATCTGGTATCAGCACTGGACCGTAGCACTTGTTGCTGAGTTTTGACCTTGTACTCAGGTTAACAGTTCCCTTGGTATATGTTTAACACCCTGTGCATATCTTGATTTAGCCATAATCCATGTGGCTCGGGCCCTTCGTGGCTGAGGAGAGCACACTGTGGATGAGAAATCCCCAGCCTGGTGGATCTGTGTGAGCACCAAGTAGTGACGGTCTGTGCAGGGTGTTAACTGACCACAGACTTCCAGGCTTTCCTGAGTCTGGGAAGGGTTCCTGAACCAGTTACCACTTCCATCTTGCTGGTCTATGAGAGTGAGAATCCGAGCCTTAGGGCCCAGTTTCCGTGTTCTTTTTTGTTTTTGTTTTCCCCTTCTGACTGACATGGGTTGTTACTTGACTCGAATAGGGAACGTTTTCATTAACACCAGTAAATGTATCCATCCTTTTAAATTTATGTAAGGTTTTTTGCATTCAAATCTTTAAGAAATGACAAATTTTGGTTTTCTGCTGTTTAGTGAGAACATTAGGCCCCAGCAATGTACAGAAAATAAAAATAAAATTGTGTACAGAAAAATAAAAGTGCTAAAGTACCAAACCAAAAAACCCAAAAAACAACAACAAGAAAAAAAAAGAATTTTGGTGTCTCTTACATATATTATCATATCATCTGTGAATGACAATACTTTGACGTCTTTCTTTCCAATTTATATCCCTTTGATCTCCTTCAGTTGTCTTATTGCTCTGGCTAGAACTTCAAGAACTATATTGAATAGACAGGAAGAGATTGGGCAGCCCTGTCTTGTCCTGGTTTTAGTGGAATTGCTTTAAGTTTCTCTACATTGAATTTGATGTTGGCTTTTGGCTTGCTGTATATTGCATTTTTATGTTTAGATATGCACCTTGTATCCCTGATCTCTCCAAGACTTTAATCATGAAGAGGTGTTGGATTTTGTCACAGACTTTTTAAGCATCTAATGAGATGATTATGTGACTTTTTCTTTCAGTTTGTTTATATGATGGATTACATTGATGGATTTTCATATATTGAACCATCTCTTCATCGCTGGGATGAAGCCTACTTGATCATAGTGGATGATGTTTTTGATGTATTCTTTGATTCGGTTTGTGAGTATTTTATTATTTTTGCATCACTGCTCATAAGAGAAACTGGTCTGAAATTCATTTTCTTTGTTGAGTCTTTGTGTGGTTTATGTGTCAGGATGACTATGGTCTTATAGAGTGAGTTTGGCAATATTCCTCTGTTTCTATTTTGTGGAATAGTTTGAAATTGTTTAAAATCTATTCTCTTAGCAACCTTCAAGTACAAAATCCATTGCTATCAATTCTCGGGAGCTTGTTATATAATACAGCATCCTCTCTAAGTGAGATTTCTACCCTATAAGCAATGGCTCCCCATCCTCTTTGGCTCCTGGGAACCTACCCTCTACTTTCTGCTGCCATGAGCTCTACTTTTAGATTCCATACGTGATTTGATTGTGTGGCATTTCCTTCCTGTTTCCGGCTTCTTTCATTTAGCATAGTGTCTATTGGTTCATTCACATTTGAGTGAATGTCAAGATGTCCTTCTTCATAAAGGATAAGCTGTATCCTGTGTGTATTTGCGTGCACAAACACATTATTGTTTGTCCATTCATCCATCAGTGGATACTTATGTGGATTCCATATCTTGACAATTATAAACACTTGCTGCAGTAAATAGAAGTGGCTACTGTTGTAGTGAATATGGGGTACAGAAATCTCTGCTATATTAATTTTGTTTCATTTGTATAGACAACCAGTAGTGGGATTGCTGGTTTATAGGCTGTCTCTGTCTCCCTGTCTTTGTGTTTCTGTGTATCTCTGCGTCTGTCTCTCTCTCCTCTCTCCCCTCTCCCTCTTTCTCTCTCTTTCTCTCTCTTTCTCTCTCTCCTTATCTCTCTCCTTCTTTCCCTCTCCCCCACCTCTCTCTCTCTCTCTCTCTCTCTCTCTCTCTCTCCCTCTCTTTCTCTCTCTCTCTCTCTCTCTCACACACACACACACACACACACACATCTTATGTGTATTCCTGGCCTAGAACACATTATATAGACCAGGGTAACCTTAGACTCATAGAGCTACTTTGCTTCCTAGGTGCTTGGATTCACTACAAAGTCAGGTTGTTCAATTATCAGATCTTGAAGGAACCTCCAAGCTGTTTTTCATAGCTGCTGCAGCAATTTGTATACTCACAGACTGTTCAAGGGTTCCCTCTCCTCCAAAGCCTTGCCAATACTTTTTATTGCTGGTCTTTTGATATTGGGCATTCTAACAGGTATGAGATCTCACCTAACTGCTGTCTTAATTTGCATTTCCCTATGACCTGTGAGCATTATTCAAATACTTGTGGGGTATTTTCATGTATTCTTTGAAGATCTGCCTCTTCTGGTCCTGCTTTGGGCTGTTTATTTTCCTACCAATGAGTTCCTAATATATGTTGGGTCTTAACTGATTGGATATACGATTTGTAAGTACGTTTCTCTTTGCCCATAATTTTTTGTCAATTGTTTCCTTTGCTGTGTATTCCTCTGCATGTGAATGGTTTTCCTAACACCATTTGTTGAGGAGCCTGTTATGTGTTCTTGGTACCTTCTTCAAACATCAATTGTCTATAAATGTGTAAATTTAATTCTGCTACTGCCCCACTCCCCACACCACTGGAACTCACAGCTTTCCATATGCTGATTGAATGTTTTGCCACAGAGCTCTCTCCTAATCTATTCTTTTTTTAGGTTTTTAATTTATGCCTATGGGTGTTTTGCTTGGTCAACACCTGTGCACCACATGCATGCCTAGTGCCTGCAGAGGTCAGGACCTGGACAGTTGGGAGCTACTGTGAAGGTGCTGGGAATGGAACCTGGCTTCTCTGGAAGAACAGCCTGTGCCCTAACCCCTAACCATCCCTTCAGTCCCTATATTATCCTATCTTCTCTATTCTTAAGCCAAATATAAACCATTAGAATTAATACATGAGGTCAGTAAAGTCAGGAGACACAAAATCAATGTATAAGATTCAGTGTATAGAATGAATATTAAGCACAATTGTAAGTAGGGAAATAGAAGTTCTAAGCAGCTATTACCTCACCTGAGGACATCCAGTCAGTGGATTTGAACCCACTGTGTGATGTCCTAGACTTGCATTTTTCTCTACCAGCTGGGAATTGTCAACTTTAATGTTTTCAAGTCTTGGGAGACAGTTTTAACTTGGAACTCACTATCCTTGCTGGAAGTATTTGGGTGAGCTGCCCCCTACACCCCATAAATAAATAAATAGCTGATACTCCTCATTCCTGGTTCAGACAACCATACCTGGAGGAACCATACCTGTTCAGACAACAATACCCTGGAGGAAGCTGCTCTATGCAAATCTATGCCTGCAATTGGGAGTGGAGTGCTATGCCTTGTCCCCTGTCATATGGGCTCCTGTTCCATTTGTTTTTCCAACTTCTGTCTCCAGTATCTCTCATGCAAATTCTGTAAACAAGGTCCCACTTGGCAATAATCCTCATTCCTTAGTTTTCCTGGTTACTTCATGAAGTCCTCATTAGTGGTGATTATACCAGGGAGGGAGAGATGGGTTTACCTGGAAATTAATGAGACTCAGGGTCCCTGGTGTCATAGCCCCTGCCCAGGGCATTGTTTCTGTACTAACTCTTTTAGTAAAGGCAGCAAAGTAAAATTAAAATATTTTAATTGTGGCTGGTTAGGATCACTTTCCTTCTCTTCCTCTTCTCCTTGTCATGGCTCCTTAGGAATTGGGGGGTAAGGCAATGGCCACAGGTAGGTATCGTTAAAGGAAGGTCATATTGTGGGTTTAATGGAACATCTTTCTGTGGTCCAGATCCGCACTGTAGAGACTATTGCTGGCTATCCAGAGTAGCAATCTGAATATCAGGGGTTCCCTGAGAAAACTAAAGGAAGACATTTGTAGTCCTTCTCTGGCCTCTAAAACCCTTCACACATGTATACACATTCACATGACACATACATACCAAAGCAAGTGGGCAAGATACAGAAAATAATTTTTTCCTGTGACAAGGTCTCTTGACCTAAGCTGGTTTAAGATTCCCTATATAACTATGTTGGCTTGCAATTATACATCCTCCTACCTCATCTTCCTCCAGAATTCTGGGGTTACAAGTATACCCCACAATGCCCAGCTAAAGTAAACTTTATTTTATTTTATTTTATTTTATTTTATTTTGACAGGGTTTCTTCGTGTAGCCCTGTGATATGTTTTATAAAACTTGGTATGATGCAGTGGGAGGAGGTACCTTAGCAGGCCCATGCTGAATCATCTGTCTGAGGTATCAGTCATACAGCAAGCCTAGCATAAAAGGAAGTTTATTCCATTGTGTATATGTACCACGTTTTCTGTACTCATTCTTCTATTGTAGGACACCTGAGTTGTTTCCAGCTTCTGGCTATTACAAATAAGGCTGCTATGAACATCGTGGAGCATGTGTCCCTGTGGCATGGTGGGGGCATCTTCTGGGTATATGCCCAAGAATTGTATAGCTGGAGCTTCAGATAGGTTTATTTCCAATTTTTTGAGGAGCTGCCAGAGTGGTTTCCAGAGTGGTTGTACAAGTTTGCAGTCCCACCAGCAATGGAGGCATGCTCCTCTTTCTCCTCATCCTCGTCAGCATCTGCTGTCACCTGAAGTTTTGACCTTAGCCATTCTGATTGGTGTAAGGTGGAATCTCAGGGTTGTTTTGACTTGCATTTCCTTGATGACTAAGGACGTTGAACATTTCTTCAAGTGCTTCTTGGTCATTTGAGATTTTTCTGTTGTGAACTCTCTGTTTAGCTCTGAGCCTCATTTTTAAATTAGGCTATTTGGTTTTTTGGAGGTTAGTTTCTTGAGTTCTTTATATATTTTGGATATTAGCCCTCTATCAAATGTGGGGTTAGTGAAGATTTTTTTCCCATTTTGTAGGTTGTTGTTTTGCCCTCTTGTCTGTGTCTTTTGCCTTACAGAAGCTTTTCAGTTTCATGAGGTCCCAGTTATCAATTGTTGATCTTAGGACCTGAGCCATTGGAGTTCTGTTTAAGAAATTTCCCCTGTGCCAGCTAATAAGAACAAGGACATCATGCTTTCTGTAGGCAAATGAATGGATCTAGAAAATGTCATCCTGAGTGAGGTAGCCCAGACTCAAAGGGACATATGAGGTATGTACTCACTGATAAGTGGATACTAGCCCAAAAGTACAGAATACCTAGGATACAACCCACAGAATTTAAGAACTTTAATAAGCAAAAAGACCAAGTGAGGATGCTTCAGTCCCACTTAGTAGGGGGAAGAAAGTAATCTTGGAGGCAGAGGGAGGGACCTGGATGGGAAAGGGGAGGAGAGGGGGAGGGGAAAAGTAGACCAGGATCAGGTATGATGGGGGAGACAGGAGAGAGGCCCAGAGGGCCAGCAGAATACATTGAAATATGCAGCTTCAGGAGGTGGGAGGTGGGAGGACCCCCTAGAAAGGGGAGACCCTACCAGAGACCAGGGAGGTGAGAGACTCTCAACACTCAATGGGAGTGACCTTAGATGAAATGCCCAATAGAGGGGAGAGGGAACTTGTAGAGTCCACCTCCGGTAAAAAGATAGGGCCTCAAATGTGTTTCCAACCCACAGTCAAAATTTCTGACCCAGAAGTGTTCCCATCTAGAAGAACTGCAGGGATAAAAATAGAGAAGAGACTGAGGGAAAGGTGGTCCAGTGGCCAGCCCAGCTGGAGATCCACCTCATGGGAATACACCAAGGCCTGACACCATTACTAATACTATGATGTGCTTAGAGACAGGAGCCTAGCATGGCTGTTCTCTGAAAGGTCCAACCAGCAGCTGACTGAGACAAATGCAGAAACTTACACCACCCATTGGACAGAAGTTGGGGACCCCAATAGTTGAATTAGGGGGAGGATTGAAAAAGCTGAAGGGGGAAGGAAACCCCATAGGAAGACCAGCAGTCTCAACTAACCTGGACCCCTGGGAGCTCCCAGACACTGAGCCACCAACCAGGTAGCATACATGATCTGGTCTGAGGCCCCCGACACATATATAGCAAAAGACTGCCTGGTCTGGTCTCAGTGGGAGAAGATGTGCCTAATCTTCCAGAGACTTGAGGCCCTAGGGAGGGGGGTGGCCTAGTGGTGGGGGAACATCCTCTTGCAGACAGGGGGAGGAGGAATGGGACGAGGAATTGTGGGAGGATGGACCAGGAGTAGGGGCAATGACTGGATTGTAAATAAATAAATAAATAAATAAATAAATAAATAAATAAATAAAGGAAGTTTAGTTGGGAACTAGGATGGGGATCTAGAGAAGGGAGTAGAGGCAGAGAAAGAAAGGGGTCAGAGAAGAACAGAAAGAGAGGAGAGAGAAGGAAAACTTGGAGAGGGAAGAAAATGGAGGGAGAAGGGGAGGGGGAGGAAAGGAAGGAGGGAAGGAGGGAGGGAGGGAAAGAGAGAGAGAGAGAGAGAGGGAGAGAGAGAGAGAGAGAGAGAGAGAGAGAGAGAGAGAGAGAGAGAGAGAGAGAGAGAGAGAACAGTCCTTAGCTCCTGACCTATTGCTAGGTAACTGTTCGGTGGAACATAGGGGAAATGCTAACAGTGGGCTGTCCTGGACTCTCTTTGAAGACCTCCCTAGAGCTGGAATTAAAGGTGTGTGCCACCAGGCTCTATGAGATACAACTTTTTTTAACTTGGAGAAGCATAAACTAGTGTGTACTGTTGCTGGACTTGAATTTTGTATATGTGCATATAACATGCCTAGAAGGAACTGAATGCTAAGGCAGGACTTAGGCTCTAATTATCTCTCTGTATCATCATTACATAAGACATGCAACTACTGAATTTTATAATTTTGGGCTAAATCTATTCTGTCTATGTCAGTTACCTGACCTTAAGGAGGGCTCCTAGCTCCTCCTTCCCTTCACACAAGGCCAGCACCATCTTCAGAGCTCCAGTGAGTGCTTGCCGAGGAGGTATATAATGTGTGGCTATTTATTAGTTGTTTCCTTTCTAGAGACAGATGGTTGGAGTAGAAGTGGAGCAATCCATTTAAACCTCCATCCGTATTTGTATTCCAGAGGAGGGCAGTTGTGGATGCATCTGTTGCTCAGGCTTTGTCTGCTCTCTGAGGTCCAGGCTGTTCCAGACCTCCTCCTACCCTGGTTCTGTGCCTCAGGATATTCTCCTTGCAGAATCCTAAGGCACCTTGGCTAAATGCCTCATTTAACACTCTCTGGCTACTCATTAGCAAAGGAGAGACTCTTCCTGGTCCTGTAACTATATATGGTAGGCATCAGATCAATGCTGCTTCAAATGTGAATAGATCCTGCCTCCCTCCTGCAGGTGTTCTTTCTTCCCCCTTCCCTCAACCAGCCTCACTGCTCAGCTTGCTTCTTTTCCCTCCCTCTCTCCCTCCTTCCCTCCCTCCTTTCCTTCCTTCCCTCCTTCTTTTCCTTCCTTCCTTCCTTCTTTTCCTTCCTTCCTTCCTTCCTTCCTTCCTTCCTTCCTTCCTTCCTTCCTTCCTTCCTTCCTTCCTGTTTCTCCTTTCTCCCAGTGTGAGTGCTGGGAATCAAACCTGGGACCTGGGTCCTCTTAAAAGTAGCAAGTGTTCTTAATTACTGAGCCAACTCTCCACCCCATTTCAGTGCATTTTATATTATTGGCACGTAGTATGTACAAGTTGCTGCATAAGTATATTATGTACAATATAAAATAATGTGTGTAATACACATATGATATGCTTAGATATGCATTATATGTAGTATTATCTAAGATATACAGAGATATTACTCCATATATTTTATATGCATGATACAGTGCAAATTATGTTATATATGGTAGTATATGTGTGACATATAGTATTCACACAGATTATAATATATAAACTCTGAAATGTGTTTCTTAGCATGGCAAGCCTCACAGTAAGAAGGATGGTACTATTTCTGCTATTACTTAGGTACACTTCCTCAGCAGTTTGCAAGGACAATCAGACATCCTCCCCAGTGTTTGTTGTTTGCTAGAGAAAAGTATTTTGACAGCGCACGTTCATCAGCTCAGCAAAACGGTGCTCTGGTTGTTTTCTTTCCAGACTTCCCTTCCCTATGTGGCATTGATTGGTGTGAGCAAACCACTTACTATAGATGTCAACTTGAAACTTCCTCTATTGTCTCTTCCTCTTCCTGGCCTTTATTCCTGACATCGCTCCTGGCTGTAAATATAGAACAGCTGTGTGTGTGTGTGTGTGTGTGTGTGTGTGTGTGTACTATGTATGTGTGTGTGCACACATGGATACGAGTGTCACAATATTCTGTTGTATTTTTAAGCATTCAGGGAACATGAAGTAGTGAGTACAACCCAGCTAAAAGTTAACCCCTGGAGGCTAGAATAGCTGGGAATGTCAAGCTAAGGATTTTCAAGATTTACAGTAACTAACACATAGCCTGTACGTTTATAAACATTACGATGTTGGGAAATAAAACAGCCACATGTCAAGAATAGAATGTGACATCTTAACGCTTGTTCTTCCTCTCTGTGTGTCTCAGGAGTCCAATTATTGAAACTTAAGAATGTAGCATTTTTAGCGCAGGATGACAGAACTCATGGGAATAATTAATACCACAAATTTTAATCTATTTACGGGTTTTACAAGACATATAGACCAAAAGAGAGAAGCAGCTTGACAGATACACTCACTTATGTGTCTTCACTGTGAAATTCCATTTTTGAGGATGTTTGTTCCCATTTTAAAAAGCATCTGCCATGCCATGAGACCTCATGCTAATTTTATCTTCTTATCTTGGTATAATGAGAGAAATTTTGTCAAAACTATTAGACATGTATGCAGTTGGCAAACGAATCTGGTTTATTAGGTTATTTTTCATATCAGCTACAGGAAGCCTGCTTCACCTGAGCTGAAGAGGATGTTGGTTTACATCTGGAAGTATGCTGACTATTAAGGGTCAGCTGAGCACACAACTCTGCCTTTGTCTGCGGACTTTCATGGCTATTTGTTTGTTCTAAAATTTTCATTTCAGTCTAATTCTCAAGATACTATGGAGACAAAGAGGCATAATACTTGTCACACCATATTCATAGGCTTGGAGTACAGAGAAAGAAGAGCAATTTTTGGTCTGTGTTCTTACAAATCAAAGGAGAAAAAGAAGAAGAAAAAGAGAGAGAAATGAAACAACAGAATAACAGCTTAGAGAGCTTGCACCTTTAAGTCTAGGCTGGAGGTGTGTGTGGTAGAACCTGCCTGTAATCCTAGCACTCAGAAAGATGAGGCAGTGGGCTTGTGAGTATAAGGCCAACCTGGATGATATAGAGAGATCACATCCCATAAAACTGAAACAAAATAGCCTGGGTTGGGCAGGGCACCCAGAAGGGTATGGGATTGCAAACCAAGCTTTTAACACCTTTCCCTTCCTTTGTTCTGTATGGAGGGGGCTTTGTTCTCATGAAATCACCTCATGGTCTGTAACTGGCTGATGGACTTCCAGAGCATGCCTACGGTTCAGTGAAAAATCAAGCCTGCTCACTTGTAATGGGAGGAAAAGGGAGTTTCCCAGAAGCCATCCCCAGCAGATGTCTGCATGTGCGCTTTGACAAATATTGGGTCATTTGGCTCAGAGGCATAAATTTCTCATTGTCTACTTAAGGTCCATTTTCTCTTTGTCCTTATCAGTAGAAGGTTGACATTCTTTAGACAGGCAATGGATTCACTAGAAATTCTGTCTCAAGAGTTGGGAGTTAAGAGTGCCTGTTGTGCTTGTAGAAGACCGGAATTCAGTTGCCAGCACAAGTCAGGTAGTTCACAACCACCTGTAACTCCAGCTCCAGGGAATCCAGTGCCCTCTTCTGGCCTTTACAGGCATCTGCACTCGCAAGCACACATACACATAGATAAACATAGAATTAATAAATTCATACTTCTCTCCAGGCTATACTTTCCAGATTTAGCAAACACTTGGATATCCCTTTGCATGAATATCATCATTGTTGTTGATCTGAAAAGTCAGATTCAGTTGAAGTCCTACATTTTGTCTGATGTCCTCCCTTCAGACTTCCCTAAAGGTTTGTGTGGCCCTGAAAGATGTTATATAGGGCATATGAGAAAAGCTGCTTAAAGAATGGATTTTTTTTTTGGCCAGATATATTCCTTTTGTTCTCTGTCCATTTGTTACTGGCCCAGGGACAGGCTTGCCTGTGGCTGAATGAATCATTTTACAAGAATAAGTTCACTCAGGAGCGCACCCAATGTACAGGGAGACAGGATAGCCAGCTGCAAATCTCCCCTTGAGGATAGGGCATAGAGTACTTCCAGGTCAAAGAACGAGCTAGGAAAGGTGAATTACTGAGAGGTCCGCACCCATGCATTCGAACTCCAGGGCTATTCCTACAATCTGCTTTTAGGAAACTGCAGTATCAGCTCCCACCAAATCAAAGGTCTGTGGTTTCCATTGGTTAGAGTGACCTCTCAGTTCCTGATAATTGCCCTACACAATGGTTAGCATCTGTGGGCCAGAGGGGTGATCTAGAGCTTACATGACCTTTGGAATTGGTGATGAAAGTAACTTATTACAAACCACCATTAGCTATTGTGAAGCCATTTGTAAAGCTTCTCCATTCTGGCTAAACAATCATGCCAAAAACTCAAGTCAATAGGTCCCCAGAACTAAAGTAACTTGTTTTTCTAGAATCTCGCCTTTCTTGACCTATCTGCCCCCATAGTGGCCACCGCACGGGATATTTATCTGCAGTCTGATATCACTATTTAATCCACCACCGGCCTTATTTCCTTAGATTCCCCCTAGCAGGTCAAATAAGAGACTTTCTCATTTGGTCCCCACCTACTTCCTGTTTTTCTGTCTTATGGACTATCTCATCGTATCAGTAAATAGCGGGTACTAGTTCCTAGACTAGAGACCTGTGGGTTTTTCTTCTGAATAAAGCCTGTATTGTCATCTGCCTTCTCCTTGTAGGCCTTCAAGAGAAGCTAGAGGCTACTTCATGCTCTATTCCCTTGGGTTTCATTTATGATTGAAGCTGGGACGCATGCGTTCTGTTTTAAGGACTGAGGAGGAGAGACAGGAGGCTAGGTCTCTTGGCCAGCTCTGCAGGTCTTCTCCCAGATTCTTAATTGTGTAAAAACAAGCGGACTAATGGAAACCCATATGATTAAGTCACTAGAATTCCCTTTTGGTCACTTGTATTGACCAATGAAGCTCCTCTTTGCTGAACAATGAGGTAATTGGCTGGTTGTTCAACTTTCTTTTACTGCTTTCGTTTACTTTTCTTTTTAATCTGTCCTCCCTTCCCTTTGTACTTTCTCCTCGCAGCGCCTTTCCCCAGACAGGGTTTCTCTAGAAAGCCCTGGCTGTCCTGGAACTCACTCTGTAGACCAATTGGCCTTGAACTCAGAGATCCACCTGCCTCTGCCTCCTGGGTGCTAGGATTAAAGGTGTGCGCCACCACCACCCGGACTCTCCTTCCATTGTTTTTGGAGACAGAGTCTTATGTGGCTCAGGCTGGCCTTGAACTTGCCAGGCTTGAGTATGGCCTTGACCTTACCTTCTTGCTTCAGCCTTGTTCTGTTTTCTGCCTGGTCTTGGGCTAGGTCATCCTGCAAGTGAGTGGGGCCTATGCCCGAGCTCAGCCTCATCAAGGGGAATGGAAGGAACACATGCAACTTCCAGGCTGGCTGTTTGCTGCACCTGCCCTTCCCACCTGCAGTAAGAACAAGGGCCCCTGGGAAATGGTGGGGATTCCAAAGGAGAGTAGCCTGGGCTCCTGACACCTGGGAGTGTACCCCCATCTAATCACACTGCAGTATGAGCAAGGAGACAACTTTCCTGCCACAGAAACCCTTGATGGTCTCCATGGGGTCAGCTGTGTCAACATTATCTGTCCTAACAGAGGCGGTCCAGGACTCTAAGCAGGAACCTGAGATCCATACCCACAGACTCCCAGGTCTTCTGCTCACTCCTCAATCAGTGGAATGTGCTGATTGGCTTAAATAACTGGCAAATTCTTGGATCTGGGGATGAAGCCAGCTTTCCCTGTGGCAGATGAGTCCCAGAAGGAAGAAATGACACTTAATCTAGTGATTTGATTATCAGTTAATATACCGAATATTTACAAAGGCAGAGGAGGTACAGGGAATCCATGAAAGAGGCGGTAGGTACCCTGTGGCCAGGGCCAGTGGGGCCTTCTCTCTGGGTCTGGAGATGGCTCTGTGAATCATTTATAGAACCTAGAGACAGATGGGTGGTAGGTGACAGAGTGAGGGAAGAATTTTGTTCCTTTGGTCCTAGATCTTAAGCTGCGAGATGTGATCAGCCTTTGAGGATTGAGCTAGAGAATAGCAGTCCTGGTACGGTCCTGCTCCCAGTCACTGCCTTTCTGTGTCCTGACCAAAGAACTCAGTGCCCTGACTACTCAGTGACTAGCTAGCTGCATCGATTTTCCAGCAGAATTGAACTCCAGTCGGGATCTTGACAATGTTCAGGCTCCGATGAAGTTGTCTAGATTGTCTGTAAGACACTGGAAGAAGATGATCTCCAGTCAAACTTCTCATATAAACTCCATGCCCTACAAGCCCTCAGTAGAACATTTTTCTGGTGCTGTCCTTTGTGCCTTCTTTCCACTAGAAGTGCTGTGAACTGACTTCACATCTACAATTCCAACCAGCTCTATCAGGGGAAGTTTTAGGAAACGTGTGTGTGTGAGTGTGTGTGTGTGTGTGTGTGTGTGTGTGTGTAGAGAATGAGAACATGTGTGCATGTGCAGGTACACATGCATAATGCATTTGTGTGCATTTTCATGTGAAAGTCTACAGTATCTATGTGAGGTGCCTCCTTAGACTGATCTCTATTTTATTGACACAGGGTCTCTTACTGAACCTGGAGCTCACCAGTGAGACAAGGTTGGCTGGACAGTGAGCTCCAGAGATCCTATTGTCTCTACCATGCCCAGAATTTAGAAGTGCTCTGTACTGCCATGCCCAGCTTTCATGTGAATCTATACTCAGGCCCCCAGGCTTGTAAGGCAAGCAATTTACTCACTGAACCATGTCCCCAGCCCTAAGGGAATTCCCTTGTCATCCTTGTTGGGTGAATCAGGCTCTGCAGCAAGGGAACACCTGCCTTCATCTTTCTTCTATGGTGTGAGCTCCTACAAGGGGTCCCTATTGTCCAGACCCAACTGGAAACTGAAGGTCACAAGAGCTCATTATGCAGTCCACGAAGGTCAGGAAAAATGGAAAAAATAGGAGAGTGTGCAATAAGTCCATACCCACACCAAATCCTTTTCCCAGGAGATGGAAGCTATCAAGAGGGGATGGTGCACTGTACAGTTCCTGCCTGACTAGTCTCTACTCAGGCTAAATACATGATTGTAGTTAGCAAATCTATTGACCATGTGAAAAGCACATAGCAGGAATGATTTAACCAACACAATAAATTCCAAATTTTGTTGGATGTTGAATTACTTATTAAAGCATTAGTGTTGCCGGGATGACAAAAAATAATTTAGTAATATTTGAAACACTCTCTTGCTCTAATTCCTGTTGGAGACCCTTACCTATTTATGCCTCTTTCGAATCTGAAGATGTTCTTCTCATAGCAATTATGATATCTGTAAAATCCACTTTCTTATTAATATTCTTATATACACAAGCAACTGTTTTATTGGGCTGTGCTTTTTCATCTCTTGTAATTGGTTTCATTCCAGAGTAATTTTGATGTGGGAGATTGTTGTGTGTTGTACTCTTAGTCCTGAATGGATTCCCTTGTTGATTCACAGTTGCTGGATAATTGTTCATGCATGATGCTCATATTATTTCTGTGTTGCTGATATTAATCACAGCAGACCCAGGAATGGACTGTGAGAGTACGTGCTAAATTGTCCTGAGGATCTCTGCAGATTTTTTTCAGTGGATGCTTTCCTTAAACAGATGTTCATAAAACTTTAGTGATGATCATATTTCTTTTAATCCCTAGAATATCTTTGTAAGAGAAGTAAAGCAGGTATTATTTTGTAAAACCTGGCACATAACTAATGCTTATTATTGAACTATCAAAATATTATAAATGAAATGTGAAAATGAGAATTATTTATATTATACTCCCCAGCTATAATTTCTGATAATATATTAACACATATTCTTTTAGAGTTTTCTTTAAGGCTCACACATACTTTTATTTTTTATCTATTTTCTTTAAAAGTTGGTATTTTACTAAGTAGCTCAGGCTGAATTTGAATTCAAAAATTTTCTGTCTCAGTCTCCAAAGTACTAGGGTAAAAGGTGTGACCACTATACCTAGCTTTTTATTTATTTGGTAATTGTGTATATATATGCAAATGTGTGTATGTGTTTGTCTGAACACATGTACACACATGTGGAGACCAGAGTACAACCTTGGGTCTGGAGGTAGTGTCCCCTTTACTATGGGGAACATTTAAACCTTGTTTATATATGAATAGGTGTATATTTCAGGAAACTTCTATACTAATAGGTCTCTATCTGGCATTGTCAAAGTTCTTTAGTGTTAACTATTCCTGCCCATATTCATACTCCAAACTGTCCAGCCTGCAGAAACTAAGAGACTCTGGAGGGCTTATGACAAAATGGATATCAGTACCATGATCTCTCCCTGCAAGCCTCTGGAGGTGGGAAGATCACAAGAGTAGAGACCTGTAGAGAGATAGTGCATACACAAACTCACAGCAGCACTGACAGTATGTATGAAATCAAGTCACTGCAAATCCCAACATGGAGGGGGAGGGGCTCATGAAGTCCCATCTCTACCTGAGGAACTGTTGGCAATTGATGGCTTCTGGGGGAGGGACAGCCAGCTTTCTTCAGGAATGCGGCCCATGCGAAGCTGCCCATGTTCCAGTAGATAGACTTACACCCATGCCTGTATAGACAGTGCTAGGTAGACTCAATAAATTTAAAAAGGAAAGCAAACAAAAATACTACATGGACTTGGGAGGGAAAGTGAAAGCAGATTGATTTGATAAACATACATTATGTGTATGCATGAAATTCTTAAACAATAGAAGAAGTTTAAAAAAAGAAGAGTATATAGAGAAAATATCTTGTATTTGTACGGATGTAGTGTTACGCCCACGTTGCAGGTGCCCAAACACCACCAAAGAGCCAGTTCTGATGCAAGCAAACCACATAAGGGGTTAATTGTGAGCTCATGGGGTCTCTCATCGGGGTTGCAGTTGGTCAGAGTGAGAGCCCCGAGTCTAGATGTTCAGGGTTTTTATTGTGATTAAAACAAACTTGGGGAATTTTCGTATGGGAAATTTCATTGGAAATTATGCAAGTTAATATTTTAAAAACTGCATTTCTGGGATAATCCACAGAACCTGAACACGGGGATAAAACAACCTAATGAACAGGATGTCTTAAGTTATCTGTATGTGCCTTGATCCTGCTATTGTAGCCTGACCGGCTGTTGCTAAGGGGGTGGGGTTGCCATAGGATGCTTGCTCAGGAGGACTCTGTGATTTTCTTCCTGGAATTGGAGTTTAGCCCCTGGTCTTGCACAAAATGGATTTTCTTCAAAAATGGAGTTGGTTGTATTTTACAGTGGCACCTGTCAATAATAAAACTTTGGCCTATAGCTTAAGCAAGAAATAGGAGGTAAGACATCTGGGAGTCAGAAAAGATTCTGGGATAGTGCCAGGTGAAAGATTCACCACAGAAGATGTGACGAATACAGACTTATGGCGCTTGAGTGCTTGATCACAGGTAACCTGTTGCAAGGAAGAATGTAGTTTAGAATAAATAAGTTATTTTTAAGTTGTGGTCTATTCAGACAAGAGCCTAACTATATGGCCAAGGTTTTTGTAACGAGTGTTATTTTTGGGAACATGGGGCTGTGAAGAACCAATTAATTTCTATAGATGGTACCTAACATGGGGCACAAAGCCACTGCCCTGAGATTAATAGTCTCATGCTCTAGGTGGCAGAGGATGGCCTTGTTGGACATCAGTGGGAGGAGTGGCCCTTGGGCCTGAGGGGCTTCGATGCCTCAGGGAGATGCCAGGGCTGGAAGGCAGGAGTGGGTGGGTGGGGGGAGCACCCTCATAGAGGCAGGGGGAGGGGGGAGGGGAAAGGGGGTGTCTGGAGGGGAGACCTGGAAAGGGAATAACATTTGAAATGTAAATAAAGAAAATATCCAATAAAAGGAAAAAAAGGTCTCATCTTCTACTGACTGAGCTAGCCAGGTTGACCTGGATTTGCTCTGTAGATCAGGCTGGCCTCAAACTCACAAGAAACCCATTTGTTTCTGTCTTTGCCTCCCAAGTATGGAGACCAAAGGCATGAGTTCATTTCTTTAGTATCTATGTACCCTTGAAAACATATCGATTTTTATCTCTTTCTACCTTCTTTGGACTATCTATGTGAATGTATTTATCCTTTCATGTATTTAATTTAATACCTTTCTCTGTGTTAAACTCCGTTCCATCTTAGTGCCCAAGCACATCAGAGTCTTGGCCTGGGTTCTTTATCACGTGCTAGACTGAGACATTATCAGAGTGGTTGGCTAATCAGAGCAGTGTGACACCCCATTTTGCACCAGTTCTCAGTAACTCTTGACTTCGGGAGGCATGTAGGCCATTCTTGTTGGACTTACTCTGCCACAGGGCATTCAGAGTCTCTGTGTTTCGGTTGCTGCCCTTCCTGAGCACTGAAAGGCAGAGAACAATGCTTAGGAAGCGCTCAGGCTGGTGTTTAAGCTGCCATCTGTAGTTCATGGGCTCTGCTGCCTATCCTCAGTCAGCTCAGGGACACAGCTGTATCATAGCTCATGCTCTGACTCCTTGGAATCATGCATGACAAACTAGCATGCCTTCTAATCCTTGTCTAGAACCACGTAAGACATGGGGGAAAACTAACGTGACTGAGGAACCATTTCTCCATGCCTTTCTACCTGCCATCGTGACTTCTGCCTTTTATCCAAGTATATGAAATCTTGATTTGGGGTATAAATAAATTCTTGTCCCACGTTGGTTTGCCAAAATGTTGTGGTAAATATTATTATTATTATTACCACATCTTAGATCATTTAGCTCCCAAATAAAAGACATAAAACCTTTATATTTACAATAAGCCTTAAAACACTAGATCAGGACAGATATCAACCCTCTAAGCAGTTTTGTCTATTTTCTTGTCAATAACCTCAAGATATAACTTGCCATGTTTCACCTGGACCAATCCTACTGCAACTGGCCAGGCCTCATGGCCATGTTCTCACGATCCACCTACCCCATGGTGTCTTCTTCCTTCTTCCATGTCCTTTCTTCTCCCTGTGCAGTTAATCTACATACTTCCCTGATTTTTTGATTTTTAAAGTTTGTTTTGAATTAATTAATTAATTTTCTACTTTATATATATGAGGGTGTTACCAGAATACATATATGTGCATAACATGTGTGTAGAGACTATAGAGGCCACAATGAGTCATAAGATTCCTGGAGTGTAGGGTTGTGAATGGCCACTTAGTTGTAGAGAACTCAACAGGATCCTCTACAAGAGCAACAAGTGCTCCAAATGACTCAGCCATCTCTTTAGTCTGGTCCTGATCTCTATCTATTTATCTGTCTTTCTGCTGTAATAATGTCAAAGGGATAAAGATTATTGGATATTTATCTGTCATATTTACTCAGTTTTGTCCTCTATTGGGATGTTAGACTGAAACAGAACTGCTAGGTAACATGGTAAAATGTTTAACTTTTTCCAAATATATTTGAAGCAGCTATGGAAATCTTATTTTGCAAAATAAGGACTCATTTCAAGGTTATCTATTGACTCGTGTTGCTTCAATTCAAATAAACATTGTGGTTGCAACTTGGACTCTGAAGATACAAATCACACAGATGAAACTTACTCTTACTTAGAGAGTATGCTGAGTGTTCTTATCTATACATGCAACAACTGACCCTGGCTGCAACAGAAGATTAATTGATTTGACCTGTGTTCTTTAAAGGCTGAGAATCCACGCAGGGTCAGATAACCAGGAGACAGGAGGGAAACAAGGCAAAGATGGCTTTGTGAACCTCTGCATTCTGCCACTGGCTTATTTTACAGCCCTGCACACTCATGATGTCTTCATTAGCTGCAGTTTCTGAAGGTCCTCAAGGTTGTCCTGAGCTGTCCACCATGCATACAGCCCAACACAAGTGAAGCAGGCTGGGTAGCATGCACTGATAATGCCTTCAGGACAAAGGATTGGCCAGTGTGGTTATCAGCTCAGGTTGCTCTGTCAGGTGCCCAGGATGGTGGCCCAACCATCAGGAATTTATTTTCCACTACCTTAGTTAGGAGTACAAGGTCGAGGTTCTGGTTGATTTGGTTTCAGTCCAGAGGGCTGTGCACTTGTCTTTAGCTAACATGTTTTGGAAGGACATAAATGGTCATGCTATATCATAATTGAGTAGTCTGAATTTCTCACCTTTCAGTGGGGGTTACTCAGGTGTGTTCTAACCTGTCTGCCTCGGGTCTCTGCTAGGTGCTCACAGGGATCACATGTTCATACAGATTTATAATCGTTCCCTAGCTTCCCCACCACTAAGTAAACAACTTGCTTTCAAAGCTTTTATCTCAAGGTCAGCTTTTGCAGGATCTGACTTGGCTTAAGTTTTAGTTACAAAACTTATTTCTGAAACAGGACTGCTACTGTAGTCAGAAGGGCAGGCTCTACAACTATTCCTACTTCTGGTAATTCAGATCAATGTTGGCAGCGGATAGTGACCCCATCTGCCTATATCTTGGCTATAAAAGAGCCAAGAAAATCAGTTTATGGCCTAGTGAGTAAGCTTTTTAATCTATTAGGTGTTTTACTTGTCAGTTTTCTGTTACTAATGACTTGGGAAAATCCACTTATGAAGAGAAAAGGTTTATTCTGTCTTGCAGTTTTGGAAGTTTCAGTCAATCTTTGATGAGTCTGATTTTTTTGGTCTGTTATGACTGCACACATTATTAAGGGATGTGTGGCAGATGAAGGTCATTACCTCATGGTTGCATGTGAAAATGAGAAGAGAGGGATGGAAATATCCCCTGGAAGAACTCCCCTCCCCAGACCCAGCATCCCTCTTCTAGGCTCCACCTCTCTAATATTTCCCGAGGCTGGGAATCAAGTCCTCAATACATGAGACTTTGGTGGACACTCAGAGCCATGGCAGATAAGAAGGTTGTCAGATGAAGAAAGGCCCTTCAGAAACTGGGCAATCAAAAAATATAGCAAAGAACAATAAGCCATCAGTGGTGTCTCATACCTTTAATCCCAGCTCTTGGGAGGCAGAGACAGGTGGGTCTCTCTGAGTTTGAACCCAGTCTGGTCTACAGAGGGAGTTCTAGGATGGCCAGGGATACTCAGAGAAACCCCATTCCAAAAAAAAAAAAAAAAAAACTAAACCAAACCAAACCAACAAAACAAAACAAAAAAGAACACAAGAACACCCCCAAACAATCAATGCCTTTTTGTGGAAAACTCTTTTGCTGAATTGTTAGCTCCACACTATGAAAACAGATCCTGGGTTGATGAGATGCTTCAAGCCTGATAACTGTACTGGCTAGTTTTGTGTCAACTTGACACAGCTGGAGTTATCACAGAGAAAGGAGCTTCAGTTGAGGAAATGCCTCCATGAGATCCAACTGTAAGACATTTTCTCAATTAGTGATCAAGGGGGGAAAGGCCCCTTGTGGGTGGGACCATATCTGGGCTGGTAGTCTTGGTTCTATAAGAGAGCAGGCTGAGCAAGCCAGGGGAAGCAAGCCAGTAAGTAACATCCCTCCATGGCCTCTGCATCAGCTCCTGCTTTCAGACCTGCTTGAGTTCCAGTCCTGACTTCCTTGGTGATGAACAGTGGTATGGAAGTTTAAGCTGAATAAACTCTTTACTCCCCAACTTGCTTCTTGGTCATGATGTTTGTGCAGGAATAGAAACCCTGACTAAGACAATAATCTTAGTTTGATTCCTGGACCCAAAGGGTGGATGGAGGGCAACCAACTCCCACAAGTTGTCTTGTGACATTTCTGTATGTGAGCCATGGTACATGCACATACTCATACACATAACACAATAAATGTAAAAAACTAAAAATTAAGACAATAATGAGATGCCAGTTCTCGCATCTGCAGGTGCCTTCAGATAATCCGCACGAGCCAGTTAGCACATTATTTTCTCTGTTTGTCTGAACCAGCCTGTTCACTCTTTACAAGGAGCACTAAGACTTTGGCTTAGTACTTAGTTCCGCAGAAATGGAGAGTTATGTACCAGCCACTGTTAGAGAGAGGGGCAAACAAGACCAAGATTCTTCTGCTAGATCAACACTCCTGGAGGTTCCATTATTCCAAGTCTGTTTTCACACCGACTCATCTGAAGATTTGTGGGTCGTCTAGTGAAGGTACCTCAGCTCAGGATGCCTCAAATTCTGGTGTGGGCTCTGGCCACCTGCAGTTGCCTAATGATGATGCCAATACTGACAACCTCCTGGGAGAAGGACACGACTGTTGGTAAGGGCTGAGCAGTGCATAGGAATTCAGCTATGTTGGGAACCGTTCTGGGTGCAGAGTGCATAGCACCTTTTCAAAACTATCCACACGAGAGTCAGGCCAACAGTTAAGAGCACCAAGCTACTTTTTCAGTCGACTAAGTTTAATTTCCAGCACCCACATTAGCAGCTTGTCACTGTCTGGAACTCTAATCCCAGGGGATCCAACACCTTTTCTGTCTTCCAAGGGCATTAGGTGTACATATGGTGCACAGACATTCACACAGACAAAATATTCATGAGCATAAATAAAATAGTATCCACAGGAGTGAGGTCAGCCAGGAATTTCAAGAGCACAAGGATTTGATTCCCTGAGACCTCATTACTGGTTTTGTTTGCTTCTTCCTTCCCATCCCCCTCTTCCCTCCTTCCCTGGTCCACCACCCTGTCTCCTTCCCTTCCTTCCATTCCTCCTTTTTTCTCCCTTCCCTTCCCTTCCCTTCCCTTCCCTTCCCTTCCCTTCCCTTCCCTTCCCTTCCCTTCCCTTCCCTTCCCTTCCCTTCCCTTCCCTTCCCTTCCCTCTCCCCCACTCCCCGAAATGGTCTTTCCCTATGCTCCAAAGGCTAACTGTAAACTCACAACTCTCCCACCTCAGCATCCTGAGGTGCTATATTGATCTGATATTATTATTATTATTATTATTATTATTATTATTATTATTATTATGTGTACATTATGTGTACTTGTATGTGTGTGTAGATGCCTGTGCATGTGTGTGTAGGTGTGGGGAGAGATCAGACGTTGAAATCAGATGTCCTCTTCAATTGTTCTTCATCTTAGTTTTTGGGGCATCATTCTTCATTAAACCTGGGACTTGCCTGTTCAGCTAGCCTGGCTTGCAGGGCAGGAAACCCCAGTATTCTTCCGCTTAATCCTTGGCTCTTAGCTCAGTCTGGTATTTAGTGTGGGCACTGCCACCCTAGCTTCTGGAGATTGATCTTATGCCCTCATGCTTTGTGGCAAGCACGTTACCAACTGAGCTATCTCCTCATCCAATTACTTTAAACAAACATGCAAACTTGATTCAAGTACAACCCTCAGAAAACACAGGAGCTTGGGATGGGCCATTCCTAGATTAGAGGGGATTTTTCAATAATCTTAGGGAGCTAGATAAGCTGCCCCACATAAGTATTTACCAATGATACCGTTATTTATAAAAATGTTTTCAATATTTTAATATGTAACTTATGAAGCTGAAAGGAAAATTAGAAGGTGAATCAAACTGATCCTTTTCAAGCTCTTGCCCATTATTTACTTACATGTGTTTCTGAAATGTATGTGGGCTGAAAACAGACCATACACTATGCAATATACACTCCTCTCCCAGGTCCCAGGTTTTTTAAATAAAACAATTACAATTTATGTATGTCCCTCATACTATGGGGACGTACCAAAGCTTGGGGTGGTGCAGGCTATCACTGTGTTAGAGGGTGTTTTAATCATCAGACAGAGCCACTCACAAGGTGACCCGCAAATCCACTAGCAGGATCTGAGTAAGCCTATGAGCTGACTGCTTTTACTTAATACTTGTTTTGATTTTGAAGACAACATCTCACTGTGTGGCCCAGCCTGGCTTTCAATCTGGGATCCTCTTTAGTGTTGGAATGTCTGGTACATGCCACCAAGCCTGACTCCTTAATATTTCTTTTTCTTTCTTTGTGTCTATGTTGGTGTGTACATATGTATGTGGATGTACATTTGTATGCATATATGTATGGGTACATACACATGCAAGCATGGTGTGTATAAATGTGTGTGTATCCATACATGCATTGGGTGTGTATGTATGAGTACATATATGTGCATGAATGGTGAGTATATGTATGTGTACACATGCATGCATAGTGAATATATGTACTTATATACATGCATGGTGTGTGTAAATATGTATGTATGTATACATAGTGTGTGTGTGCATATACATGTGTGTGGGTGTGATTACCCATACATGCACATGCAAAGGCCAGAGGTTGGTGGTTTTTCTCTTCCTCTAGCATTTTCCATTTTATCTTTGAAGACAGGATCCTATCACTGAATATGCTACTCACCGGTGGGCTAACCTGGCTGGCTGACCACTAAAGTCCAGGAACCTGTCTGTTTCTGCCCCACAGACTGTGAGCACAGATGCAAAACACCAGCTTTTGTGGGTAGTAAGGATCCAAACTCAGGCTGTCATGCACTGTACCATCTCCATAGTCCCTATCACTTCTCCCAGATCCATGTGGTTATCACCTCTTAATCCCTCACAATGGAAATTAAATTTCAGTGTGAGTTTCTGTGGGGACATTCAAACTCTCCATCTATGTATGTGTTCTTTGTGCAGAGGAAAACAGAATCATTTTACTCCACTGTCCCTGGGATGCTCACCTGTTTCCACATCAGCCTAAGGTTAAAATGCAAAGTTTCATCTAGGATTCAAGATAAGTTCCCCCCAGCTTCGAGGTCACAAACTCAAACCATGCTGTCAACTTCCTAGACATGGGATGGGCAAGAATGGGACATTTCCATTTCAACAGAAGGAAGCAGAAGATGGGGAGCAGTCAAGTGCAAGCAGGTCTGAGACCCAGCAGGCTAGAGGACAACCTTAAGACTTCTGAATGTAGTGTGTGTGGGCATGTGGGTACACACATTCACGGGTGTGTGGGCATGTGGGTACACACATTCACGGGTATGTGGGCATGTGGGTACACACATTCACGGGAGTGTGGGCATGTGGGTACACACATTCATGGGTGTGAGTGAATGTAGTGTGTGTGGGCCTGTGGGTATACACATTCACCGGTGTGTGCATATGTATAACATGTTTATGATTTCTTACTGTTTATGTGAGTCTGATCATGATTTGTGCTTGTGTGCACATGCCATGCTGCACTTGTGGAGTCAGAGGGCAACTCTATGGGGGCTAGTTCTCTCCATCTTTGTGTGGGCTGCTGAGATTGAACTCACATTGCCAGGTTTGTGCAGCAAACACTTGACTGACTGCGCCATCCTGCAGGCCCAAAGATTGAATTGTGTGTTTCTTTTAACTTTTTTTGTTTGTTTAAATTAAATTAAATTAAAATTTATTTATTTATTTATTTGTGTGTGTGTGTGTGTGTGTGTGTGTGTGTGTATGTTGTGGATGGAGCATGCTGTGGCACACATGCAGAGGTCAGAGAACAACTTGCAGGAGAGAGTTGGTTCTCTCCAGCATATGGGATCTAGGGTTGAACTCATGTCTTTAGTCTTTGCAGTGCCTTAATTTGCTGAGCCAACTTACTGACCCCATGATTATTAATTTTAAAAGTTTGTTGCCATATAAAGTTCTGCTCACATTTAATTTGACACCAATCCTGGCATTAGTAAATAAAGTGAACATCTTGAGGTCAGTGATATAGAAGGAGAACCAGATCACTGATCTAGTCTGAAACTGGAATGTCAAAGGCTCAGAGTGCAAAGTCAATCACACCAAGTGACCACCAGGCCAAACCTCCATAGCCATGACCCAAAAGCTAACATTTCCTCCTTTTAAGCTGAGTCTCTCAGGTATTTTGTTATAGTAAGGGAAAGCTGATTCTTACATTTCCCCTGCATGAAGTAAACAGTAGGTACTGGTGGCTGCAGCTGCCAGCTGAAGGGAAGTGGCTAGAAGACTAGACGAGCCTCTCATAGAAAGAGAAGTGGGGAAACTTTTGGAATGGGAAGGGCCAAGGGACTCTTATAGAACAAAGTCCTAGAATGCTTAGCTCTGTAATGCTTGCTTACTCACCTGTGTTACCCAACCCTACACCAGGTTTCTTAATGTACTTTGTAATCCAGGGAATATGGCAGTTAAAGCTTTGAAGACTCATGGGACAAAGGAGGACATGTGTGCTGGTGTTTAACCAAAGAGCAGAGAAGAATCCAATAAATATCCTCATAAGACCCAAGAGTTTAGAGGAAACGATAGCACTTGCTGGTTTCTGCTTTGAGCACATCTCAAAAATGTATGAAGCTCCTTGAGCTTTCCCTTACAGTGGAGTTTAAATTCATTTTATTCATTTCTTGGGGAACAGGGTGGCCCAGTAGGCTGAAGGACTTGGTCACATCAGGCAGCAGACAGTGATGAGGCACGAGAAGCTGATGTTCAGAGGGCTAGTAGGAGAGTGGCTTCTATAGAGCAATGAGATCATGTTGTGTGTCGCTTTTGCTATCCTGCCTAAGCTCTGGGAACAAGCCACACTACCAGCTCCCGCCCCGAGAATATGGGATCCACAGATGAAAAACACAGACACACACAGTTGTTCAATTTCAACTTGCCTCATTGACTCAACTGCTGAGTGCCTCCAGTCTACCTTGGCTAGCTTGTCCTTCCCAGAACTCCCAGCCCAGCACCCTAAATATGTACTCAATTTCAGTTGCTCAGTCACCTTCAGTCCTAGCTCAACACCCCAACCTCCCACTTGTAGAGGAGGCCTGTGGTAACTCTGCCCGAGATCTCACAGAGATGGTTGGATTTTTTTCTCTCCAAAGCATGGTGAACTCTCTTTCCTCTCTCTCTTTTGTCTGCCAGCTAGCCTGCTGCTCTGGAAGCCTGACCTATCTTTCTGCCCAGCAATTGGTCCGTAGCATATTTACTGACAGGTCAAGAACCAACTGGGGAACAGAACCTTAGCACCAGCACCACCCCTACAAGATCATAATTTTTCTATCTGTATTGGTTGCTTTATTGTTTATATGACCAAATGTCAGACAGAAACAACTTAAAGGAGAAGGAAACAGGTAGTTTGGTTCCTGGTTTCAGAGTGTTGAGGCCATGATTGCTTGTCCCACAAAGTTGGGCAGAACATCATGGTGGAGGGACTGTTAAGTTCAACCATGGTAACTGCTAAGCAGAGACAAAGCAGGGGAAGGATATGTATGGAGAGAGGGGGAAGGGAGAGGGAGAAAAAGAAAGGAGAGAGGAAGAGAGGAAGAGAGAGGGAGAAGGGGAGGGAGACACAGAGAGACACAGAGAGAGAGGCACTGGAGACCTGGTATAGAGGTTTAGAGAAAGAGGAGCTGTCCTCAGCAATCTACTCCCTCCACCCAAACCTCCAAATTTCTATTTCATCTAAAATAATACCACCATCTAGGAACCAAATAATCAGAACAAGAGCCAATGGGGGACATTTCATAGTCAAACCATAATAATGTCTTTCTCTTGTGACAGAAGATATGGGTCAATATTGAATTGCCACTTGCAAAACTTAGGAGTGAACTTGTCTTTGCACCCAATCCCCACAGGAAAAAAAATGCCCATAGACATATTGTAGAACAGCATTTTCCACTCTGGCTGCCCATCACAATTACCTGCAGAGCTCTTAAATGTACAAATGCCAACTACAGACTCAGAATTTCTGGCAGTGAGGCCTTGGGCTTTTGAATGTTTAAACAACCTCACAGGGATTCTGATGTACAGCCAGGGCTGACTGCCATGCTGCAGAGAAAACAGCTGATAAAATTCACCAGAAGAGAAAGAACCATTCCTCTCTTCACAAGTCGAAGAGCAAAATTAAACACGCTATATATATATATATATATATTTTAAAAGCAGAATCCATGCCAATGTATCCTCCTCATACTTCTAGTTTGGAAGTCTGAGATTCATCACAGCTGCTAACTTGGAACGTGAGAAAACACGATCACATCCCAGCAAACTGCACATGATAGAAGGTGCTGCAGTGTGCTTCCTTAGCCATAAGGCTTTGGGCATGTAGTAATGGATAAGGCTGTGGGGGACATTTTGAATAATGTCCTGTGCTTTTTGAAGAATGCTCAGTTCTGTTTGTTTAACAAAATGGGTTAAAGGAACACCAACAGAGAAGATGATGATGATGACAACGATGACTATGACAATGACGAAGATTTTGGCCAAATGATTTGATATGGCAGGTCCAGAAGCAGGAGGTGTAGCTGGGTGGTAAAGCATATATACTTAGCAAGTGTGATCTTAGTTCACAGTGTGTGTGCATGTGATACCAGACCTCTGGCCTTCACATGCATGCTCACATATATGTATCCACATGTACATGTACACACATGTGAGCATGTGCATGCATACACATACACACACTCGTACACGTGTGCACACACACACACTCAGTATCTGAGCACAGCAGAGTTCAAGCATCTTTCTTGAAACTAAAGGACTAGAAATATTCAGAGATGAAGCGCTATCTCCATCCTCAGCAGCATCAAACAAACCCTAGCCACTTTGGTTGAGGTAAACTTGATGTGACTACCTTGCTTTTGGCTGTATGCATAAACCGTACAAAATACATAAAACCTTATCTTGTAGGATCCTTATCTGCTGTCAAATATCACTGATACTATTCCTATTGGATCATGGCATATTTTGGCATTTTGAGTGTACCAAGAAACGTGTACATTTTAAACTCAGGAAGCTGTGTGACTACATGCTTTCAAAACAGTGGAGATGAGTTTGTTTTTCATCTCTTAGAATTATAGTTACGCAATTAAATGGCTGGCATCCAGTGTTTAGCTAGTCATTGAAAGCACCTGTCTTATGCTTGAGGCTGCCTGGCAAGTTCATAGATGGGACACATTCTGAGTGAATAAAAGTCCTTTCTGGTGACAGGTAGTCAATTTAATTACTAGACAGTGTTGTGTGTCTGGCTATGCTGTGGTTTTTATGGCGAACCTCACCCTGACAACTTGGGGATTTATGGTTTTAGAAAACATCTTAAGCCAGGTTAATTTTGTGGCTGTCACTCAGTCTGAGCCAGGTGTAGTTCTTTGCTTATGACGTCTGCTTTCTTTCCTTGTGGTTTCGTTTTGTTGCGTGATACCTCTCTCAGAAGGCAGTGACCTGTCTTTCTTGCATAAGGTTAGCTGTATCTACTTGGCATTTCTAGAGTGACTGTTTGGATTAACTTGACAATAATCTTGTTAGAAGAAAGGAGGGTGGGCCAGGCCTGGGAGATATCTAATTTCAATCAGTTAGCAACTTATAAAACTTTTAAAATGAGATTAGAAATGGACATCCATTTAGAATACTGCCCTGTCATTTTTTTTTTTTTTTTAGGCCATTAGTCTTCAGGGCCCAGTGATGAAGTCTGTTGGGTTACTTCTTGAGTCATTCACTGTGGTTGCTGTAGATGGGACACCCCATTTCTGTCCTTTTTTAATTTAAAAAAGTTATTTCTTCATTGTTGTGTGTGTGTGTTACATGTGTACCACAGAACAATTGTGGAGGCCAGAGGACAATTTTTAGGAGTTGGTTCTCTTCTTTCTCCGTGTGAATCTTAGGGATTGGACTCAGGTTGTCAGGCTTGGCAGCCAGAGCCTTTCCTCACTCTTGTGGCCTGAACCCCATTCCTTTGGGGGAATGGGTAGGAAAGAGCTATTCAGCTTACAACTGAAGGGAAGTCAGAGCCAAAACTTAAGGCAGGAACTGGGACACAGAACTGAAGTAGAGATCATTGAGGCATGGTGCTTACTGGCTTGCTTCCCATAGTTTATTTTACTCCATAGTTGGAGGGAGCCCCTCCACATCAATCAAAAAAATGTCATTAATCCCAGCCCTCAAGAGGCAGAGGCAGGCAGATCTCTTTGAGTTGGAGGCCAGCCTGGTCTACCAATCAAGTTCCAGGATAGCCGAGAAACCCTGCCTGGTTTGAAGAAAATGTCCTACGGGTAATCTGATGGAGACGTTTTCTCAGCAGAGTTTTTCCTTTTCAGGACAGTTGACCCTTGCAAAATTGATACACTAACACATTACTATGAAACCATAATCTCTCCTCTCTTGTTTATTCCTAAGATCTCACTTAAATACCAATATCACAATATAAAACATTCCATATTTCTAAAGTCCCAAAGCCTTCAAAATTCCAGTCTTTTAAAAATATTCAATGTCTGCCTAAAGTCCAAAGTTCCCCATTTCTTTATCTTGGATTCAGTCATTTGCCCTCCATTTGATTTCTCTGGAGTGAGTTTTGCAAAGTGACCCTGCTCCTTTGTACCCGGACTCATTTGACTGAACATATGAACCAAAGCAGCTCAGAGAAAAAAGGGTGGTGGTAGCCAAATAATGCAGGGTTAGGTCTCAGGATAGGCTTGCTGGAGTGTTACAGGATGGGAATAAGGCTTCTGTCCTATTTCTCAGCTGTCCCTTAACAGCCACAGATGGTTGGCTCCAGGACCCTCCTAGATACCCAAATCTGATAATGCTCAAGTCTGGTATAAATGGCACAGTGTTTTGGCATACCTTGCGTGGTCTGGAGCAGATGTCGGTTATCTCTATATTGCTTGTGATGTTCAATTCAGGTAAGTGTTGTATAGGTGTTGGAACATTGTCCATGAATGAAGAAGTGTAAGGAGATTTCTAAGAGCTTGTGAGAAAACCCCAAGTAAAGAGGACAAAAGTCGTGTAAGCTCTGTTCCTCCATAAAGTGTGTTCTTGGAATGTGCTTTTGTGCCCTTCCCAGATGTGGTAAATAGGAGTGGGTTACTTTGGATTATCTGTCATCCTACCATTATTTAGGTGACATTTCCAAGCATGGGTTGTCGTGGCTGTATACAGCCTAAACTCATGTGACCCTGCTTGACCCCCAGAACATAAATTGTCTGATGCTCTCAATAAAGTTGGTTATTGCATGAAATTTTAGTCCACTACAATTTTAGGCTCTGGTCTTTCAGGTTTGTGCCTCCCACTAGAGTAGTACCATGTAGATGCTTGTTAAACTGTGTTGTTGTGGGTGTGATGACATAACAAAATGTCTGCCCATAGTCAACATACATGCATTCCTCCAAAATATTCTGTCTGTGGCTGGATGAACCAATGGATACAGAACCCATGAATCCTGTAATGGCTTTGTGAAATTAAAGTTAAAAAATAAATTTCTTTACTTAAATAAACAGTATTTAAGCCTATATACTTCAAATGTCTACGCACAATGGTTATAAAAGCACTTGGTAAAATTTTCCAGATCGATGGTTAAACATGACATCATAAAAATTAATAATTAGTTCCAAGTGAGTATTCTTTATAATTTAATGACTTCTTGTAAAATGCTCAAACATTTTGCTTTTAGGACCAAGGTTTAATAATTTGCTGACTATTTTAAAAGACTTCTGGTTTTAATAGTAGTTCTTGTGGAATTTCATAGAATTTAAGTATCTTGAAATGCATTAGTTTTGAGATACTACCACACACTCATGAGAAGGAGAAATGCTCAAGTGGGTTAGTGTTTTACCATCCAATTTATAACATGTCATAGTTACACACATGCAAATGCAACTATATTTCAACCATAGATCATTTTTTTAATTTGATACTTTATTTATTTACATTTCAAATCTTTTCCCCTTTCCAGGTCTCTCCTTCAGAACCCCCTAATCCCATTCCCCCTCTCCCTGCCTCTATGAGGGGTGCTCCCCCACTCGCCAGCCCGCCCATTCCTATCTTCCTGCCCTGGCATTCCCCTACACTGGGGCATCGAAAATCCTCAGGGCCAAGGGCTTCTCCTCCCACTGATGTCCAACAAGGCTATCTATCTTCTGCCACATATGCGGCCAGAGCCATGGGTCCCTCTTTGGTTAGTGGTCCAGTACCTGGGAACTCCAGGGGGTGGGGGGAGGGTTTGGCCTGTTGACAGTTGCTTCCCCCATGGGGCTGCAAATTCCCTCAGCTCCTTCAGTTCCTTCTCCAACTCCTCCATTGGGTACCCAGTGTGGACCAATGGTTGGTTGCTAGCATCCTCCTCTGTATTTGTCAGGCTCTGGCAGGGCCTCTCAGGAGAGAGTCACATTAGGCTCTTTTCAGCAAGCACTTCCCGGCATCCACAATAGCATCCAGGTTTAGTGACTGTATATGGGATGGGTGCCCAGGTGGGGCAGTCTCTGGATGGCATTTCCTTCAGTCTCGGCTCCATACTTTGTCTCCATATTTCCTCCTGTGAGTATTTTGTTCCCCCTTCTAAGAAGCACTGAAGCATCCACACTTTGATCTTCCTTCCTCTTGGGCTTCATATGGTCTGTGAATTGAATTTTAGGTATTCCGAATTTTGGGGCTAATATCCACTTATCAGTGAGTGCATATTGTGTGTATTCTTTTGTTACTGAGTTACCCCACTTAGGATGATATTTTCAAGTTTCATCCACTTGCCTGTGAATTTCATGAAGTCATTGTTTTTAATAGCTGTTTTTAAATGCTGTCCTTTTTTTCACTGGATGTTTTTAGCTCCTTTGTCAAAGATCAAGTGACCATAGGTGTGTGGGTTCATTTCTGGGTCTTCAATTCTATTCCATTGATCTACCTGCCTGTCACTGTACCAATACCATGCCGTTTTTATCAGTATTACTCTGTAATACAGCTTGAGGGCAGGGATGGTGATTTCCCACAGAAGTTCTTTTATTGTTGAGAATAGTTTTCCATATCCTGGGTTTTTTGTTATTTGCAAGATGAATTTGAAAATTGCTCTTTCTAACTCTAAGAAGAATTGAGTTGGAATTTTGATGGGGATTGCATTGAATCTGTAGATTGCTTTTGGCAAGATGGCCATTTTTATTATATTAATCCTGCCAATCCATGAGCATGGGAGGTCTTTCTATCTTCTGAAGTCTTCTTCGATTTCTTTCTTCAGAGACTTGAAATTCTTGTACAGATCTTTTACTTGTTTGATAAGAATCACACCAAGTTATTTTATATTGTTTGTGACTATTGTGAAGGGTGTTGTTTCTCTAATTTCTTTGTCAGTCTGTTTATCCTTGAGTATAGAAAGGCTACTGATTTGACTTAATTTCATACCAGGCTACTTTGCTTAAGTTGTTTATCAGCTATAGGAATTCTCTGGAGTTTTTGAGGGTCACATAAGTATACTATCATATCATCTGCAAATAGTGATGTTTTGACTTTTTCCTTTCCAATTTATATCCCATTGACCCCCCCTTTGTTGTCTAATTGCTCTAGCTAGAACTTCAATAGAACTAGAATAGATAAGGGGAGAGAGGGCAGCCTTGTCTAGTTCCTGATTTTAGTGGGATTGCTTCTCTCCATTTGGTTTGATGTTGGCTACTGGTTTGCTGTATATTGTTTTTACTGTATTTAGGTAGAGGCCTTGAATTCCTGGTCTTTCTAAGACTTCTAACATGAAGAGATGTTGTATTTTGTCAAATGCTTTTTCAGTATCTAATGAAATGATCATGAGGTTTTTTTCTTTGAGTTTGTTTATATAGTGGAATATATTGATGGATACCTGTATATTGAACCGTCCCCACATCCCTGGGATGAAGCCTACTTGATCGTGGTGAATGATGATTTTGATGTGCTCTTAGATTTGGTTTGCAAGAATTTTATTGAGTATTTTTGCATGGATATTCATAAGGGAAATTGGTCTGAAGTTCTCTTTCTTTGTTGGGTCTTTGTGTGGTTTTGGTATCAGAGTAACTGTGGCTTCATAGAACAAATTGAGTAGTGTTCCTTCTGTTTCTTTTTTGTGGAATAGTATTAGGTCTTCTTTAAAGGTCTGATAGAATTCTGCACTAAATTCACCTGGTCCTGGGTGTTTTTGGTTGTGAGACTTTTAATGACTGCTTCTATTCCTTTAGTGGTTATGGGACTGTTTAGATGTTTTATGTGATCCTGATTTAACTTTGGTGTTTGGTATCGTCTAGAAAATTTTCCATTTCACCCAGATTTTCCAGTTTTGTTGAATATAGTCTTTTGTAGTAGGATCTGATGACTTTTTGAATTTCCTCAGTCTCTGTTGTTATATCTCCCTTTTTATTTCTGATTTTGTTAATTTAGACACTGTTTCTGTGCCCTCTGGTTAGTCTGGCTAAGGGTTTATATATCTTGTTGATTTTCTCAAAGAGCCAGCTCCTTGTTTAGTTGATTCTTTGTATAGTTCTTTTTGTTCTTCTTGGTTGACTTCAACCCTGAGTTTGATTATTTCCTGTCGTCTAGTCCTCTTGGCTGTATTTGCTTCGTTTTGTTCTAGAACTTTCAGTTGTACTGTCAATATGCTAGTGTATGCTCTCTCCAGTTTCTTTTTGGAGGCACTCAGAGCTATGAGTTTTCCTCTTAGCATTGCTTTCATTGTGTCTCATATATTTTGGTATGTTGTGCCTTCATTTCCATTAAACTCTAAGAAGTCTTTAATTTCTTTCTTTATTTCTTCCTTGACTAAGTTATCATTGAGTAGGTCATAGTTCAGCTTCAGTGTGTTGTTTTTGTTGTTATTGAAGACCAGCCTTGGTCCATGGTGATCTGATAGGTTGCATGAGATTATTTCAATCTCCTTGTACCTGTTGAAGCCTGTTTTGTGACCAATTATGTGGTCAATTTTTGGAGATGGTACCTTGAGGTGTTGGGAAGCAGGTATATTCTTCTGTTTTAGGATGAAATGCTCTATAGATAGCTGTTAAATCCATTTGGTTCATAACTTCTGTTAGTTTCAATGTTTAGTTTGTGTTTCCATGATGTGTCCATCGATGACAGTGGGGTGTTGAAGTCTCCCACTATTATTGTGTGAGGTGCAACGTGTTCTTTGAGCTTTAGTAGAGTTTCTTTTATGAATGTATGTGCCCTTGCATTTGGAGCATAGATGTTCAGAATTGAGAGTTGTTCTTAGTAGATTTTTTCTTTGATGAGTATGAAGCTTCCTTCCTTATCCTTTTTGATAACTTTTGGTTGAATGTTGATTTTATTTGATATTAGAATGGCTACTCCAACTTGTTTCTTGGGACCATATGCTTGGAAAATTGTCTTCCAGCTCCTTACTCTGAGGTAATATCTGTCTTTGTCCCTGAGGTGGGTTTCCTGTATGCAGCAAAATGTTGGGTCCTGTTTATGTCTGTTAGTCTATGTCTTTTTATTGGAGAATTGAGACCATTGATGTTAAGAGATATTAAGGAATAGTGATTGTTGCTTCCTGTTATTTTTGATGTTATTTTTATGTTTGTGTGACTATTTTCTTTTGAGTTTTTTGGAAGAAGATTACTTTCTTGCTTTTTTCCTAGGGTGTAGTTTCCCTCCTTGAGTTGGAATTTTCCATCTATTATCCTTTGTAAGGCTGGATTTGTGGAAAGATATTGTGTAAATTTGGCTTTGTCATGGAATATCTTGGTTTCTCCATCTATGGTTATAGAGAGTTGCTGGGTATAGTAGCCTGGACTGGTATTTGCATTCTCTTAGGGTCTGTAAGTCATCTGCCCAGGATCTTCTAGCTTTCATAGTCTCTGGTGAGAAGTCTGATGTAATTCTAATAGGTCTGCCTTTATATGTTACTTGACGTTTTTCTCTTACTTCTTTTAATATTCTTTGTTTTGTGCATTTGGTGTCTTGACTATTATGTGACAGGAAGAATTTCTTTTCTGGTCCAATCTATTTGGTGTTCTGTAGACTTCTTGTATGTTTATGGGCATCTATTTCTTTAGGTTAGGAAAGTTTTCCTTCTATAATTTTGTTGAAGATATTTATTGGACCTTTAAGTTTGGAATCTTCACTCTCTTCTATACCCATTATTCTTAGGTTTGGTCTTCTCATTGTGTCCTGGATTTCCTGATTGTTTTGGGTTAGGAGCTCTTTGCATTTTGCATTTTCTTTGACTGTTGTGTCAATGTTTTCTATGGTATCTTCTGCACCTGCGATTTTCTTTTTCTGTCTCTTGTATTCTGTTGGTAATACTTATGTCTATGATTCTTGATCTCTTTCCTAAATTTTCTATTTTTCAGGGTTGTCTCCCTTTGTGATTTCTTTATTGTTTCTACTTCCATATTTAGATCCTGGATGGTTTGTTCAGTTCCTTCACTTGTTGGCTTGTGTTTTCCTGTAATTCTTTAAGGGATTTTTGTGTTTCCTCTTTAAGGGCTTCTATCTGTTTACCTGTGTTCTTCCATACTTTTTTATTTATGTCCTTCTTATAGTCCTCTATCATCATCATTAGATGTGATTTTAAATCAGAGTCTTGCTTTTCTGGTGTGTTGGGTTATCCAGGGTTTGCTGTGCTGGGAGAACTGGCTTCTGATGGTGCCAAGTAGCCTTGGTTTCTGTTGCTTGTGTTCTTACCCATTGCCTCTCACCTTCTGGTTATCTCTGGTATTAGTTGGTCGTGCTGTCTCTGGCTGTGGCTTGTCCTTCCTGTAAGACTGTGTGTCAGTACTCCTGGGAGACCAGTTCTCTCTGGGAGTAATTTGGGTATGGAGAGCTGTGGTACAGGGTTCAGACAGAAACAGGAAGGATCCTGTTCCCAGCTTTTCCTTGGTTCCTGTGTCCTGATGGCTCTGGGTGGGTCCCTCTTGGGTCAGGAATTTGAGCAGAAGTGGTGGTCTGAGCTCACAGGTGTGCCAGTACTTCTGGGAAACCAGCTCTTTCCTAATGGTATTTGGGTATGGAGAGCTGTGGCATGGATCAGCTCTGGGTGCTGTGGCACAGGATCAGCTCTGGGAGCAGATTGAAACTGGAAGGATTCTGCCCCAGCTCCTCCTCGGTTCCTGTTTCCTGAGGGTTCTGGGCAGGTCGCTCTGAGCAGAAGTGGTGGTTTTACCTGTGCTTACAGGCATGTTTGCACTCCTGGGAGACCAGCTCTCTCAGGTGGCATTTGGGTATGGAGTGCTGTGCCACAGATGGAAACCAAAATGAGCATTTCTTTTGGCATTCAAGATTTTCTGTGCTGTAGTTTATTAATCATGAACTCTGGACTCTTCCTAACTAGTCAAATGAAATCCAGAAGTTTAGGATTTTCCTATCTTGATCCAACTGTGCACTTGGGAGGCTGAGGCAAGAGTATGAGTTCAAGATAAGCTTCTGCTTCCTGAGTTCAAGGCCAGCCTGGGATATGTGAAACTTTCAATGTTATTCTTGCTCCTCCCCATCTTAGATAGCTCTGTCTTCTACAGATCCATCTTTATTTCCAAGGAGCTACTTATAAGCTCTTCAGCCACGTGACAACCTCACTCTTAGGAGAGAAACTATCTTCATTCTCCTATTTTCTATCCCACAGATCATTTTTGTGGCAATGAAATTTAATCTTTGCAAAAACAAATTCAAATTGCTCTATCATGGATTTCCTTATAGAATCACATGAACTTCTAAGGATGTCAAGTAGGAAGAATGTCTGAGAGTCTGCTACTGCCTTGATCAATATTGGTTACAATTGTTATTGATTATTAGCTTTACATTATGGAAACCTATCCTTTTCTCTTTTAAGAAGGGCTAGGTGGTGCTGAGGATGGAAAGAAGGTTTTTCTACATCCTATGTAGATGCTCTGCCACTCATCTACATCCCCTAGTTCAGAGCCAGGCTTTGGACCAGCAATCTGGCTCTAAGGAGGCTTAGAGGACTTGCACCAGTGTTGGCACAGCAAGCCTAATATTTCTTAGGACTCTGTCACCCACCACTGCTTGACCCGAGTGAGGGTGAATAGGGATTCTGGTGGGGATCAGTTTCTGAGCTTCTCCAGGTGCACTGATCATCTTGATAATCTTCACATCTCTATGACAAGTGCTCAAGACAGTCAGCTGATAAAGAGAAAAGGTTATGGTGGCTCACGGTTTCCAGGGTTTTGAGCTTTGATCAGTTGGCCCATTGCTTCTAAGCCTCGGTGACAGCAGACTGTGGTGGGAACACTTAGCAGAGCAAATCCATGTGCCCAATGTCTAGACATTAAAAGGGGAAGAAGAAAGAGATTGGGGCTTCACAGACCCTTAACTCTCTATGTGTCTATCTGTGGTTGGCAAGGTAGTGTATCAGTACAGTGCTTGCTGTACAGTCATGAGGATATGTATTCAATCCCTACAATCCACATGAAAAACATCATATGGTAGCCTACCATTTACTCTCAGTCCTGGGGTTTCAGAATCTGGCAGATCCCTGGTATTTGCTGATTGCCCACCCTAGCCTCATGGGCAAGCCAGAGCTCCTAGTGAGGACCTTACTTCAAAATAAGACAAGACCAGTAAGATGGCTCATCAGAAGTGCTCATCATAAAAGTGCTTGCTGCTGAGTCTCTGACCCTAGAAGCCACATGGTAGAAGCAGAGGACTGCCCTATCCTTGTCCTCCAAATTATTCATATATGCCTCCACCATAAACAAACAAACCAAATAAATACATAAATAGATAAATAGAGTAAAGATAAAAAGCAGAACAAAAGAAGAACCAGGTGTATGGCTCCTGAGGAGCAATCCCTCAGGTTAACATCTGGTATCCACTGACTCACAAACACACACACACACACACACACACACACACACACACACTTTCACACACAAACACTTGAATCTCTATGTGCTCTTGAATGCACATGAACATATAACACAACCACGCATACTCACACATATATGTTTCATATATGTATCTCTGTGGAATTGGAATGAAATGAAGGAAGCATCCAGATGCTACCTTGCCTGCAAGACTCCACCTGGTAATGATGATTGACTTGAAAGACATCCTTTGGCATGAGTCATTAAAGATACAAAGGCCTTGGGGCCCGCATTGAGAAGGGCAATCAATAACTCCATTCTCTGGAACATCCCCACTAAGCCCCTGAAAGAGAAATTCTAAAGACTGGGCTCTCAGACATTTGGTTGTCAGTCTTTCATGCCTCCCACAGCCCACAGCTCCTGCACCTTCCAGTTTTACAAGTTGGGGAAGCTCTCTGTCATCAGATGTTTTGTGGGAAAGCATGTCAGGCCCAGAGAAAGAAGGGCTGGGAAAGGATCTTAAAGTACGCCCGGGTTTTATTTATTTATTTATTTATTTTTTGACAAGAGTGATTCATGGTGTAGAGTGCCTCTGGGTAAAAGCAACAGTGTTTGAAAAATGCACCTATTGTCAGAGGCTTTGGGTCTGTAGTCAAATAATTACATAATGGATCTATAGAAGCCTGTAGCAGATGTGAGACTCAAGCCTTTCTTGTTGAATAGGTTTCTCCTACACACACCAGAATAACAACATAAGTTCCAATAAGAAAACTCAGGTGTTGCCCTGGGGCTAGGATAGAACATTCCAGAGATAAGAGGTTTTGTTGATGGGAAAGGTGCTGAGTCTGGCTCTTGTGAAGATGCTTCAGCTCATTCCATTGTTGAACCGTGGCCAGGGATTCACACTCCAGAGTCAAATGGAGACAGACAATAGTGATGAGCACTACTGATAACAAAAGGAGGCATTTTGCAGGAAAAACCTTAGGAGAAAGCAATGCCCATACTTTCTATTTTAACTTGAAAATATTCTTAGAAAGCAGAATGTCAAATATCAGTGTTGTTTTTTTGTGCTAGGAACAGGACCCAATGCCTGACACATACACTCTGTCATCAAGCTACATCCCTAGCCTTTGATTTACAGGGGCAGGAACTCTGGAACTCAGGCTGGCCTTGAACTTGCTGTGCATCCCAGGCTGGCTTTGAACTCAATACCCTTCTGTCTCAGCCTCACAAGGTCTGGGATTACAGCTGTGTACCTCTTGATTTCAATTCTGCTTAAAGTTTAATTCTGAGAAGTCAAATTTGAAGTATTTGGATGTCACCTATCTCAGTCACTGAAATACGGCTGCTTATACCCAGGGCACATCTGTCATATACCATTTACTTACTGATTAAATGAGCATTTTATCTTAATACTAAAGCGGTATAACAATTACTCTGTGCTCTGTAAGGATATTTCCATGTCAGTGGCAGTATGGACTCTTGCATCTTGTCTTCCTTATCATCTTGTTTGATATAAGCAAGTGATGGCATCTAAGTTGCATTATGAGATTAATTACATTACTTCAAATCATCTCTAGCAATCAACAATCATCCGTTTTCAATTAGTTTTAGATGATCCTTCTTGCCAACTCCTCATTAGCTAATCAGAAGGAGTACCAGATTCAGGATGTTGGGTTGTCTTTTCAGGCAGTTAATAATCAAATATTAAGTGTTTATAATGGACCACACTATGATCTGGGGTGGTAAGAATTATCCACGCTATTCCAGAAGCCAGAAAATTTATAACTCATTAGGGGAGATTTTTTTTTTAATTTTTATTTCCCTCTGATCGGAAAACGCTTCCATTCTGGATTAGTGTCTGGGATTCAGAGGCATCGTAAGAGAGTAATTTGATTTATGCAGTGTCTGCCTTAGCCATCAGCAAGATGCTATGACAGAAGAAGTGACTCTGAAAGGGAGACGCAAAATAAGAAAAAAATAGACAGTTTACAAAACTCATTTAATTTTCTGGGAGAGTATCCTTGAGTAGTCAAGGTTATTAAAAATGACCACAAATACGGTTGTTTAATAGAGTGGTGATTGTGGTGTTGCGGGCCTCTGTTTTCTGCCTCGGGGAAGGCATCAGCAGGGTTGTGCCCCGTCCTGCTCAAGCTCTCCAAAGAAGCCACTCTCTTCTCCTCAGGCTCTCTTAGATTTACATGTGGAGTCTCTCTCCCCTAAATAAGGTAACATTCATAAGTGTTAGGGAATAAGGTAGAGTTGTCTTTTCTGATAATCCACTCTCACTATTTGTAGTATATTTCTATGACATATACTTTTAATATTTTTATGAAAATACTTTCATGCACCCTACTAAAATATGAGTAAAAGCATGTCCCCTATAACACTGTGAATGCTGAACCGTCCTGTTACTTCTCCTCTGTACTTGTGAGCATATTTGAGAATGTTTGTGAATATTCTTTTTAAAAATATTTCTGGGGCTGGTGAGATGGCTCAGTGGGTAAGAGCACCCGACTGCTCTTCCAAAGGTCCGGAGTTCAAATCCCAGCAACCACATGGTGGCTCACAACCATCCATAATGAGATCTGACACCCTCTTCTGGTGTGTCTGAAGACAGCTACAGTGTACTTGCATATAATAAATAAATAAATCTTTAAAAAAATATTTCTGAATGTGTTACTTTAAAGATTTATTTATTTGTTGCATACAAGTATACTGTAGCTGTCTTCAGACACACCAGAAGAAGGCATCCGATCCCATTACAGGTGGTTGTGAGCCACCATGTGGTTGCTAAGAATTGAACTCAGGACCTCTGGAAGAGCAGTCAGTGCTCTTAACAGCTGAGCCATCTCTCCAGCCTGTGAGTATTCTTAGGGAGCTCACCCGCCATCATGCTTGAATTTTGGGTGTCGGGGGGTTGTATGTTTTCAGCTATTAATTACAAGCGCACACGTTATTACTGTAGTGTCTCCTATTTTTAGGACAAAGAGATTGGACTTATAACCAGAAAAAAAAAAAAAAAGATGTAAATGCCCAACTGTGACACATCACAGCTAACTATGGCAAGTGTTTTGTTTCTGTCTCATACTTGTGAAAGGTCTCCTGAGACACTGAGATTCCAGTTGTGTTCCAGACAACATATGTGCCATTGGGTCCTAGGGAAAGAGTTAGCTAGCAGGCTCTGGCTTCTGCTTGGATGTGTAAAGGGCTTGGTTAATTTGTGCTCTAATCCACATGACAATAGAAAGTTGTACAAACTTGGGTCTTCTTAGGACCCATCAGAAATTTAGGTCAGAAGCAAGCCTCTGCTTCCAGGACTGGAGACAAAGACAGGTGGCTCCAGAGTCACAGTGTACTGGAGCAGATGTCATGAACAGAGCTCGTATGGCACCCAGCACTGAGGTAGGGAAATCTACATCGTCACTGAGGAGATGCTCAGGAGGGCAAACCTCAGTGGGATCTCATCTTACAGCCAGCCGTGCTTTGTGAGTTTCATTTTCTAGAGGCTTACCAGGCTCTTGTGGTAAAGATTAGAGAAAAATCCCATGGGCTTCTGACGTGAAACAGCAAAGGAGATACTTTGAAGTAGCCAGAACAATCTATTGTTAACAAGAGAAGCAATTTTTTTTAAAACATCTTTTTATTTTCTTATTTTTAGTTAAGTTTACTCTTTGGTAATTTGCTTTTAGGTAAATCTATTCTTTCATATATATGCATAATGAATTCTGATTACAATCACTTTCTATCCTCTCTGTCCCATTTCTGACAACCTGTTGTGTTCCAGAGAAGAGAAGGGCTCTCTTCCCTATTAACCCATGTGATAAAGAACAAGCCATGTGAAATACAACTAAAGAACCTCACTACTAGATCTTGCTTTCCAGGAAATCTTCAGGTAGGGAAATGAGAATACACTAGTCAGTATAGAGGCAGTGCAAGGGAGGAGAGCTGCAACGAATTCCTATGTTCTTTGTGAGTCCCTTTCTAAAGTTCACATCTTTTTGTTTTGTTTTGTGATCCACTCAGTTTAACCAGGGTATTGCACATGACCATTGTCTTAGGGTTTTACTGCTGTGAACAGACACCATGAACAAAGCAACTCTTAGAAGGACAACATTTAATTGGGGCTGGCTTACAGGTTCAGAAGTTCAGTCCATTATCAATTATCATCAAGGTGGGAGCATGGCAGCGTCCAGGCAGGCATGGTACAAGAGGAGCTGAGAGTTCTACATCTTTATCTGAAGGCTGCTAGAGGAGGAGGGTCTTAAAGCCCATTCCCATAGTGACATATTGGGAACAAAATAAAGGGGGTCCTGGGGAAGGCCCTGGGGAAGAGGGGGAAAGGAAAAAGGGCCTAACGTCCTGCCAAAGTTCCTGTGCTCTGGGCAGGCAGACGCAGGCAGAGCTGCCAGACACTTTCCACTCGGCCCCAGGTGGGCATGCAAGCCTCTGACCCATGAGGCAGGGGTGGGGGGGAGTGGAGAAGGGGCAGCCCCTGACCGAGGACCCCAAGGCAACACCCTGTTGAGAGAGAGAGAGAGAGAGCGCGCGCACAAAGGCTAGAGAGAAAGAGAGCAAGAGGGAGAGAGGAGAGGAGAGTACAAAGAGAGGGGAGAGAAGAGAGGAGAGAAGGCAAAGAGAGGAGAGAGAGGATGAGAGTGAGGGGTAAGAGGTAAGAGCATAAGAGGTAAGAGAGTGAGGTGGGGGCCTAACAGCCCCTTTTATGGTCTTTACTGTTGCTAGGTAACTGGGGAGGAGTTTAGCCTGAAGGTCAGAAGCTTGGGCCATTGTCTATGTGACTACTGACCATGCTTCTCTTGTGGGGACTGTGGGGGCAGTAACTTAGGCAGGGACCAGAGTTCCAGGAGCATGAGGAAACACCTACCATGTCATGAAGGTGAATTATGACCATCAGGTTTCAGACCTAAGCTTGACTGGATACCAGCCTGCAATTCCCCACAGTGACACACTTCTTCCAACAAGGCCACACCTACTCCAACAAGGCCCTGCCTCCCTGGGGCAAGCATATTCAAACCACCACAACCAGGGATGTGGAACTTTCCGTTGGAGCTTAGTGGGTTCACCAGTTGCTGAAGACGATGACTCCTCCCTACACCAGCATCCACCAATAACCAGTAGTTCCCAGAGACCTGTAGTTCCTCATGACGGATTGTTGTCAGGCCCAGTCTTGTGCCAGTCCAATACAGGCAGTCGAGGCTGCTGTGATTCTGTCATGCCCTGGAGACAGCACTTTGCAGACTTTCCCCTATCTTCTGGCTCATGCATTCTTTCTGTCCCCTCTTCTGCAGTGTTTCCTGAGCCTTGGGGGAAGTGACATAAATGTCCTGTTTAGGGCTGAGCATTCAATGGTTACCATGGACAGCCAGTCTGCAGTCACTGCTGTTCATAGTAAAGAGAAGCCAGAAAAACTATTTTATCAGAGCCTTACAGATGGAGTTTTACAGAGCTTGAGCCCCCTGGAAAGGGGGTAAGTTTCCATTTTTTTTCATTTATTTATTTTTTATTAGATATTTTCTTTATATACATTTCAAATGCTATCCCGAAAGTTCCCTATACCCTCCATCCGCCCTGTTCCCCTACCCACCCACTCCTGCTTCTTGGCCCTGGCATTCCCCTGTATTGGGGCATATAAAGTTTGCAATACCAAGGGGCCTCTCTTCCCAGTGATGGCCAACTAGGCCATCTTCTGCTACATATGCAGCTAGAGATACGAGCTCTGGGGGGTCTGGTTAGTTCATATTGTTGTTCCACCTATAGGGTTGCAGACCCCTTCAGCTCCTTGGGTGCTTTCTCTAGCTTCTCCATTGGGGGCCCTGTGTTCCATCTTATAGATGACTGTGAGCATCCACTTCTGAATTTGCCAGGCACTGGCATAGGGGTTACAGAGACAAAGTTTGGAGCTAAGACGAAAGGATGGACTATCCAGAGACTACCCCACCCGGGGATCTATCTCATAATCAGCCACCAAACCCAGACACTATTGCACAGTGCCAGAAAGATTTTGCTAAAGGGACCCTGTTATAGCTGTCTCATATGAGGCTATGCCAGTGCCTGGCAAATACAGAAGTGGATGCTCACAGTCATCTATAAGTTCCCAATTTTGGCCCTATTTCCTTCCTGTCTTCTGTGAGGGGAAGATGGGCAGGGACCTATAACACAATTCTGAAGACCACAGTCAAGAACTTCAGCTCTTTAAAAACACTGAAACCCAATCATGGTACAAGGGACAAGATAAGGGCTCTCTTCTCTATCAACCCACGAGATAAAGAAGCAAAACTAAAGACCACTCTATAAGACCTTATTTTCTTTTTTGCCTTTTCTTTCTTTTTTTTTTATATTTTTTATTAGGTATTTTCTTCATTTACATTTCAAATGCTATCCCAAAAGTCCCCCATACCCTCCCCCACCCACTCCCCTACCCACTCACTCCCACTTCTTGGCCCTGGTATTCCCCTGTACTGAGGCATATAAAGTTTGCAAGACCAAGGGGCCTCTCTTCCCAGTGATGGCTTACTAGGTCATCTTCTGCTACATATGCAGCTAAAGACCTTATTTTCAAGGGAAACTCCAGGTAGGTAAACCAGACACACACTAGTCAGCACAGAGGAGACAAACACCAGGGCAGGATAGCTGCAGCGAACTCCTAGCCATGTGTGCAAGCACAAAGCCTCACAATGAAGCCACTTTCTCCATCCATTACATCCCACTTCTAAAAAGAAACCACAGGCAGACTGAAAGGGAACACAGATGAAGAGACAGGGCAAGCCTCAAACCAGACTCAAATAATGTGGAGATAGTGTAGTTAACTGCTGGGAAGCCAAGACATCTTTATCAGCTATATTTAAGACAAGTGAACTTTAATATTTTGAGGGATTAGTGGGAAGGTAGACAGCCTGGAGGAACAAGGGTCCCAAAGAATCGAAAAGGTAGACACTCTAAGAAGGATTGGGAGAGTGGCTTTGGTGGGCTAATGTTTATATCTGATATTGCAGAAGGAGTCAATGAGTTTCAAGAGATGTCAGTAGAGTCTTCCAAAACAAATTCAAAGGGAGAAGAGAAGGAAAAAGATGAACAGCATGGCTAAGACCTAGGGGACTGTTGGGAGCCGCGCCCACATTCGCCGTTACAAGATGGCGCTGACAGCTGTGTTCTAAGTGGTAAACAAATAATCTGCGCATGTGCCAAGGGTATCTTATGACTACTTGTGCCCTGCCTTCCCCGTGACGTCAACTCGGCCGATGGGCTGCAGCCAATCAGGGAGTGACACGTCCGAGGCGAAGGAGAATGCTCCTTAAGAGGGACGGGGTTTCGTTCTCTCTCTCTCTTGCTTTCTCTCTCTCTTGCTTTTCTCTCTCTCTTGCTTTTTCGCTCTCTTGCTTTTCTCTCTCTCTTGCTTCTCTCTCTCTCTTGCTTCTCTCTCTTGCTTCTTGCTCGCTTGCTTCTTACACGCTTGCTCCTGAAGATGTAAGAAATAAAGCTTTGCCGCAGAAGATTCTGGTCTGTGGTGTTCTTCCTGGCCGGTCGTGAGAACACGTCTAATAACAATTGGTGCCGAATTCCGGGACGAGAAAAAAACTCGGGACTGGCGCAAGGAGGATCCCTCATTCCGGAACCAGAACTGCGGATCACGTTTATAAAGGTTCCCGTAACACAGACTGTTGAGAAGGATTCAACTGCCGAATTCAGAACTCATCAGCTGGGGAACGACGGTGATAAAGGTTCCCGTAAAGCAGACTGTTAAGAAGGATTCAACTGTATGAATTCAGAACTTTTCAGCTGGGGAACGAGAGTACCAGTGAGTACAGCTTTACGAGGTAAGCCTGGCCTTGAACTTTCTAACGAAATTCAAGACAGTCTATCAGAAGTAAAGTGGAATATGTTTGGCCTTGAATTTTTTCTGGTGTTAGGAGCCCTTTTGTTCCTTTTCACATGTTATATAGTGGTTAAGGCAGGGCTGAAAATTCTGGATGAAATTCAGGGCAGTCTATCAGAAGTAAAGCGGGGAGAGAGAGTAGGAGCAAGGAGAAACGGTAAGTATACAGGCCTTTCCAAGGGTCTTGAACCCGAGGAAAAGTTTAGGTCAGGTAAGAATACCTGGAGAGAGATTAGAAGAAAAAGAGGAAAAAGGGAAAAGAAGAAAGATCAATTAGCGGAGGTCTCTAGGAGAAGGAGCCTGTGCTCTGAAGAAACAGACTGGGAGAAAAAAGCGGCTCATTATGAAAGAAAAGGATACCAGCCGCCAAGTAAAGTGCTAACTAGTCATTTAAGGAAAAAGCCAAAAGCGGCTGGCGAAGGCCAGTTTGCTGATTGGCCTCAGGGCAGTCGGCTTCAAGGTCCGCCCTATGCGGAGTCCCCGCCCTGCGTAGTGCGTCAGCAATGCGCAGAGAGGCAGTGCGCAGAGAGGCAGTGCGCAGACTCATTCATTCCCCGAGAGGAACAAAGGAAAATACAACAGGCATTTCCGGTCTTTGAAGGAGCCGAGGGTGGGCGTGTCCACGCTCCGGTAGAATACTTACAAATTAAAGAAATTGCTGAGTCGGTTCGTAAATACGGAACCAATGCTAATTTTACCTTGGTGCAGTTAGACAGGCTCGCTGGCATGGCACTAACTCCTGCTGACTGGCAAATGATTGCAAAAGCCGCTCTCCCTAATATGGGCAAATATTTGGAATGGAGATCTCTGTGGCGAGAGGCTGCACAGGCGCAGGACCGAGCAAACGCTGCTGCTTTAACTCCAGAGCAGAGAGATTGGACTTTTGACTTGTTAACGGGTCAGAGAGCTTATTCTGCTAAACCTGATAAGAGGTATCAATGGAAGGTCTTACCACAGGGAATGTCCAATAGTCCTACAATGTGCCAACTTTATGTGCAAGAAGCTCTTTTGCCAGTGAGGGAACAATTCCCCTCTTTAATTTTGCTCCTTTACATGGATGACATCCTCCTGTGCCATAAAGACCTTACCATGCTACAAAAGGCATATCCTTTTCTACTTAAAACTTTAAGTCAGTGGGGTTTACAGATAGCCACAGAAAAGGTCCAAATTTCTGATACAGGACAATTCTTGGGCTCTGTGGTGTCCCCAGATAAGATTGTGCCCCAAAAGGTAGAGATAAGAAGAGATCACCTCCATACCTTAAATGATTTTCAAAAGCTGTTGGGAGATATTAATTGGCTCAGACCTTTTTTAAAGATTCCTTCCGCTGAGTTAAGGCCTTTGTTTAGTATTTTAGAAGGAGATCCTCATATCTCCTCCCCTAGGACTCTTACTCTAGCTGCTAACCAGGCCTTACAAAAAGTGGAAAAGGCCTTACAGAATGCACAATTACAACGTATTGAGGATTCGCAGCCTTTCAGTTTGTGTGTCTTTAAGACAGCACAATTGCCAACTGCAGTTTTGTGGCAGAATGGGCCATTGTTGTGGATCCATCCAAACGTATCCCCAGCTAAAATAATAGATTGGTATCCTGATGCAATTGCACAGCTTGCCCTTAAAGGCCTAAAAGCAGCAATCACCCACTTTGGGCAAAGTCCATATCTTTTAATTGTACCTTATACCGCTGCACAGGTTCAAACCTTGGCAGCCACATCTAATGATTGGGCAGTTTTAGTTACCTCCTTTTCAGGAAAAATAGATAACCATTATCCAAAACATCCAATCTTACAGTTTGCCCAAAATCAATCTGTTGTGTTTCCACAAATAACAGTAAGAAACCCACTTAAAAAGGGGATTGTGGTATATACTGATGGATCAAAAACTGGCATAGGTGCCTATGTGGCTAATGGTAAAGTGGTATCCAAACAATATAATGAAAATTCACCTCAAGTGGTAGAATGTTTAGTGGTCTTAGAAGTTTTAAAAACCTTTTTAGAACCCCTTAATATTGTGTCAGATTCCTGTTATGTGGTAAATGCAGTAAATCTTTTAGAAGTGGCTGGAGTGATTAAGCCTTCCAGTAGAGTTGCCAATATTTTTCAGCAGATACAATTAGTTTTGTTATCTAGAAGATCTCCTGTTTATATTACTCATGTTAGAGCCCATTCAGGCCTACCTGGCCCCATGGCTCTGGGAAATGATTTGGCAGATAAGGCCACTAAAGTGGTGGCTGCTGCCCTATCATCCCCGGTAGAGGCTGCAAGAAATTTTCATAACAATTTTCATGTGACGGCTGAAACATTACGCAGTCGTTTCTCCTTGACAAGAAAAGAAGCCCGTGACATTGTTACTCAATGTCAAAGCTGCTGTGAGTTCTTGCCAGTTCCTCATGTGGGAATTAACCCACGCGGTATTCGACCTCTACAGGTCTGGCAAATGGATGTTACACATGTTTCTTCCTTTGGAAAACTTCAATATCTCCATGTGTCCATTGACACATGTTCTGGCATCATGTTTGCTTCTCCGTTAACCGGAGAAAAAGCCTCACATGTGATTCAACATTGTCTTGAGGCATGGAGTGCTTGGGGGAAACCCAGACTCCTTAAGACTGATAATGGACCAGCTTATACGTCTCAAAAATTCCAGCAGTTCTGCCGTCAGATGGACGTAACCCACCTGACTGGACTTCCATACAACCCTCAAGGACAGGGTATTGTTGAGCGTGCGCATCGCACCCTCAAAGCCTATCTTATAAAACAGAAGAGGGGAACTTTTGAGGAGACTGTACCCCGAGCACCAAGAGTGTCGGTGTCTTTGGCACTCTTTACACTCAATTTTTTAAATATTGATGCTCATGGCCATACTGCGGCTGAACGTCATTGTACAGAGCCAGATAGGCCCAATGAGATGGTTAAATGGAAAAATGTCCTTGATAATAAATGGTATGGCCCGGATCCTATCTTGATAAGATCCAGGGGAGCTATCTGTGTTTTCCCACAGAATGAAGACAACCCATTTTGGTTACCAGAAAGACTCACCCGAAAAATCCAGACTGACCAAGGGAATACTAATGTCCCTCGTCTTGGTGATGTCCAGGGCGTCAATAATAAAGAGAGAGCAGCGTTGGGGGATAATGTCGACATTTCCACTCCCAATGACGGTGATGTATAATGCTCAAGTATTCTCCTGCTTTTTACCACTAACTGGGAACTGGGTTTAGCCTTAATTCAGACAGCCTTGGCTCTGTCTGGACAGGTCCAGATGACTGACACCATTAACACTTTGTCAGCCTCAGTGACTACAGTCATAGATGAACAGGCCTCAGCTAATGTCAAGATACAGAGAGGTCTCATGCTGGTTAATCAACTCATAGATCTTGTCCAGATACAACTAGATGTATTATGACAAATAACTCAGCAGGGATGTGAACAAAAGTTTCCGGGATTGTGTGTTATTTCCATTCAGTATGTTAAATTTACTAGGGCAGCTAATTTGTCAAAAAGTCTTTTTCAGTATATGTTACAGAATTGGATGGCTGAATTTGAACAGATCCTTCGGGAATTGAGACTTCAGGTCAACTCCACGCGCTTGGACCTGTCGCTGACCAAAGGACTACCCAATTGGATCTCCTCAGCATTTTCTTTCTTTAAAAAATGGGTGGGATTAATATTATTTGGAGATACACTTTGCTGTGGATTAGTGTTGCTTCTTTGATTGGTCTGTAAGCTTAAGGCCCAAACTAGGAGAGACAAGGTGGTTATTGCCCAGGCGCTTGCAGGACTAGAACATGGAGCTCCCCCTGATATATGGTTATCTATGCTTAGGCAATAGGTCGCTGGCCACTCAGCTCTTACATCTCACGAGGCTAGACTCATTGCACGGGATAGAGTGAGTGTGCTTCAGCAGCCCGAGAGAGTTGCAAGGCTAAGCACTGCAATGGAAAGGCTCTGCGGCATATATGAGCCTATTCTAGGGAGACATGTCATCTTTCATGAAGGTTCAGTGTCCTAGTTCCCTTCCCCCAGGCAAAACGACACGGGAGCAGGTCAGGGTTGCTCTGGGTAAAAGCCTGTGAGCCTAAGAGCTAATCCTGTACATGGCTCCTTTACCTACACACTGGGGATTTGACCTCTATCTCCACTCTCATTAATATGGGTGGCCTATTTGCTCTTATTAAAAGGATAGGGGGAGATGTTGGGAGCCGCGCCCACATTCGCCGTTACAAGATGGCGCTGACAGCTGTGTTCTAAGTGGTAAACAAATAATCTGCGCATGTGCCAAGGGTATCTTATGACTACTTGTGCTCTGCCTTCCCCGTGACGTCAACTCGGCCGATGGGCTGCAGCCAATCAGGGAGTGACACGTCCGAGGCGAAGGAGAATGCTCCTTAAGAGGGACGGGGTTTCGTTCTCTCTCTCTCTTGCTTTCTCTCTCTCTTGCTTTTCTCTCTCTCTTGCTTTTTCGCTCTCTTGCTTTTCTCTCTCTCTTGCTTCTCTCTCTCTCTTGCTTCTCTCTCTTGCTTCTTGCTCGCTTGCTTCTTACACGCTTGCTCCTGAAGATGTAAGAAATAAAGCTTTGCCGCAGAAGATTCTGGTCTGTGGTGTTCTTCCTGGCCGGTCGTGAGAACGCGTCTAATAACAGGGGACAATCACAAGGTGCATTGTAGGCATGGTGGAATACAAAAGGAACAGAGGAAGAAAGGAGCAGAAGAAATGTGTGGTACCAGTGTCGAAGAACATCTTAAATTAAGGACTGATACAGAATCACAGGTTCAGAAATGCAGAGAAACCTGGAGAGAGAGAGAGAGAGAGAGAGAGAGAGAGAGAGAGAGAGAGAGAGAGAGAGAGAGGGAATGTTTGGTGCCATGAGGCATGGATGGTCATAGTACTCCTGAGATGATCCCAGACACGCAGAGGCCCTGAGTGGCACTAAGATGAATCATGGAGATGGGAGAGAAAGAGAAGCAGAAGGATGTGTGCATAATGAAGAGAGGAGGAACTGGAGACTCAAAAGTAGTGAGGAATAGCTCGATGTAATAGTGGGCTAAGCCACCTTAGTTTGGGCTGCTATCTGGGGGCCATGCTGAGGTCAGACAGGTATGCAGAGCTGGCCCCACCCCTCACCTGGGCATCATGGGAGAACTGATTTTGCCCCTTGAAGGTTGTGGCTCTGGGTAAACTAGGCTGAGGCCATGCTGAGGGTCTTGCCCTGGTAGTAATGGTGCAGGAGAGCTGGTGGGATGACCAACTCAGTTATCACCCAGGCCCAGATCCAGGGCTTTGAGTTGGCCCACCCCCAACCTGTACCCCATCTATAAAAAAGCTTCTGGAGAGCATGAAAGGGCCAGTCCTGCAGATCCAAAGCTACAGGATCTCCATGAGACAGGGCAACAGCAGGATATCTGAGAGGAGTCCCAGCAAGGATCCAGTATTGATGGTGTTGCAGAAGCCAGAGAGAGGCCTTGAACCAGACCAATGGTTCATTACAATGAACACTTGCAAGTAAAGGGGTGTGAAAAAAGCATCCTTTTGTGGTATGCTGAGTGACACACTTCAGCTTCCACAGATAGATTGTTTTCTTTGGTGGGTGGGGTTGCAAGAGCAGAGGGTGAGTGTGAAGGGATGGGAGGTAAGCAAGATTAGGGTTCATGATGTGAAATTCAGAAATAATAAAAAGCTAAAAACAAACAAACAACTCTGTACATAGGCATATTATACCCAATGTTTAGAAAATCAAAGGGAAATTTTGAAAGAACTCAGAGAAAACCATACCGCACCTATCAAGGAGCAAGAATAGGGACTAAACTGGTCTTTCATCAGAAATCTTAAAAGCAAAAGGGATGGAGGGAAATATTTAAACTATAAAGGAGAAAACCTTCGCCCTAAAATTCTGTGCCTAGTGTAATCTACAAAAGTAAAGTGGGGAGAAAGGATACTTACAAAGGAAAAGAGGGAGTTGTTGCCAGAGGATCCATGGTTCAGGGACTGTCCAAAGAAATTCTTCAGAAGGAAAGAAAGTTATCCATGCCAGAAACGCAGGCCTCCACAAGCAAAGCAAGAGAAATAAGGAGGAAATGGACAGAAATCATTTTTTCTTAAATATTTTTCCATTTATTTATTTATTGTATGTGCGTGCATATGTGTGTGTGTGCAGGTTCTAAGGCATGAGTGTGGTGGTCAGAGGACAGTTGTGGGACTCAGTTCCATCCATCCATTGCATGGACCCTGGGGATGGGGCTCATCAGTCATGGTGGGGACCACGCTCACCTTGCCCACCCTGCCAACACTAAATTATATTTTTGTATTCTTTCTCCCCCCCTCTCCCCTTCCCCTCCCTCTGGCTCTCCCCTTTTCTTCCCTCTTCCCTTTCCCTCCCTCTCCTCTACTTCTCTCCGTGTCTACCTCAGGTGTTGCGCCTTGCCTTTTATCTTTCTGTGACTGGATTTCTTGTTCTGTTCTTGTTCTTGTTCTTGTTCTTGTTCTTGTTCTTGTTCTTGTTCTTGTTCTTGTTCTTGTTCTTGTTCTTGTTCTTGTTCTTGTTCTTGTTCTTGTTCTTCTTCTTCTTCTTCTTCTTCTTCTTGTTCTTCTTGTTCTTTCTTGTTCTTGTTCTTTGTTCTTGTTCTTGTTTCTTCTTCTTCTACTTGTTGTTGTTGTTGTTGTTCTTCCTCCTCCTCCTCCTCCTCCTCCTCCTTCTTTTTGATTTCTTCTTGTTTGATACCATCTGTCCAGGAGTCCAGGCTACCAGGCCTGTGAACTTCCTGGGGTTTCCCTTTCCTCTCCTCTTGCCATCAGAGCACTGGAATTACAAACATACACACTATCATGCCTGGCTTCTTGTAGACACTGGGTCTTTGTACTTTTTGGTCTTCATGATTGTGTGGCAAGTGCTTTCTAACCACTGAGCTACCTTCCCAACCATCTTATACATACCTGCGTCCATGGGGTCATTCAAAGTAGTAGCAACAAAGCAGTTTAGTGAGTGTACTTTACGGATAAGGGCGATGAAAGGCAGCAATGTAATAACGGATAGTTGGGAATGATCTGGAACATTCCATGTTTCTTTCACTATTTAATTGCATGATACAAACTCAAGGGCAGCCACTAAAAATAAGAAAGATGTTATTATGATAAAAGGAGACTAAAAAAATGAATCATATTAATTCTTCAAAGGAATAGGCAAAAAAAGTAGTGGGAGACAACAAGATATTAAGAAAAAGAGCAGCCGGGTGGTGGTGGCACACGCCTTTAATCCCAGCACTTGGGAGGCAGAGGCAGGCAGATTTCTGAGTTCAAGGCCAGCCTGGTCTACAGAGTGAGTTCCAGGACAGCCAGGACTACACAGAGAAACTTTGTCTTGGAAACCAACCAACCAACCAACCAACCAACCAACCAACCCCCCCCCCAAAAAAAAAAAGAAAAAAAAAGAGCAATGGATAGAAAAGAGTTCTGCAGGGCTGCTGTAGGTTAAAGCGATTGGTTCCTCTTCATGTGGAGGACCTGGGTTTGGTTCCCAGCACCCGCATGGCAGCAGTTCATAGCCATTTGTAATACTCGTTCTGAGGAATTCAAGCCTTCTGACATCCACAGGCTCCAGTATGTCTATGGTACATAGACATGCACACATAAATATAAAAATAAATAAATGTTAAAAATAAATTAATAATAAATACAAAGGTTATTAGCGCCTCTGGGAACAAAATTCTAATTTTGTAACTGAGAGTATTTTTTCCTAGGGTGAGAAGGATACTGCTTATCCTACTGTCTGTTTTGTCCTTTACTGATTCTGGGACGTCTAACTTTCTGTATAAGTTTTCTCGTCTTTTAGAAGGGGACAGTAATCAGCATTGGAAAGCTTGTTTAAATGAGATGCTGCATTGACTAGAGTCAATGACCTTTACTGCAGACTAAGCACTCGGTAAATAATTCCCACGGCCATATTTTGAGAGAAATGGAAGAAAGTGTTTATTAAATACCTATTGTGTATTGAATTTAATTTGTGTTATTATTTTATTACAAAGCATGCCATGTGATATGAGCATATAGACTAATTAAGAAAATGCTATTAACTGGCATATGTGTTGAGGACTGAGAAATAAACTCCCATTGAATGTATGGGACATTGAAATTCTGCCTCTTGAGAAGATAGCATCAAGGCATAAGGTCTTGGTGAGGTAATTAGACAGTGGAGCCCTGATGAACAGGAATAACAAAAACTACTCTAACAAATGCTCAGGACTGCCGAGCAGCCAGCCTTGCCGGCTTGGTGAGCCCCACGCCAATGAGAGAGCATGTCTCAAACAACAAGACAGATGGATACTGAGGAGCCACACCTGAGGTTGCTCTGGCCTCCGTACGTGTGCATACATGTACACGTGTGCCTCCACATACTTGGATGGAAATCCTCCTCCCCTCAGAAGGCCCTTATCTCTCTTTTCATGTGAAGACACAGCAAGAGGTTGTCTGTGATTCATTCAGTTAGCCCTCATCACACAATGAGCCTGACTTCATTGTGACCATCTGGCCTTCAGTACGGCAAAGATTAAATGCCTCTTGCTTTGTAGTTTGTCCGGCTGATGGTGTTGTGTTATGACAACCTAATGGACTGACTCCCTCTATCCAATAATGACTGTTGTCAACACCTAGACAAAAATCCTCCAGGTACTTTAATGAAAATGTGTATATGTTTGCACACATATAGAGAAAATTCAATATTTATACATGTGTATATACAGGCACTTTTTTTTTTTTAAAGGCAGAGTTTCTATGTGTAGCCCTGGCCTGGCTATCCTGGAACTTGCTCTGTAGCCCAGGCTAGCCTCGAATTCAGAAGTCCACCTGCCTCTGCCTCCTGAGTGCTGGCATAAAGTTGTGCACCACCACTGCCTGCTATATATAGGTGATTTAAAAATGGGAAGAGTGTGAGTGTTGTCTTTACATATCACTGTCTTCTCATAGACTTAATGTATCTAAGGTTTTTAGGTAAAGACATATTGAATTTTCTCAAGTACGTAATAATCCTACCTGAATAACAGTAATTTTGATTATATGAAGAAAATTAATATATACACAAATGGGAATTAAAGAAACAATGGGCAGAAATGAAAGCCACCACAGCGAAGACCTCAGATCCCTTTGAAGTGATCTTCTTCAGAGACTCTCAAGGCCACAGGCATACAGCTGAGACCCTCACTTTCAGCAGCACATTGAAGCATTAAGAAAAAGTGTCGTTCAAATCCCCAAAGGCTGGACACAAGGACCTTTCAAATGACAAACTCTAGAGTGTACACCATGAGAACTTCCTGAAGAGTCTGTGGGAAAGGCAGCAGAAAGAGACTGAGTTCTCTGAGCCACACCCTCTATCACTCCCTGACCGCAGGAGTCTCAGGAATGGGTGGGGACGGCCAGGGGCGACCTCTTGGTGCCTTTCTGTTCTTATTAGTCTGCACATTCTTAATAGAACAAAACAAAATCCACCCCAAACTGGTAATCATTTCCTTTCCCCTAGGGGTGCAAGAGATAGGTTTGAATGACAGGGAGGGGGGAGGGGAGAGGAAGAAAGGAGGGGGAGGGGGAGAACCTGGTGAGGCGAGGGAGGATGACCACAACAATCTCCACAGCAAAGCCCTCTTCTGCTTTGTTGACATTTCTAGCTAAAACACCAGCTGGGCGTGGAGGTGACCCCGGCACAGGCTCGGGGGAATCAGGGCTTGGAGGCCTACTTGGGCTATGTAGTGAAACCCTGCTTTAAATAATTAAGTAAACAAATGCATTTGGGAAAAGTATACAGAAAGGAAAACACAGCACAATCCCGCCTCTGTCACGGTTTCAGTGCTCTTTTCCCAGGCCGCTCACTCTCTGCATATTGTCATAAAATTAGTGAAAAATGAGATCATAGGAAACCACTCTTGCAACATGCTTTCTTTTTTCTTTTTTTCCGACTTAGCAAAACACCAGAAACCTCTTTTCGTGTCATTAAATTCTAGTTAACATGTTTTACCTTTTCACTCGAATTTTTAAGCAGCACTCTTGTTATTTTACATCTCCTGTTTTAGTTGAGCGCCGATACCTGTTTTTATTGGCTGAGGCTGCGCAAGCAGTGGCCGCGGCGGCAGGGGGTGGGGGTTGGGGGGTGGGCGGCGATGGCTCTCAGGTTTCCTTTTTACATAATGAAGGCTCTTTTCTCCATCCATCTCTGCGAGGCTAGTTCCATTCATTCCACTTAATTCGTATTACTCATGCCGAAGAACACTTTCTTGCTCTGATGCCTACCGCTAATGGGCAGGCTCGACACTTTCCCTGTTTGATGAGTCACAGCCGAGGAAGGAAATCCCCCTACGAAGTGAAGTCTGTCTCTTTGCTCAGAACGAGCCTGTGTTTTTAGCAAAGATTGCTTGTGATGTTGTTATGTTACCTTAAGACATATTTTTGTTTCATTATTTAAAATGGGAAGAAAATTTCATTTGACAACATTGAACCCGTAGTCGACTGAAAAATAATAAGTATGGCCAGGGAACTATGAAAAATGAAGTTTTCATTAGTTTCCATTTGGGGAACCTTCTCTGTCTTCTCAGCCAGGAAACCTGCCCTGCCTTCCCTGTTTGCAATGCCAGTCTTTGGGAGACTGCAGCAGAGGGAACAGAGCTCAAGGCTAGCCTGGGATACATTGTGAGACTGCTTTAAAAAAAGAAAGCAATCTGGGCACACGGTGGTGCACGCCTTTAATTCCATCACCTGGGAGACAGAGGCAGGTGGATTTCTGTGAATTCAAGGTCTATATATTGAGTTTCAGCCCAGAAAGGGCTGTGTAGTGGGATCCTGTCTCAACAAACAGACAGAACAAGCAAACAACAATAATAAAAGAACCAGGGCTAGAGAGATAGCTCAGAGAATAAAGTGCTTACCACACAAAGGAGATCTGAGTTCAGATCTCCAGAACCCACAGAAAAGCTGGGCTCACACTTGAAGCTCCAGCACTGGGGGACACAGAGACAAGATCACCGGAGCTTGTTGGGGCGCTAGTCAATCTGCAGAACCTGGCTTCAGTGACAGAAGATAATGATAGAATGACAGAAAGCACCTGATGTCAATTTCTGCGCACCCCCAAATACCACGCACACACAGCAAGCAAGTAAGCAAGCAAGCAAGCAAGCAAGCAAGCAAGCAAGCAAGCAAGCAAACTTTTCTAAACTAGCAAACGACCTTACTATACAGAACTCAAGGAATGATTCCTGAGCTTAAAAAGCAGATGTGCAAGTTTAACAACAGCAAGGCCCTGGACTCTGTCCCTAACACCTCATCCACATGGACTTAGCTGACCTTGTTGATGAAGCAACAGAGTTCATTTGTTAGTACACAACAAAACATTCTACTTGTGTCATGGCAGAATATCTTTGTCTCTCATTTGACTCTGTTGATTTTTCCAGGCCCTTGGCATTTTATGCATTTTATTTCTGGCCCTGGGCTGACCTCAGCTGCCCTCGGCTGAGCCCAGGCAGAGGCCTCTCAGAGTTCATCAGGTCCTTTCTCTTTTTGTTCCTTCTTCAGCGCTGCATTGTCTGTCCCTTCTCTTCCTTCCCCTTCTCCTAACCCTCTGCTCTCCTGGGTTGTTCTGTCTCCCCGATTTCACGCCCCAGCTTTGGGGAGCCATGGCAGAAGCACATTTGGACAGCAGAACATGCTGCTGCTGCTTTTGCCCCTGAGCTCTGGTGTGGTCAACACTCATTGGAGCCCTTCAGACTTAGCCAGTACCTACCTGCATCCAGGTCTTTGACCCTGACGCTGTACATGGCTCCTTTCTCTCTTTGGCTGCATGAACATCATGCTGTCTGACCACATACTGAAAAAATACTCTATATGCACGGCAACACTTCTCTTTAAAGATTTATTTTTTATTTCTGTGCATGCTTGTGTGTCTGCCTGTGGGTTCAGGTACCTGTGAAAGCCAGAAGAAGGCTTCAGTTTCTTGTAGCTGGAGTTACAGGCAGTTGTGAGGTGTGTGATATAGACACTGTGAACCAAACTCTGATCCTCTTCAAGAGAGGAATGTACTTGTAACCTCTGAACCATCTCTCTAGCCCCAGTGTCAGGACAATTCCACCTGAGATTCTGCAAGGATGAAAATAGACACAGAAATGTGGAGTCTTAGTACAGAAGCAACAAACCAATGGAAACTCTGCTTAATTTAAAACAACTATTGATCACACGTTGAAAGAACAGTTTAACTAAATTGGGCCAAATAAAAATAAAGTATATTACTAAAATGATTTTACTTGTCTTTTTGTTGTTGTTGTTGTTTGAAAAATAAAGCTATCCAAAGATTGAAAATGATATATGTGGCTCATATTTGAAACCCTGAGTATATTTCTACTGGATAGTGTAGGCCCAGGTCTTTGAACTGTCATTTAGAAATGGCAGTTTTCTGTGCTGTAAGGCCCTGTGTGTATGTGTGTGTACACAAACATGCACATTTTTGTGGAAGCAGGGTCAAGTGTCTAGTCAGTTGCTCTCTGCTCTACTTTTTGAGACAGAGTCTAACTGACCCTGTTTGGGGCACCAACTGAGCTAGGTTGATTTGCTAGCAAGTTCCAGGAATCCTCCTGTCTCTACCTCCCCAGTAGTGGGATTATGAGCAGGGCTTAAAAAAATTATTTATTGATTTGCAGGGTTGGGAACATATGTTCCACGGTGCAGATATAGAGATCAGAGGACACCTTACACAAGTCAATTTTTTTCCTTCTACAATGGATTATAGGGATGGAACTCAGGTTGTCAGGGAATTGAACTCAGACTCTCAAGTGTACTAGGCAAGCAAGCACTTTATCAGCTAAGCCAGCAGCCGTATCTCCAGCCTGAGACTCAAGATTTCTTTTCAATTCCGTAAGATTTCCTTGTTCTTATTTTTTGAATCTTAAAGACAAGGATATAAGTACTTTTACTAATGCCTCCTAAAATTAATTAAAAGGAAAAAATGACCACTAGCTATATCTTATCTAGGATTAGATTCTTTTCACAACCACCCAAAACATGATCAATTCTTATTGATCATGGCTGTATTATAGATTTGATATTACTTTTGAACAGTTAAACTTTTATTTGCTCTGAGTACACTGAGATTGAGTCCTCAGTTTGTCCCTGAACGTAATTGCAATTCTTGCCAAGCAGATTGGAAATCTACTTTACTTTGCAGCTTGAAATTGACGCTAATTAGTGAGTTAGAGCTTTGATGTGAAAAGCATGAGAATCTACTACCAGGAAAGAGAAAAGCTACTTATCTTTAGTCCTGTCATTGTTTTATTTAGGCAGGACTATGTCCCTTGAGTTAGTTATAAGCTATGTGAATGTCCAGTGTTAGTCAACTCCGTAAAAAAATACACCTGACACTGAATGGTTTCAATGCTCATGTAACTTTGTGTGGTCTGGAGGCTACAAGTCTGGGAATCAGTGTGCCGGGGTGGTGCTGGTAAAGAGCTCCAACCAGCCTTGCTACTCCTTCTTACAAGGTGCTAATGTCACAGTGAGGGCTGTATCCTCATGGTCTGGACTTCATTTTCTCCGACAATCCTCACTTCTAAAACCAGAACGTTGGTGTAACCATAGGCTTTTCCACCCTTGCCCCAGTTCCCAAATAACATCTCAGAGGCTTATTATTTATTAATGACGGGCCTAGGTCATAAGCTAGGCTTGCTCCCCAACTAGCTCTTAATTTATATTAACCTGTTTATACTATTCTGTGTCTGCCACATGGCTGGTTACTCACCTTTTCTCACCTTCATATGTCTGACTTCCTCTAAGTCTGGGGTGGCGACTCTCCTTACTAACTCCCAGAGTTCTCTCTCTCTCTCTCTCTGTCTCTCTTCCTGATGCCCCACCTTCTAATCCTGCCTCAGCTCATCGGCCATCAGATATTTATTGATAGGTGATGCTTCCACACAGTACATAAGAGATTGTCTCTACAATTGGGAATTAACATTTCAACTTATGAATTTTAAGAATTTTGTGGAGGGGGGAGATAAAGACTTAGTCATTGTGGTGGTTTGGATGAGAACGGCCCTCATGGACTCACACATTTGAATGCTTAGTCTCCAGTTGGAAGAGGTATATGGGAAGGATTTGGAGGAGGCGTGTCACACGGGGCAGGTTTGACATTTCAAAAGCCCATACCATTTCCAATTTTCTCTTTCTTCATTACAATTGTGGATCAAGATGTAAGCTCTCAGCTATTGCTTGAGTGCCCTGCATGCCTGCCTGCTGATATAATCTGTACCTGGATGGTCAGGGACACCCCCCCTATGAAGCTGTAAGCCTCAAATAAACTCTTTCTTTTATAAGTTGCCTTGGTCCTGGTGTCTTATCACAACAGTAGAAAAGTGACGAAGACAATCATATTTTTTTCCCATATCATTTTTCTTTATCATCTTTTTCCTTATTTTTAACACACTATTTTTATTCTTTGAGAATTTTATACATAATATAATGTATTTTGATCATATTTACCTTTCACTGTTCCCCTAACTACTCCTTCCAGGTCTATCCTCCACCACCTCTGATTTCATGTCTTTTTATTTTAATTTTTTTAAACAACCCACTAAATCCAATTTGTGCTGGCAACAATTTGTGCTACTCACAATAGATATGGGATTAACCACTGGATTGTGCTGGGCCGACAGGGCCACACCTTAAAGTAAAAGGGATTCTTTCTGCCTTTGCAGCTGACAGCTGTGAATCTGAGCTCAGTTAGGGGAGGGGCTCGTGAGCTCCCCCCCCCCCATCTCTGCTGGTTGACTGGCTTACTCATGTGCAGACAATAACAGTCGCTGTGAGACAGTCATAGTTTCTGTGAGTTCAAGACCATGAAAGTACTATCATGTCCAGAAGACAACTGTCTCACTCCCGTCTTTCCTAACATCTGGCTTTAACAATCCTTCTGTCTCTTCCCTGATTATCCCTTTGTCTTGGGAAAGGAACATGTGACATAGGTGCCCAATCTGTGGCTAATCACTTTATTAACACTTATTTCTCTCTGTACAAGAAAAGTGTTGGCTGTTGTTGTTGTTGTTTACACAGTCTCACTATGTAGCTCTGGCAGGTCTAGAACTCACTGTACTCCAGGTTGGCTTCGAAGCAGATCCACCTGTTCTGTCTCCAGAGTGCTGATGTTAAAGATGGCGCCACTGTGCCTGGCAAGGAATGCATTCTCCTTGTCAATTTTATTTTGGTAATTTGATATTTATGAAGTAGGCAGATGATTGGGAAAGCAGACTTTAGAATATATGAAAAGGATAATAATAACTCCATCTTAGTCATGGACCATCTGATTTATCTTAAAATGTAGCATAGAGTCTAATTTAAAATTTTGTTCTAGTAATTCAGTGATTATAACAAATTGTTGCAGTCGCCAATTAATCTCTTCTCCAATTGACCCAGTGACAGGGACTCATGCATGCCTTACTACGGGCTCCAATGTTCTGGGTTCCCACATGAAAGACAGACAGACAGACAGACAGACAGACACACACACACACACACACACACACACACACACACACACACACACGCACGCACGCGCGCACACAGCTTTATAGTTTAATTTGCCTTAAACAACTCAATGGTTGGGTCACTCCCAAACCTCTATGTGGCTAACATCTTTCCTTGGATATTCCTGGTTATCACTTACTAAAATCTGGGGCCGCTCTTCCCTGACTCTCACATGTTGGCTGTCTGTCTGTCTGTCACGAACTTCTCAAGCATGGCAGCCACGGCCTCTCCTGGCATGGCAGCTCTATCTCATTTCCTCTCCTACCTTCATTCCAGCCTATTGGCTGCTGGAGACTTTATTTACCAATCAAAACCAACAGGTTAGGGATCCTCAGAGTCTTATGTGTGGACATGCAGATTCTCATGCAATTTTGTGGACCCAATTATAATATAAGTAGCGTTAGACCAAATCCACAACAACAAATATTGATTAAATTCTTACTAGGCACTAGGCACTATGTTTAGTGTCTTATATGAGCATGCTTTATTTAAAAAAAGGTCACACAGCATTTGCAGGGGTGGGGATATTTCCCAGACCTGACAAGTACAGGTTTTCTGTCTATAACATTCCCTTTTTTTCCCTCTTCTTAAAAAACTTTTGTTCTGTATGAGTGCATGTCTATCCCTCATGTGAGTGTCTGGTGCCCCATGGTGATCAGAAGAGGGTACCAAATCCCTTGGAACTGGAGTTACAGACCCTTGTGAACTGAAATGTAGCTGCTAGGAATTAAGCCTGGGTCCTCTGGAAGATCAAGTGCTCTAACCACTGGGAAAACTCTCCAGTCCCAACATTTCTTTTTTGAGACAGGACCTCATATAGCCTCAGAGTAGCCTTAAATCCACTGTAGTTGTAGTGATCCTCTTGTTTCTACCTTGCCTGTGGTGGCATTACAGGTGTTCCCTACTGTCCCTGGTTTTGGATCCAGAACTTTACCAACTGAGCTATATCCCTAGGCCTATTGATAACATTTCTAATTATGGTCTGGGAGAGTAAAATCCTATTTTTTTCTATAACTTGTCTGATGATAAAATATTTAGGGATTAATTACAGAAAAATATAAAGGGTAAAAAAAACTTGCTACTTCAGGGCATGAAGACAGATTCAAGACGTCTTCGGAGATAAAATTGAGAGGCTTGGGTGCCTGGGTTTGTGTGTAGGGGCCACACTCTGAGTTGGTTTCGTTGCTGAAAAGATGAGACTATTACTCATTGAATTGCTCTGTACTCCAGGAAAGTAAAATTCAGTGGAGATTTCTGAGAAGCCTGTTGACCAGTATACTACGTTGTATTTACTTGAGCAAAATTTAATGACCTGAGGTAAATTGTGTGAGTAAGTCTTTATCAGAAGGCAAGAGAATGGGCATCTGTTGTCTTTGCCCACTTTGTTTTAAGGTTGTGCATAAAGAATCCTAACCATCGTGGTTTACAAACCAAAGGACTAGATTGTAACTCACTATGGCCAAAAGGAAGGTCAAAGTTCACACAGTTAGATGTTTTAGTTTTCTGTTATTGCTGTTATAACACAATTAATCAAAACATCCTGCTATAGTTCAGAGGTAAGGTGTTTGTCTCACATGCACAAAGCCATAGGTTCAATTCCAGCTCCACTTAAACCAAACCAAACCAAACTGAACCAAACCAAACCAAAACCAACCAAACAAAACCTAATGATGAAAAATAACACAGACATGTCATCCCACAGTTCTGAATACCAGAAAATCTGAAATCAAGATGGCGGCAGGGTTGTATTCCTTTGGAAGGCTCTAGGAGAAAATGTGTTTCCTTGACTTTTCCAGTGTCTCCTAGAGGATGTCTCCATTCCTCAGTTCCCTCTAGTCTCCATGGTTTTCAAGGCAAGCATCGGAGCATCTTCAAATCTCCTTAGTCTTCAGCTTCTATTGTCATGTCTTCTCTGATTGTGAGATTCCTGTCTTCCTTTTTTGAGGAATGACACCGAGTCTACCTGGATATTCTAGTTGGTCCTTCCGGTCCTTCCATGTTACCATCCTTCATTACGTCAGTATATTCTTTTTCATTCTCTGTGTTATTCATCTTTCTGGTTACAAAATACTTGAGATACTCATTTTAAAAACAGGACAGTTCTATTTTGGCTTATTGATTTTCAAATTTCAGTCCATAGGTGCATGGGTTAATTACTTTGGAATAATGTGTATGAGCAGCACACCCCAGTGGGAAGAAATGCAGATCATCTACCCAAAGGACCCACTTCTCATTAGACTCTACCTCTTCCAGGTTCTACTTCTCAATAGTGACATAGGCTGGGGACAAAGCTTTTAGGATACAGGGCCTTGGTGGTGGTGGATTCTATGTGAAAAGTATAATTGTATCATGTAAAGTGATGTATTCATGGGAGGAGGTTTCAGAAGGGAACCTTCAGTTTTGTGAGGAGATATTATTTTGCCTGACTCAAATGGCCTTGTCTTGTTCTTTATTTTTAGGGTCTCTAACCCAGAAGGGCAGGAACAAGAGGTTGACATTCATCCTAACTTTCTGTCTTCTCCTTCCAAAGGGGCAAAGGTTTCCGGGGGGACTCACTTCACCACTGAGGCACAGTATTCATAGATGCCTTGGGGTGTAGGAACTTGGGACTTATTTTGGTGAGTCTTGTCATTCAGCAAGAGATTTTTTTTTTTCATTAGCTGAAGTTTGCTGCTATGTCATGGCATGTTGGTGCAGGACACTGACATGCCAGTAAAAAGAGAATAATATATAAAACAGGAATTAGGGTTATCGTTTTTGGGCTCCTCACATTAGGTGTTCTGTTCTTGGGAGTAGGACAATCCACCACAGTTATGTCTAAGCCACTGCTTGTCAAAGCTTTGGTAATATTAATTACTTTTTAAATTTTTTGAATTTTATGTTCAATTTATATAGTTTAAATAATCATTTTCTATAACACATTTTCTATAAATAGACTCTAAGGGAAAAATGAGCAGATCTGAGAATTTTATCTAAAGAAATAATCTGACTTCTAAGTACAGAACCTTTTTTTAAATATAAAGATGACTAATAATGGTACATTATTATTGCTATTATTACTACTGTATTATTATTATTATTATTATTATTATTATTATTTTACCTCTGTGGCCATGCCAGCTGAAAGAACTAAATGTGTTTGTACTGGGATATAGTCCCACAAGGCAGAATTTCTTGACTGGTCAAGTAAAAAAGACATGAGGACAGAGGTCTTTTTGGTGGAATAATTAAATCATTTTATCTGCTTGAAGGAACAAGGCTGGGCCAGAGGACAGGTTCCAGCCAAAGCACCAAGACCTTGATTTTGGAAATAAATATGTCCTTTTAGAGACAGATGGTATTAGAGTTCTCTTAATATGGTATCAAGAAACTTAGAAACTGGCTTGATACAGAAAACAAAGAATCGGAGGAACAGAATTGGCCAGGAAACAGTGCCAGGAGTCATTGTTTCCCCTTCGAAGAGTAACACTCCACAGTTAATTTCAGTTTTAAGGTGTGCGCTTGTTTCATGCATGCGTTCAGTCAACAGTTAATTACTACTTGCTGTGTGTCAATCACTGTGATGGGTGGCTGATTTGTAAGAAAATATACAATTTATAGGGAAACCAACTATCACTTTACACATGAATTCTGTGCTTAGCAGTTAAGTAAGAGTAAAGTATTTAGACTACATTTTATGACTACACTTCCAAAAATTGTAAATGATTAAAAGGAAGTGGTAAAGATTGCCTCCCTCAGGAGATTTCACACATACCGCTTTTTGCCAATAGTCACCTTTGATGTGATTTTAAGGATTCATGCTTCTCTCAGATAGCAAATTATCCTTTTATTTGCTTTGAAGGTGGAGTTGTGGACATAGAGGTGAGTGGTTCAGAGCCACTGGATTTGGTGACTATGTTTGAAGAAGTTACCTCTTTGAAAAGCCAAACAGCCCAGCATTATTCTGTGCCTTCATGGCACAGCCTGCCTGAGAGGCCTGGCAACGAACAGTTGTCTCCGGAAGAACTGCAGCTATGGTTTTTCTTGAACTGACAGAAATGTTTGTCACAGAAGTTGCTAAGTGGCATGACTTAATCCTCTTGCTAGAAAAGGAATGTGTTTGTTACAACCAATTTATGATAATCCTAGCCGATTTGATTAGCTTACAGAGAGGCCAGGGAGGTTGAAGCGCTTACTTACCGCAGACTCACTTAACCCTCCCTCCAGAAGGGTCAGAGCTGTTTCGTAACTCCGTTGTCAGCCCCATTCTGAAGATGAAAAGATTGAGTAAAAGAGAGGCTAAGCATTGGCAGAAGGTCACAAAACCAGTAAGTGGCAGGGTGGCAGGGTCAGGCACAAAATACAGTTAACATGGTTCCATTTGTTTGCCTTTCATAAACGAAACCAATAACCCCGATGTTATTATTAAAACGGAGAACCTTGCTGGTTTGTCCCAGTCCATCCTACCCTTTGCTTGATTTTCTGGCTCTTCTGGTTTGGATGATGGGTTTGTAATTGCTTCTCCTGGTGCAAGAGAACTTTTCGCAGATCTTTGTGGTACTTAATTGCAAAAGAATATTCTGAATACACCCACTTAAAGCGAACACCGACTGTATTAACCAAGAGAGATTTGATTCTGGCCTGCAATGACCAGTAGCTCTCCAGCGATGGGTATAAAAAGTGCGGCGACTAGGGGGCACCAAGAAAGCTTCCTTATCCAGGAATTCAGGCAGGCACGCTACTCATTTTCTCTGCCGGGTAGTGGTGGAAGCTAGGTGGCCCAAAGGGGTGTATGGGGGACTTGAGTCTATCGGTTTCTGTGAACCTCCCAGTTCCAGGTCAAGCGTCTTTTGTTCAAGGCACAGAAAGGCTCTTCGCAATCTTGACCAGTGTGCTGTGCGCTACCATGCAGAGCTGGACCCTTGAGACGTAGGAGGAGCTTAGGCACATCCTTGGCCGACCTCTGGGTGTCAGGGACATCACCCTGGAGTGAGAGGAGGGGAGAGAGGAAGGGGCCTGGAAGTGTGCGGGTTTGAGCTTTTCCCGAGCTCCCGTCACCCCAGTTCTGACCTCCTCCGCCTGGCTCCCTTTGTCGCTGACGCCCACCTGGGAGCCCCGGACTGCTGTGGCCGTGGGTGTCGGCTCCCCAGGCCTCATGGGTGGCTGCGTGTGGAGTTCTCCGGGTCCCTAGTCTTCCCTCCCCCCCGCGCCGTCCTCTGTCCCTTGGTGCCAGACAGGCTGGTTTTCTGCCCTTTGGGTAGGCGCGCGCTGGTGGGTTTGGCCTGCGCGGCGACGGCGGCGGCGGCGGCGGCGGCGGGGGAGCGAGTGAGCGAGCGCAAGGGGCGGGCGCGAGTGCTTGTGAGTCACCGGTACCTGGAGCGCTAGCGACGCAGAGCCAGCGGCGCACAGCCCAAGCCGGAGCCTAGTGCCAGCGTCGCCGAGCGCGGCCTGCCCCCTTGCACCTCTCCAGGCCAGTTTGACAGCGCCTGAAGCCCTTCTCCCTGCCCCGAGGTGGCGCGGGGCTCTTCGGGGGATGTCACAGCGGCTCCTCGGAGCCCCTAGTTCCCGCTGCAGCAACAGCCACCGCCCGCGGGAACCGCGACAATGAATCCCCAGTGCGCCCGCTGCGGAAAAGTGGTGTATCCCACAGAGAAAGTCAACTGTCTAGATAAGGTGAGCAAGGGGGCGCCTGGCCAGCCCGGACCTGTCGGGCTCCCGCTGCACCTGTTCCAAGAAGTTTTGGCACCTGGGTTGGAAAGATGAGTGGGTTGGTATGTTTCGTGGGTCTTGTCACAGGGAGAGGATGCTCGAAGGAAGATCCCAGCCGTTGTGTCTGAGATCTCCACGATTAGATGATAAGGGTTTTGGAACTGGGAAATGTTTTTTTCCTGGGTGTAGGGTGCGCGACATCCACACAGCTTCCTTGAAGGACGCATGGCAGCCCAGGCACCGAGGAGCCAGGATGGGAACCTAATAGCTAGGCTGAGCCACCCAGGGACCAGGCTGAGAACACAGGAGCTAGGCTGAGCACCCAGCAGCAGCCGGCTGAGTCACCCAGAAGCCAGGCTGGGAACGGGGTGTGTGTGTGTGTGTGTGTGGGGTGCAGTTTGACAAGCCGCGCCCCCTCCCCCGTCCAGTCTGTCCCTCCCTCCCCACTGCACGGACCTTGCTTGACACCTTCACCCAGTCCCCAGAAGTTCTGGAAACAGAGGCTTCAGGAAAAGGAGCATAGCAATTAATATGTTGAAGGGTGGCCGCTGCCGCAGTGCTAAGAATAAAACCTCTAGGAGAGACCCAGTCCGGTGTAGCTAGCTGACCCACCGGCGGGCTCAGGGTACCCTGTTCCACCAGGGTAAATTCCAGAGGAAGTGGCTTTAGCTGGGTCGCTGCATCTTTGCCCTTCCTGGGTGTGGATAGAGTTGAACAGCCTGGGAGACAGAGCCACAGTGATCCCGGGTGACTGACAATTGAAACCAGCCGTAGGCGGTCTCAGTGAAATTTGCGTTTGGTTTTACAAATGCCACTGTAGAGTAAGCCTTCATCCCAGACAGGGACGACATTCAGCAATTTAGAGGAAGCTGTGGGGATGAGGACTAGGGTACTTAAATAGTTCACCCCTGCTACTGGAGTTGTCTGACTTCCGGTGGACACACGTGTGTGTAAATCCTACAAACAACATTTGGAAAGAGAACTCTTTATTTAAAGCCACACCACCAGCTCCATTTTTCCATTAACTGAGCTCAAGGTTCCTTTTTGGCTGTGATATTCATAGATCCTTGACATTTCTTCCATTGTGAGTCTATAGTGGCGGGATTAATTTAAAACTCAACTTTAATAGCCATCTGATTTCTTTACTGAATCAAAAATAGATAAACTAGTGCTACTACCTACAGTCATTCCTGGTAGTATTATCAAATGGACTGTCTTCTCTGCCCGGTCTGTCCAGAACTGGTATTGCAATGAAATATTAAGTATTTGTTTTTGTTTTTCTTTCCTTCTCAGTATTGGCATAAAGGATGTTTCCACTGCGAGGTCTGCAAGATGGCTCTCAACATGAACAACTACAAAGGCTATGAAAAGAAGCCCTATTGCAATGCGTAAGTCCTGCCAGTATGGTACCAGGCGTGGCCCAGCATGAGTGCTTAAGTTCATAGACATGCCTCTTCTAAAGAACTGACTCACTGTGCCACCCAGGCATGCAGGTGGCCAATTACCTGTTTATGCCACAGACTCCATGGTCATTTACTACGTTGAAGATCACTGTATTTCTGTCTTGCCAATGTGTAGGGTAATTCGTGTGACTTCTCCACCAGGTTAGCTTTTGAGGCTCACAGCATTGCAGACTTAGGGACAATTATTAGAAGCTGCAGAATTTACCCACTGAAAATGTGTGGGCTCTGACATGCATGTCAGATAGATTTCCATTTTAATCACATGCCAATTTCCGCTGAAATCATAGGATGTTGCTATCTTGCAATTTTATATCTGAACCTTGTTGCTAGGAGCCTCATTTGCTTGGTCTTCACCGAGACCATCATCCCGGGCATCCTGGGGTTTATACAGGGTGTGATAAGAATCATGATTCTACCCGGTTAGTATTGGATCTGTAGTCACAGGTCTTCTGTAGTAGACAGCGTACTTCCAGGGAAATGAAGCACCCGTGCCTCTTTGATGGGCTTCCTGGAGGGCACGTTCTAGGCAATAATAGCTAGCTTTGACAAATAGCATTTACCATGAGTCAGGTCATGTTAAGAGTACTTTATGTATGTGGAATTACTTAATCTTTACCAATTCCTGCAAATAATGAGGGTCAGTTTTATTACCCCCTACCATAACAGATGTGAAACCAAAGCTTGGGGGAGCTAAGCTTCAGGGTAGGACTTAGATCACTTCCAGAGGCTGTGAGTGGCTCCACACTGGGCTGAACTTTCAAGGCCTCTGTTATTACCTTGGGGTCTGTGTTTCTTCATTCCCCTGAGCGTTCCTTGGGTCACACAATGGTCATTTAGTCCTGATTGTTGATCTTTCTCTTCCCAGTTCCCCTGTGGTCATGACCAGGCCTAGAGGTGACCCAGAGACCTCTAGACAGACACTAACCTTTTAGCTGGCATATTGGGCCAGCTTCCTCCTCCCCAGCATGTCAGAAGCAGCTGCACAGGCCTCTGGGAGACTGAGGGCCTGTCTGTGTTCATCCTGTACAGAGAGTATATCATAGTCAGCAGGTGCTTGATAGACAATGTGCTCAGACCTCTGGTGCAGAACTTTAAAAATATCTGGGGGCTGGGAAGGTGGCTTGGTGGAAAAGAGCGCTTGTGTCATAAGCATCAGTGCCTGTAACCTCAGCATTGTGGGGAGTAGAGACTGGGGGACCAATGGAACATGCTGGCCATTAACCTAGGCAGGTTCCATGAGAGACTGTGTGTCAAGGGAAGAAGATGGGGACTGAAAAGTAGTACCTCCTCTAGTCTCTTTGTGCATGCTCATAAGTTTCTCTCAGATTCCTGCAGCTACACACATACAGCATGGTAGAGAATTACAGCTTTTTTTTCTCTTGAGTTTCTTTTGGGTCTAGTCTAGTGTTCCCAGGTATACAGCAGCTTTCCTGGAACTTAGAATTCTGAGGACTGAAGAGAATTCAGGGTTTCTGTGGATAACTATAGCACACAGATATTCCTCAAATCTGTTCTCAACGTTCCCAGACCATATATACCTTAATTAAAAAAAAAAAAAACAAAGCAAAAATGAGACTTTCTTTGGTCTTCTGCTTCCTTAAAAAGGATAAACAATTGGTTCTAGATCAAAGGCAGGTGCAGCAAGAAGAGAAGGGACTGACAACTCATAAACAAGATAATTATTCTTTAGGTAAAGGAAAGTAGCTTGTGGTCTAACGGCCCCAGCTTTATGGGCCATTCAGTATCAGGAAGGATCCTGAACAGCTCTGGCACCTGGAGCTTCACTCAGTGCATAACAAGGTCTTCTGGGTTCCCCAGATGGCCTTAGAGGGAAAGCAAAAGAGGAAAAAAGGAGGAGAGAAAACTACAATTGCAACAGAGATGGAGATATTGAATGAGAAAGGAAGGAAAAGAAAAGGAAAAAGAAAAAAGAAGAAAGGAAAGTGGGAGTTAGGTGGTTTACGTGGTGTGTGACTTGTCCACAGTTTTGAGGACCTGAGTTCTCTCCCCAGAAACTATGGGGGAAGAAAGGCATGGTGGTCTGCCCTTGTAATTTTAGCACGGGGGAAGAGGAGTCATGTGGGTCCCAGGGCTAGCTGGCTCGCTTGTTTAGCGTACTTGATGAACTCCAGGCTAATAAGAGGACCCCCCCCCCCCCAAACAAACCACATAGACAACTGTTGAGGAATGATACCTGTGGTTGGCCTCTGGCCTTCACATGCGTGCTCACGTACCCACACGCACATGAACACACACATGAACACACACATGAACACACACACATGAACACACACACACACACACACACACATACACACACTAAAAGGAAAAAAATAAGAAGCGAGTGAAGTCATTGATTATTCTGGGTCAACTTGGAAATTCATCTCTTTCTGCTTAACTCAGCTCAACTTAATGAACGAGTACCAGAGTTTGCTGCAAGATTTGAACAAGTTGGGAAGGGCTGGTTTGAACTCTGACTTAAGTGTGGACTAACCCAGAAGCACTGGGATTTGGACCCTCAAACAGAAGAACTTCATCAGTAGGAAATACCCTACTGTATAGATTCACAAGCTTGAGTATTAGTTTTTAATAATTTTAGATAGCTCTAAATGAAGTATTTATAGATTTCTGTTACTGATGTTTCTAGTGTTTTACCAGTAATTTGAACAAGAAATTTTAGAGTACCACCTGGCTCTTTTCCTTAATATTGAGCCTGGCAGTTCACTTTATTGAACAGATAAAATGAAGGTAGGCGTCCTTTTCTTGGGTGAATGAGAGAGCTGATGCTTTGTATTTGTCTAATTTAGCTCAAGTACACATCCTGTGTCAGCACACTTTCTTCAGAAAATAAGGCTTCATGGGTTGCATGTTCTGCACACCATGATGCTCCCAGGCTCAGAATTATTCACTGTTCTCACCCCCTATATTTCTAAGGGCATGTGTTAGCATGTGATCTGGTCCATGTGGATTGCCCTCTAGGGATCATACACATCTGCTCTAATTCACGTGGTGCTTGTCAATCATCTGTTCCCTGTAGTCTCTGACAGAAGGGCAGCCATAATTTCTCTGGGTCAGTGGTGGAAAATGGATTCTCTAATGAATTAAGCTCCAAGAAAATGAAACATTTTCTGTCTGTCCATGGAAAGCTACATTTTATCTGTACCTAGTTTGGTTCAGTAGCTGAAACACACATATGCTCAAATGTCGTTCTTAAATCTGAGAATCTTAAAAGAAGAATACAGTCATTCCTTAGTATCTGAACACTATTGGTTCTAGCAACTCCTCCTCCATCTCCATAGCAATATTGGTAGATTCTCAAGACCCTTAGAGAAAATGATGTAGTGTTTGCATAGGACCTGTACGTGTCCTCCTCCATACTATGTCACCTCTAGATTACTTATATAAGCACAATGTAAATGCTATGTAAAGGTCCTCATGATGCTTTGCTTAGGTAATGATGACAGGAGAAAGTCCTCACATGTTTTGTATAGATAGATATTTCCAGGAGCTTTCATCTGGAAGTGGGTGAACCTGCAGATATGGCCATCACAGGTAAGAAGGGCGGATTCTTACATTGGCTATGTGTGTGCTTCTCACCTGGAGTTAACTTTTATTAACCTTTTGCCAATTTTACTTCACACTTTGCTTACACATCTAATTCTATACATTTAAAAAAGCTATTGGCCAGTTTCATATGTTGTCATATGTCATCCCTAAACATGATATCATGCACTAAGAAGATATTTTCTTCAAGATTCACAGAACCATTTTCATGTGTAAGAAAATAAAAAAACATAATATGCATATATATATGTGTGTGTGTATGTATGTGTATATATATATATATATATATATATATATATATATATATATATATATATATATATATGGTCCATGTTTAACCTATGTTTCTTTCATTGCCCCGAGATTGTCTTTTTCATCTGTTTGTGTGCAGGTGTATGTGCAAATCCGTGCATGTTTTATTTTAGAATCTGATCAAGGTACATAGTTTATATTTAGTTGTTAGGAAGATACCAACTTTTCCTGGTTACTACAAGTTCAGTGTCAGGCATTCAGTTTCTGCTACCAGTTCTCTTGGCTTAGGTGGCGTCTTAAGAGAGTTTTCAGGCAGAGTACTTCTATAGTATAGTATTCTTTTAGACCGTATAATATGTGATTAACTTGAGACCCTTTGAAATAAATATTAACGTTGTGCTTAAAACTGTGAAAGTGTAAGCAGGGGCACTGTCTTTGTAATTGATACCTGAGGGCATCTTTGTTTAATGGGACAAGGCAGTGAATACTTCTTGGGTTTAGACGCACTGCCTGTTTGTATTCTCACGTGTTTAGAGAAGATATAAGTATTCTGTTTGCCTTCGTGCAGAGGAGGACATGTATAAAATGTAATTTACACGGTATTTACATTCTGATCTTTTTGATAGGATGATCATAATAGAGTGTATCCTCGGAATGAGATTGAATACAATGCACATTTAGTTCCTAACAGCAGTGAACACTATTAAAATATTTAAAAACAAACTGGTCTACTTGAGTACGTGCCATGTTTTCATAAGCCTTTATGCTTCACTAGCCGGCAGTGGCTTCTTGTTTAGCACATTCAGAATTTTCTGCATCTTAGAACTTGCAAAGCAGAGAGGACTGAGCGGCGTTCTTACTGCTTAGAGGTGCTGGGGAAATAAATAACACACGAGATGATTAGACAAAAAAGCACAGCTTGTATTTATGTGTGAATTATATGCCAAGCTAAACTACAAACACTTTGATACCCCACATGCCACACAAAGAATATAAACCCCAAGGCCATTTGTCAAATTATTTAATTTATTGTGTGTGAAAGTCAAATTTGCATTTATTATGTGTTTGTAACAAAAATACATCGGTTCTCAGAATTTTCTGAGAAGACATTATTGCTTAGAAGTAGCAATATCAATGACTGGCCTTTAATATGCTGCCACCAAATGTTCCATTATCATAGGACTGGGGAGGGACCATTTTATTATGACCTTGACAGTAATTTTCCTAAATCATTCCTTCTGTAGATTTTAGGGGTGGGTTGGGGGAACATTTGTACCTACTGTGTCAAATGTATCTTTAATTATGGAAAAAAAATCCCAGCAAAAATCCCAAAACATACAGATATTCGCACTAAATATGTTTAGTCACCCTTTCAAATAAGATTCCCTTTCACCAAAGAGTCTCACTTAGCACGATTTTGTTAGACTTTTGAAAATGAAACAGCAGGAGCTGTGTATTGCATTTGCGGCTCTCTCTCTGGCTGCATTAGCAATTCTTCCAGTGAATATTCATTGGCTATCTCTAGCCTGGAAGATGCTGAGCTGGGTGCTGCTCATTAAGAGCCACCCAGAATGGTCAGCACACTTCTGCCAGCCTGTCTTGAGGGTGCTTATCTAGGCCACCGTGCCTCTGGCTCTCACCATTTCTCTGTGGTAACTAACATAGTCTTTCTGAGGTTATCAGAGGACAGGGAAGGAAAAGGAATGAAACGTAGACCTGAGCTCCACGCCCACTCCACCTCCTGTTTCTCTTATCTTTGTGTGTGCCTTCCAAATTTGGTCCTATAACCCTCCGTGGCCTCAGATTATTTCAAGGGGGTTTGCGAGTTTCCTGCGCTTAAGTGAACGTGGTCACTGAAGCAGGTCTCTTGAGCTGCAGCCTGTCATTGACACTTTTGGGCATGATGTAGCTGGCTTTGAATCTCGACACCATTTTGTCTTTGGATTGTTTGTTCTTCCTTTGTGAGATAAGATTGGTCATAGTACATATTGTTTACTTTTGTAACTGTGGGACAAAATGCCTGAATGTAGCAACTTCAGAGCGGGGAGGTTTATCTTGGCTCGAAGTCCCAGAGGAGATCGCAGTTCATCACAGTGGGGAGCTTGTGGATAGCCACATGGTGGTGGCAGACCAGAAACAAATCAAGAAAGCAAATGGGTGTAGCTCTCAAGGTCCACTCTCTAGTGGCCCTTGTTCTGGTGTGTGTGTGTGTGTGTGTGTGTGTAGTGCTGGGAATCAAACCTGAGGCCTCATATATGCTAGGCAAGCACCGAGTCACATCACTAGCACCTCACAAGTTTTTCAAACAGTAGGGAGGAAGAAAGACAAGAATTAACAAAGACAGAGAAACCATGAACATACACTTGAGTACTAAAAGTTTGAGACAGGCTACTTCATAGCTATGCCTTGAACACCAGGGAGCACTGAGAGCTGCTGTGGATCTGGTGAGGAATGGTTGTTAATGGGCTGGAAGTGCTCCCATAATGGATGTTAGCTGCCCTTGCTTTCAGGATCTCCCTTCCTGCCAGGCCCACACTTTTCCTGGCGGCTGACCCAGCACCCTCAGCCCCTAGATCAGCTGTGGCACAGGCATACTGCGCTGTGTGGGAACCGTGTGGTTCCCTGTCTGCGTCCACTCGGGGAGCGGAGTGTTCTTTCTTGCTTACCTGATTGTCACCTGAGCCTGTCACTTAGATGATGCTCAGTTAAAATTAAGCCTCTCTTGGGGACTGCGATCATGCTTACATCTCAGAGAGTGCACTCTGTACTTAATCCTCACTCAGCATGGACCCAGCTAGTCTCTCCTAGGAAGGCAAGCAGAAGTTGGACAATCTAGAAGAAGCTAGATGTCAGATCGGCTTTGGGGAGCCTAAAAGGTAGTTTATCTCAACCTGAGTAGCAAAGGGGGGGAGTGTCCTGATTGATGGGCGGGGCTTGTGAACCCCAGTCTTGAATGATGGGACTCAGTGCTGTTGCTGAAAGATTCGGTATAACCAGGTCACCTTCCTGAAAGGATTCCTTCTCTGTGTTTGCATATTTTCTTCTACGTTTTATTGTATTTTGTAAAGCAGGAGATGTTTTCTCGACAGGAACCTTACAGAGATTAAGTGGGTAGGGGATATTTGTAAGCTTCAATACATCAAATGAAACCTAGTAAGTACCCATGTGATGTTGGTGATATAGCCTAGTATTTCTCAGAGACTGGAGAAAATGTCACAGTCTTGAAAGTGACAACTTCGATGGAGAGGCATTGTGTCATGCTGGAGTTCTGTTGAGCACCAATTAGAGCATGCCAGCCTGCCTTGACGTTGCACATGTCAGGGGAAAGAGTGTCTTTATTCCTTGACATAAACATTTATATTTATGGGTGTCTTTATTCCTCGACATAAACATTTATATTTAGGGTGACAGATTTTCCCTCCTCATCTCCTTTTGTGCCCCCTCCTTCCTTTTCTTCCTCTTGGTGATTAAAAGGGGACACTTTTCTATCACATAAAATGTTCTAGAACATATGTGAAATGCTCTGATTCTCAGGCCTTCTATTTAGTCACTGACAAACTCTGACTCAAGGGAGAGGGTTTAGAAACCACACATGGAATTCCTGCCCATTTGAAAATATCTCCAAAAGGCGCCTTTGATGTGCCCCCTCTGTCTCCTGTTATGGAATGATGTGAGATTAGCGAAAATTCTAAGATGAAGAACAGGAAATACCTTCTGAGTCCTGGTGAAATGAAGGGCGACCGCAGATATAGATGTGTGCGCTTAAAGGCTTATTGATTATGTGTCGAGGTTGGTGTAAGGGCACGCTGTTGTATGTCTTCCTTGAACAGTCTCAGATGAATGTTTTACGAAGTGATTCCTGAGAAAGTCAGGAAGTGAGAAAGATGCAGACATTGTTGTTGTGCACAGTACCCTGTCCTCCAGAGCACTGAGCCCCTTGCAGTCTCCAAGGAAGAGGTTGAATCTTGTTTTCTTTCTGTTTCTGCCGTAGTGTGACCAGCTGATCTGGGCTTTTAGCACTAGAAGTGGGATCTTGAGTAATATTTATGAGCTGAGTGCCCAGCACAGTTCAAAGCCTGAGTAAAAAGGATTATTATTGATTCTTCTGTGCTCAGATTTGCTGCTGGAACCCAGCAGAGCTCCTCTTGTGGACCAAATGGCTCTTCAGCCCTCTGATTGAGCCTGGATAGAGATACTGACATAGCTGTGGAGGCAGGGAATCGTGAGAAGAACGGGCTTAAGTGTCTATGATTCTTTATGGTGGAATTGGGAATCCAATGTTAATTTTATTTGTATTTAGCTTTGCGTTTTCTTAATGGAGCCCTGGAAGGAGAGGCCTTGCAGTGTTTAGCTTCTGTTTACCTTGCTATAATCTCTTGGCTCATTTCCACTGAGTTCTTTCTAGGAGGGGCTAGAAGGCAGCCAGTTCAATGTATGCATCCCTAAATCACATGGATTCAGAACTATACTGGTGGTCTGTTGCGGGCCTGCTTCAGCTCAGTGGTTTAAAAAAATCTGAGACAAGAATCCTTGATTAGCTCCCTTGATGCCCATTATTCATCAAAGGCAGATGCAAACCAACACAGAGAGCTTGGATCGGGAGTGGTGGTACTCAGCCAGGGGCTTACAGATCTGAATGGCACAAGGATGCTAATACTGAATATGGTCTTTAAATACGACTTCATGGTCTGAGCTGATGAAGAGATGACTTCTACCAAATTCAGGCAAGGCACAAGGGCAGTTGCCTTCAGTCAATACACACATCAACAGAGAAGGCCTGCTCCCACTGGAAACCGTCCCCTCCATCGGATCCAATGTTCTCTTCTGGTCTCCTCACATACATACACACCCACAATAACCATAACTAAAAATAACAGATAAATCCTTTTCTAGAAAGAGAAGGCCAACTTTACTCACAGGTATTTAAAAAGAGGGTTACTTGTAATTTTGTATTGCATGTGTATGTCTAAGAATGGCTATGTGCAGGTGCGTGCAGTTCCCTGCAGAGGCCAGAAAAGGGAGTTGGGTCCCCTGGAGCTGGAGTTTCAAATGGTGGTGAGCCACAGGACCTCGGTGCTAGAAACTGAAACTAGGATCCTTTACAAGAGCAGTATGGCTGCTAACCTTCACTTCTCCACCCCCCAGGGATGTATTCTTGATGGTTTGATACTTTGGATCACTTATGTCATCTTTCAAGGCTGCTCACCCCCAATCTCTTCAGGTTCTTAAACATTATGCACTCCATCCTCTCTTCTTGTCTCTCTTTCTCCACATATTCACCCTTAAGCCCTTCCCGGGTTCAGCCTTTCTGACCACCATTTCCCAGTGACTTGACTGATGCTGCCTAACTTGTCCTTCGAAGTTTTCTGCGGGCTCTCACTTAGCTTTCTGTATGTGATTCTGGCCATAACACTGTGTGTATGGACGCATCTGGTTGTACTCCATTGCCTACAGAAAAGAGCAGGTTGGATTTCTGAAGATGTCCACAATCACCTCTCTTCTCTTCTTATTTCAGCACCCCTTCCTTCCTTCTAGCCACACTGGACTGCTGGCTCTGAGGCCTTTATTGAGTTAGCCGAAGTCTCAGTGATTTCACCTGCAGGACAGGTATAATTATAGACTGTCTCTTAGGAGTAAGAATTGATTAACATCATAAATGAGCTTAGCAAAAATTTGAGAACACAGTAAACAGTAAGGGAAGAGTAGAGACTCTTATCATGATTTACTAAAAATGTATTTATTCTTGCTCATGCTATGACTCTGTATATGAGTCACTTTTATCTTCAAAGCTCTGACTACCTTTGCAAAATACACTAAATATGTCAGTCAACTATTAGACTTTTCCTGTGTGCATTCATCGTAGCTTTTGTTAGTCTTTGGCTGTGTGCATTCCTCTGCTCATGTGTATGTCTGAGTGTATACTATAGTATGGACATGGAGGTTGGAGGACACAGCCTTGAGTGTGCCCTTCTTTTTTTTTTAATATTTTTTATTATTACCTATTTTCCTCAATTACATTTAGAATGCTATCCCAAAAGTCCCCCATACCCTCCCCCCACTTCCCTACCCACCCATTCCCATTTTTTGGCCCTGGCATTCCCCTGTACTGGGGCATATAAAGTTTGCCTGTCCAATGGGCCTCTCTTTCCAGTGATGGCCGACTAGGCCATCTTTTGATACATATGCAGCTAGAGTCAAGAGCTCCGGGGTACTGGTTAGTTCATAATGTTGCACCTACAGGGTTGCAGATCTCTTTAGTTCCTTGGATACTTTCTCTAGCTCCTCCATTGGGGGCCCTGTGCTCCATCCAATAGCTGACTGTGAGCATCTACTTCTGTGTTTGCTAGGCCCCGGCCTAGTCTCACAAGAGACAGCTATATCAGGGTCCTTTCAGCAAAATCTTGCTAGTGTATGTAATGGTGTCATCGTTTGGAGGCTAATTATGGGATGGATCTCTGGATATGGCAGTTTCTAGATGGTTGGCTGTATGTGTAAGGCTAGTTGGTCCATGAGTCTCTGGAGCTTCTCCTGTTTCTGCCTCCCATCTTGCCATTTCTCCAGCATCACTGTAGTTTTTATACCTCTGTTTACCACATTATTTATTTATTCTATTTTTTTTTATTTTTAATTTTTCAAAATAGGGTTTCTCTGTGTAGCTGGGGAGCTGTCCTGTAACTCTATTTGTAGACCAGGCTGGCCTCGAACTCAGAGAGATTCAACTGCCTCTGCCTCCCAAGCGCTGGCTTAAAGATGTGCGCCACCACACCTGGCTTTATCACACATCTTAAGACTCATCTTGAAGCACAGTTGCTTTGGTTCCCCATTTGAGTTTTGGGTGAGATTGGAACCTGAAGACTCTCTGCCTGGGCTTGGAGGTGGCCTTGGGGCCAATGGAAGACAAGGCAAGTGCAGGAGGCTTGTGTTTTTAAGGATCATTTCTGGCGAGTATGTTGACTGTGAGTGTTGCAATATTACAAAGTAGTGCTGGATTGGCATCACCCCACAAGGGAGGGCATAGTCCCCAACAAGAAGGGTTGCTACTTGAGATTCCAGCCACAGTTAAGGAGCCCTCTGCTACTTGCATTTCTGACCAACTGGCTGGAAATTTCAGAGTGACATCAACTCTTTCAGATATAATAACTAGTTTAGATGACTCATAAAACTCACCAAGGAGCTGGGGGAGGCATGATAAAAGTACATTGAAATGAAGTTCTCAATAAATTAATTAGAAAAAATTATTTTATCATCAAAGACACAAACCAAGGGGTGGAGGCTGTGTCTCGCTGGGTAAGTGTTTGCTGCATAAGCACAAGCCCTTGAGTTCAGATCCCAGCACCAAGCAAAAGACACATATCTGTGCCTGAGGGGAGCAGAGTCGGAGGTTGGAGGAGGATTACTGGGGTTTGCTGGCCAGGTAGCCTAGACAAAAAAACGGTGAGCTCTGGGTTCAGTGAGAGAACCCAGAAACAAGCAGAGTGACAGGTGAGCGACCCAGCATTCTCCTCTGGCTGCTCTACACCTGGGCACGGGTGTGTGCACTTGTACACACATGAACATAAACACAACAAAAGGGAGAAAGCCCCCACAACTCAAAATCCCCCGAATACAAAAATCAGAATATGGGAGACTCCTGGACACGGTAATGCAGTGCCTTTTCTCTGTGGCACTAGATTCTGTTATTCCCCCAACACACTAATGTGCTCAGCAGCTATGACTCCCCACCAGGCTCTAATATCCAGAGTATTTACTGGAGTTTCATTACTTTGGTACAACTAATAGAGTCATTTGACACGTTATTGTTTGGTCTCTAATCCCCTCCACTACCTGGAGGAGGTCAGCCTGACATAACCCTACTTAAAGCCCAAATGAATTACATGGTCTTTTGGAATAGCAAGCCCCACTTTGAGCAGTCTTGACAGCAAACAGTTTAGTTTGGTGCATGGGACCCATGAAGGACAGAGGCACTCCAGTTCCTGGGAAAGTCCAAGTATTTCGAGTATGCCTGTTAGAAACTAGAGACAAAGGCCAGTTACATTCCTCTCTCCACAATAGCTGTGCTCCACCTGCCTTCATCAATGTGACCTTTGTTCCCATCACAAACCTTTCTATCTCATTACAGCATGAAGACTGCTATCTGCATTTAGTCACTTAACAGAAGTTAGGAAACACACACACACACACATGCACCACACAGAGAGAGTTTGCTGCCTTTGTATGAGGACCTAGCCACCTCAGGACCTAGAGACTCTCGGGAACTCTGTAGATTTGGCCTTATAAACAAATCTTTTCTATAAGCGCTCTTGATGGTAGGGATGTTTCTGATTGCTTCTGTATGTTCAGACATCTGCTGTGTGTTTACATGACATATAATGGAGAAGACTGTCCAGCCAGCTTTGTCAGGGACACAGTGAGCCTTTTGGCTCTCTGAGCAATATAGCTCAGGTTTATTGCAGGCCCTTCTAGCCAACAATTGACTCAGTGAGAATGCAGATGTTTCTGCCCATAAGAATCCATGTGGCAATTCTTGCCAGAACTGGCCATGCTTGGACTGATAATATACTTGATCAGTAACCAGCACTTTTGATGAGGTGAAATGCTGACATTTATAGTTAGATTGTTCATCACTGATGTGCACTTGAACAATGGCTGACAAAAAAATTTTTTTAAAGTAGCTTATGAAAATTACTTCTTTATATGACTGTTTTCCAAACTCTTAGAAGCAGATCCTATGTGTCCTTTTCCCCCTGTTGCAGTGGTAAAATACTCTGTCAAACAGAACATTATGAAGAAAGTGCTCATTTTGGCTCACAGCTCAAGGGTACATACAGTCCATAATAGTGAAGAGATTAAGATGGCAGGAAGTTGAAACACCTGGTCACATCACATCCACCGTCAGCAAACAGAACAATGAACACTTGCTGCTTTTCAGTTCTTTCTCTGCTTATACAGCCCAGGAGTCTGGCTAGGGAATGGCGCCACTGCCAGTGGGCAGCGGTTCCACCTCAGTTAATGAAATCAAGTTAACCCTCTGATGGTATATCCAGAAGCCTGTCTATGGTAAGATTCTAAATTCTGTCAAATTGACAATTAACAGCAACTGTAACAGTGAATGTTGGGTAAACGGCTATATACACATTCATTTGCATATCACACATATGTCCTTGGAAATATGTTTTCCCCTCAAGCTTAATACACTTAAGGATTAATGAATTCACTCACTCATGAATGAAGGATCTATGTGTTCGAGTGTGCTGTTTCATTTGCTCCTGAGATGCATCCCATCATGCCTTGAGGTAGGGCCTCCTACCAGCCGCACAGGTTAGGTTGCTGAGCTGGTGGGTCCCAGAGATCGGCCTGTCTCTGCCTCCTGTGCTCAGCTTACAAATGTGCTCACTGCTTGGTTTTAATGTGAGTTCTGGGCTTGACTCCCAAGCTCTCCACTAATGGAACCATCTCCAATCTCCTCTATTCTTTCATGGAACAATTTTATTTTCTTTTGTAATTTTCTGTCTTTTCCATTTCCAGAACTTTATAGACAACTTAATGGAATGTGTGCTCCCTTAACCCCCATCTCTCTGATTCTCTCTCTTTGACTCTGTTTAAGGTCTTTCCTGTTGCTAGTGACGCAGCTCTCCCATTTTCTTAACATTACGTGAAATTCTATTTAAAATTTGTAGATGCTTTAGGCACATAATAATTAAGGGTTATTCCTGTCGGGAATAGAAATACCGTATTAGCACAATTCTTCCTCCAAGGCTGCTAAAGAAGGATCCTAGTTTAGAGGGCTTGCCTCTGTGCTCTCTCTCTCTTTAAACGGTTCTTATGTAACACTGGGTTTAATTGCCTGGGAGTCTGGAGCTGGTTTATTTGTGTGCCTCTTATGTTCTGAGCACCTGGAGGTTGAGTGGTCTGTGTCCTGGAAGTGTTCTACTAAATGGCCACCTGGCAGATGTTTTTTCTTTCTCCAAACAGCAATGACACAGCAGATGAGGAGTAAACGCTTTTGGGCACTTTGAAAGTGTACTGATTCCAGCCCACAGTGGTGCTACATGCCTATAATCCAAAACGAGGAGGAGGCAGGCTGGGGATGTAACTCTGCTGGTAAAGTGTCTGCCTAGCATTCCTGAGAGTCTAGGCTACATCCTTAGCACTACGTAATCTGAGCGTGGTAGCACATGCCTCTCACCCCAGCATTAGAGAGGTAGGGCAGAAGGATCAGGAGTTCAAGGTCAACCTTGGCTATATTTGGGGCCAGCCTGGATGAAACGCTGTCTCTGAAAACAAACAAACAGACAGACAAACAAACAAACAAAACAAGAAAAAATCGTAAAAAGCACATTTATTTATTCTGGGTGGGATTCAATAATTTTGTATTTGACAACAGTCTCTCCCTCCCTCCCTCCTTCCCTCCCTCTTCCCCTCCCCCATCTCTGTCTGTCTCATATCTCGGCGGGTTGGGAAACATTGTGGCAGAGGATTTAAAAATTAATTCTGCAGTGGGAGATGACAGGTGGTCACATAAAAGAGCCACCTAAATGGAGGAGGGATCAAGTGATGCTCAGAGGAGATCAACTGGGGAATATTCATGCCCTCCTGTCGGCGAGACAGAGACACACAGGCTCAAGTACAGCATGCGTGGGCTGCGGACCGGCTAACGAAACTCTGACAGAAGCGCTGTATGTGCTAAAACAAAACGTCTAGCAGGTGAATCCATGTGCAGGAGAAACCTAAAGGCAAAACAGTGGAGTGGGAGAAGGATGAGGGGAGTAAAACACAAGCGGCTCTGCCACAGCGCTGCGCATGCGCCACAAGCTGAACATGGGACCCCCTGCTTTTTTTTTTTTTAAACGTTTTATCATTTCTCCATGACCAGCTATCAACTACAAGCATAAACCGAATGCCAGTTGGTTCCTTGCTTTGTTTTGTTTTATAATTAAATTGTTCTCAAGTTGCTTTTGAGTTAAAAACTAGGCAGGGTAGTGGTCTTATTGACTTTGAAATAAATGGTCTCAATTCCACTGAAGTTGAGAGTGAAAGGGAAAATATGCAGTCACAGCACACTCAGCCTTCAGGAAGAGTTTACAATAGCATACGGGAAAGGGAAAGGCCCTGCTGAGCGAGCCTGGGCTTGAAAATCCTGTGGACATCAGCCAGGAGCCATGTAAACTCTCCCTACTATAGCTGTTGGCACACAGCTGACCTTTTATAAACATTTCCCAAGCAGACAAAAGAAGGTATGTTTGTCAGTTTTTCTGTACTGTAGCGAAATACCTGTGATAAGTCATCTTCCATAGATAAAAGGTTTATTTTGACATAATATTGGAGAGGTCAGCTCATGTTCGGACAGACCCCATGGCCTTTGATCTAATGACAAGGCAGTCCATCACAGTAGAGGGTTTTTAACAGGACAAAGCTCTTTATTTACCCCACAGCCAAGAGCCTCACAGGCCCCCACTTTTTAAAGGTTCCACTACCTCCTGAAAGCACCAAACCAGGGGACCAAGCCTTTGACCTGAAGAACTTTGGGAGCACTTAAGATCCATGCTATAACTGAAGGAATGAAAATCATGACTAAGTGGGCAGGATTTTAGAAAACACATTAAAAAGTGTCCATTGTTTCAGAGGGAGAAAGGGGAGACTGACCTGTTAAAGCAAAAAGCAACATTGGACTGAGCTCCTGGTAGCTTTCTCAGATCAGATTAGTCTGATAATGGAGTATAGAGACGGGTGGCTGAGAGCGATGGCAGCTAATATGAGGATCACACCAGGGAAATGAGCAGCTGAAGGTGAAAGAATACACAAAGCACTTATGTGCTGAGAAAAGAGTTTGTTCAGTGTTGGGGTTGATATGAAGGCTTTGTTCATCAGGCTTGCTTTTACATCATGATCAGGATGGAAGAGGAAAGACCTGAGGTAACACATGAACCACCCTGGATTTTGTTATAAATGGGATAACGATGAGAGACAAAAGGAAGAGTTTTTTTGAATTTCTATTTATTCGTTAGTCTTTAACTAAGAAACATGTAATTACATTAAAAGTGTGTTAATATCATTAAGGAATTAAAACAGGGCTAAGTGATAGAGCACTTGCTCAGCTTGTGTGAGACCTTAGTCCTAAAATAAACCCTAGCATTTGAAAATGGGAAGGAAAAGAAGAAAATATGAAGCCATTCATATGGCAGTAAGTTTGACTCTCTATATCTAGATGCATCTGGGAACTTTCTTTAGATTTTGGTCCTGGGACCAAAAGTGTGGCATTGTGAATCTTGGGGCTTGTTGAAGTTGGGCTCCTTCCTTCTCCATCCCTCTGTTCACCTACCTGTAAAATGGTGATGAACCAGTCACCATTCTGCAAAATGAGAATGTTCAGTCTTGGTGGATAGTAGTAAGAATACTTCCTCCCTCTTCTGGTTCCCCAAAGAAATTCTGGCTATAGTCTGTCTAAATGGCTGACACGGGGAGATACCACAGAAGTGTTAGCTATAATTATTATTGCCTATTCATTTTGAGAAGCTGTCGTAGGAGAGAGCTTTGGGGATGGGGAAATTTTCCATTTAAATTTTAGAAAGGAGAAGATACAGATTGTAGAAATCACTGCCTAATAAGTGTGACATTAATTCCTGGCAAAATTCTCACAGGGCTAAGTGCATGGGTGGTTTGGGAAGACTTCAAAGTCCTCACATGCCTGTGTTACTTTGTCAGGCTTACTGTGGTGGGAAACCACAGACGGATGCTTCTATGCTAGAAATAGTAACTCACCATTTCAGACATTACGAGTATTGGGTGTGTTTAAAGAATGGATACTGTTCAGGACTGGGTGGGAAGTCCTCCCAAGGCTCTTTCCTTGTCTTGCAGGTGGCCAGGTTCTCCTGCCTCTCTCATATTGTCTCTCTGTGTGCTTCTAGGCACTAATTACCACCCTTTATAAGATTGCAACTTTGTTGCGTTGGGGTCTACCCTGATGGCCTCATTTTTTACTTATTTTCTCTTTTTCTTTCTTTTTCTCTTTTCTCCTTCCCTTCTCCTACTTTGTTGCTAGTGTATCACACAGCCCAGGCAGGCTTAGAACTTGGTGTAACCAAGAGTGACCTCTAACACAGGATCCTCTCACTTTCATCCCCTAAGTGCTGAGTTTCCAGACACATGCCATCATGCTTGGATACTCGGTTATTTCTGTAAGGACTTAACCTCTAAATAAAGTCACATTCTGAGATGTTACGGTTAAGATTTCAGCACATTTGGGGCATGGAAGGGGGGTACTCCAGCACATCTTTTGGAATGGGGATGGGAGATATACACAGTTGAATCCATAACAGGAACATTCAAGAAAAAGTCAAGCAAAGCAAAACTAGCTTCATGTTTGGTGGTATGAAAAATATATACACAGTGAACTTCAGAATTTGAAGAAAGCATTGAACACTGTATTTTTCTTTAAAATATCAATTACACTTGTATAAAGCTTAAAAATGGAAGTGCAGGCTTTCTCTGAACTACAAATTGGCTACTCTGATGGTTAACATCAGTAGTCAACTTGGCAAGATATAAAGTTACTTGGAAAGGGAGTCTGAGCGAGGAGTTGTCTAGATTAGGCTGGTTTGAGAGGGGTTTTCTTAATTACACTGGTTGGTGTGGGAAGCTCTGTGCCTGGGTGGAGTAATCCTGGCCTGTGTAGGGCGAGGAAGGTGAGCTGAGAGTGCCTGCTGACATTCTTCACTTTCGGTTTTGAACTGTGGATTGATGTGGCCAATTGTTTCAAGGCCCTGCTGCCTTGACCTCTAGCTGTCACGGAGGGTGCCTTGAACTGTGAACCAGAACAAACCCTTTCTCTCTTAAGTTGCTTTTGTCAGAATATTTTGTCACAGCAACGGCGAAAGAAACTAAGGCAGCCTCAATATCCACTTGTTCAACTGACACACACGTTCTTCTGAGAAGTTTGTTTCCAGGTGTAACATTCTCTTCCACCCAGGACCTACCCTTGCTGCATAAGCTTGAGGAGCAAGCAATTAGTGTTGGTAGTCTGTCTGGACCCCACCCCTACAGTTACCCAGCAACGGCCAGGTATGCTCCTCCCCACAGTTGCCTGGCAACAGCCAGGTAGGCCTGGCCCACTATAAAAGGGGCTGCTTGCCCACTCCTTGCTCTCTTGTTCTCTTACTCTCTTGCCTCTTGCTCCCTTACTCTTGCCTCTCTCCCCATTCCCTTCCTCCCTCTCTCCTCGTGGTCATGGCCAGCCTCTACTTCTCTACTCACTCCTTCTCTCTGCCTTTCTCTGCCTCTACTACTCTTAACTTCCCTCCCCATGCCCTAAATAAACTCTTTTCTATGCTATACCATAGCATGAGTGGCTGGTCCCTCAGGGGGAAGGGATGCCTTGGCATGGGCCCGCCGAGGCCGCCCCTCCCCCCAAACCTCACCACACCTTAGAACATATTCTTATGGTTCTTTATCTTTTTATGATCACAACAATTAGGAAACTGTTTTCTGATGGATTATTCCTGCTCATAGGAGAATGATATTAAAACATTTATAAGGAAATGCATTTCAGTTTCAAATGAAAAAGGCAAGAAGAAATATAGCCAGGGATTTTATAAAAAATGGCACAGCTCTTATTTCTTGAGTTTTAAAAGGAAGGAAGGAAATCTGATGGTGACCTTGGCCTTAGTTCAACGTAAAGATTCTGGTGGGGAGATTTATAACCTTAATAGTCCACAATTTGCAATTTATATTTCAATTTCAAAGTTCAATTATTAATTTTACTATGACACTTTCTCGGCTCGCTTCTCTGCCTTAAAACTTACTGTTTTATTAAGCCATGATGAAGTCGGTGAAGCAGACTTGCTTGTGTAATGTCAGTGGCCTGGGCTCCAGTGAGTAATGCCCGGCTCTCAGTGGATCCTGTGATACTGAGTGGGCCTGCCCCGGTTTGTTTTCAGTGGGCAGGTTCTCTGTCAGCCAATTCTCCAAGATGAACTTCATGAGATAGAAATCTTATCCACCAGCTGAGTTAATGTGTGTTTTGGAAAACACTGTGTTCTGTTTTTTTTTTCCTCTCTCAAGCCTGCCCCACTCCTTACTTTGAAAACAAATCCTTTACACACACCCCTTTCTTCCTCCTCATCAGATCTTAGCCTTTCAAAGCCGCCCAATGCTGCTAGTGTTTCTATCTTGGATTAGTTATGGTGGGTTACTCTTTGTACATTTGTACAAAAGCACACTTGTACCAGTTTTTTGGTTACATTTGCAATCACACTGGAAAGATGCCAAGTGAAAGCCATCCATGCCAGTAAAGAACAGGGCACAGCTACTCTGCCAAATTCTACTGGGGAGTTTTATTTCTCCTTTCCCCAAATGAAGGTCTTCAGGCTCATCGTTCCTTATACTTTCTGTAGCTCTTTTCTACTTTTACCTGTCCAATAGCCAGAACTTGTGGCATGAAGAATATTTTTAACTTTTCTAAAAACCTCAGTTCCAAAACATGGTGACATTGTTAGGGAGTTTACCCACACAGTCTCTAGAGGTGGCAGAGGTGGGAGACTGGAACCAGCTCCACTACTCTGGCCTTTGTTTAATCACAAGGTAGGTTTAGCTTCTGTAAAGGGACTAATGTAAGGAAGAAAAAAAGGAAAATGAATTGTGGTGAATTGAATGAAAATGGCTGCCCTAGGGTCCACAGGGAGTGGCACTTTTAGGAGGTGTGGCCCTGTTGGAAGAGGTGTTTTTCCTTCCTGTTGCTTCAGGACCATGTCTGCCTACACACTGCAAGGCTTTCCGCTATGATCACAGACTAACCTTCTGAGAGTATAAATCAGTCCCCAATAAATGTTTTCTTTTATAAGAGTTGCTGTGGTCATGGCATCTCTTCACAGCATTAAAACAGTAACTATGATGTGAATATTTCTAAAGAGCTGGCCAAGTCAGGAATGGTGGCATATACCTGTAATCCCAACACTTGGGAGGCTGAGATAGGATTGGGGTGGGGGTGAGAACAATGTGGGTTAGTTGGTGAGACCCTGTCACAAACAAAACACAAAACACAAAAACAAAACAAAACAAAAATCCCAAACCAAAAACAAACAACTCCCCCAAACTCAAATCTCTCCCAAACTCCAAAACCCTGGACCCCAAAACAACAGATAGAACCTCAGAAAGCTAGCCATGTCCTCACTGTGCGAGAGTGCTGGTGACAATCTATCTGTTTTCTGAAGTTGTCCCGTTGGATAGTTGGCTTCCTTTCAAACATTGGACCCAGTGTTACCTTTTTTCCTGTTGTAATTTGTTTAAGTGTTGCAGTTGGCAGAGTTATCTGAGTTGTAGCTGTGTAGTGATTATCTGAGATCTGAGTGTGAATTTTAAAGTTGAAGTGTTAAATTTTTATAGGCATGCACAGTACTCAAGATTTCAAAAGCTCTCATGTATATTTTCCAAATTGGAATGCAATTTCAAAGTATTTAAGTTTCATATAAGATTTAGATTTTTGAATAAGAGTTTGAGAAAAAGAATTTCTTTTTTCTGTCTGTTAGGTTTGAACTTTTTTTTTAAAGATTGGCTGTGAAGATTCATTTATGATGTTGAGATGTTGATACTCAGGGAAATGTGTGTACGTTGTCTCTAACATCTACGCTTAGAAGTTGTGCTGTATTTTAAATTTCAAGGAATATTTTTGGTTATACTTTCTTCCAATGTTGCACATCATGGTTTTCTAGACATATGGATGCTGTTGGAATTTGCAAATGTAGAATACAGGACTAATGCATCTCATCTACTTTTAAAATTACTTTTAAATTAGTTAATTTAAGACTGGGCAAGTGTGTGTGTAACTTACCTGGTTTGTGTGTAGTTCAGATCGTGGCGCACTTTCTACATTTGACTCTAGTGTTTGCTACAAAATAGCTGGATGTACTTTCAAGACGTTAACTTGTAATAGATTAAGGTTTATAACCTTGTTGTTCGGCATTTCATTTAATAGTGAGCAAGCTGCTATGGAGGTAGGAAGAGGAGAGAGAGTGATCTGTGAGAAGTCAGCTGATGCGGGACAGGAGGTGTGGTGCAAGAGCTCCCTCAAGGACTGTAGATCCTGCTTCTTCAGTGGCTCCCACCCATGACCCCGTTTTATTTTTTATTTATTTATTTTGTTGTTGTTGTTTTGTTTTTGTTTTTTTGTTTTTTTTTTGCTAGAGAAATTTTTTGTGACCCTAGGAATATAGGTGTATAAGTCAGCTTTAAAACCAAATGTTGGCTGATAGTAAATCACAGCTTTATCATGGGTCAGCAAGATGGCTTAGGAAAGCACCGGATGCCAAGCCTGACAACCCTCAGTTTGATGTTTGGAATTCACATGATGAACGGACTCCTGAAAGCTGTGTGCCTACACACACACACACACACACACACACACACACACACACACAGAGACATACATGCATGCTCTCACACATGCATGCTCACATACACATAATAAATAAATGTGCAAAAAGAGTTATATTTTAAAAGAGTTATTTGATACATATAATTTTTCCATTTCTTAAAGAGGAAGGCAAATTTGAATAATGAGATAAACATGCTTATTTAGTTTTTTTTTATAAAGAATTAAATGCTTGCTGACTATTTGATATGGTAGGACATAGACCATCTTCATTTTCTCCCCCCTCCCAAAATATATTACTGTTGTGTGTGTGAAGCTCTGATGTATTATGAGTGTGGGTATAATGTGTGTCAGTGCATTATTAGAGGACATCTTTCAGAAGTTAGTTCTCTCCTTCAAGTATGGTTTCTGGATATTGAACTTAAGTTGTCAGGCTTGCCCAGAAGTCCATGTATCTGGAAACCAGGATCCGGGAGGGGCTGAGGGAGGTGGAGTCACCAACCTGGGATACAGACTCTAGAGAGCAATACTGAGGTGCAGATCTACTGTATTGTGAAGCAGTGTTTGTTTTTATACAGAAAAACTAATGGGGAATCAGCAGGAACTCTGGAGTATCCAACTATCATCCCACTGTCAGTATGGGAAGGTCCCAGGCTGCCGCTAGCCCCCAAGGGGACTTATGTAAAGACAATGGAAGCAGCCACCTCCCTGCTCTGGGCCTATTCTGAGGTTCTACTAGTCTGCTAGAGTCCCCTAGTTTGTGTCACATGGTAAGCCAGCGGACATGGACACTCATACTATTTGGACTGTGTGGAAGTCTCCTCCTGCGTCCTCCAGGCCCCACTGAGGGACCACACCACTCACATGTGTACCTACGGACCCATCTCACTGGCCCAAATGAAACATTTTTCAGAACTGATTGATATTTTGATTTTATAGTTGAGAACACCACTTTTATTTAAAAGGGACCCACACAGGAGGTTACCATCCTTGTCAGCAGTAAAGTCACTACTATTCATGTAATGCAGTGACGTGACATGTATTTGCGTTTTTTTTTGTTTTTTTGTTTTTTTGTTTTTTTTTTTTTTTTGCAGAAATATATCTTTATCTCTCGAATGTTGGCTTAGTCAGTGGTTCTCAGCCTTCCTAACGTTGAGACCCGTTAATACAGTTCCTCATGTGGTGACTCTCAACCGTAACATTATTTTTGTTGCTACTTCATAATCATAGTTTTGCTACTGTTAGAATTGTAATGTAAATACCCATGTTTTCTGTCAGTCTTAGCTGACCTCTGTGGAAGGGTTGTTTGATTTCCAAAGACGTCATGACACACAGGTTAAGAAACACTGGTTTAGGTTGTTTCTAGAGGGAACCTGTTCACGGGTCCTATGGAATGGTAGGCCTTGTTTATTTTTCTTTCTCAGTGTATCCTCTTCTGTGCCCTTCAGTGATGGTCAGGAGTTGGGAGACCCCCTAGCACATCACCTATTTTTGAGTTGTCATTAGTTTTCCTTGGCTTGGCTGAAGTGTCCCTGTCACTTCTTGTGAAGGCAGCGTATCACCTTGGTGGGAATGAATTTTGACAAGGAAACATTGTTCTGCAGTCAGTGCAAAGAGGTTGACATGGTTCCACTTCTATTAATTTTTTGGTACAATTGGAGAACCTATGAAAACCTTCCAATACAGTTTTTATTTGGGAGTCAATAAAAATTACCATAAAGTAGTTTGCCAATCTATTGGCTTTGGCTATGACTTGTGTACTGGAGGTACACAAAGTGGCCCTACAAAAATTAACTAGGAGCTCACACCAACTTTGTCTTTTGAATGTTGAAACATGGAAATTTATTTGCACAGTTAATTGTTGGGAAGGCTTCACAGCTCTTTTCCATATCTGCCAACTTTTCCCACCAGCTTCTTTCCCTGGCAGTACAAATGTTTGGGGAACTGTACAGTATGCTCTCTAACATGTATGACCTCACATTCCCCTTCGTCCACGCCCATTGGTGTTGTTCAGGTTGGTGGAGGAGGTCTCAGTGGGAGCTCGTCTCTTCAGTTTTAATTGGTTGTAACGTATTAGCAGCAAGGCAAAGTTATTTCCCATCAAAGTGACTTTTTTGGGGGAAGTGGCAAATTCAGTTTTATAGACGCAGCTGTTGTGTGCAGAATTGGTTGGGAAGTTGCTGAGAAGTGAAAGCTTGTGATACTTGGGTCTAAATCCCTAGTTTATAAAAGGCAAGCTGCAAACAAACTAGGGTATTGAAATATGAAAAATATTTTTGTAAATATGTGTTTGAAAAATCTAGGCTCCCTCATTTTACATCTTAGCCGAAATCTTTCCAAAACTGCCATGATTTGGCACAGGGAGGCTTCCTTTAATTTAGAAGTCAATGACAATATGCTAAAAAAGAAAATATAACTTAGGAGAGAGCTCCCCAAGGGGGAGGGTGGTGGTAACTAACGGGAGGAGGAGCCAGGGCTCTGCCTCTGCTCCCTTTCCTGGGGCTCCTCCCACTGCATAATTTTGGCTTCTGATGCCTTCTGAGCTCCAGCTCAGCAAGCAGCAGGAATGTCTCCCCGGACTTTGTGATTTGACTCTTTCTCTGTATTTTTGTATTATTACTGTTATTATTTTCAGTGCTGGAGATGAACCTTGGGTACTCTTTAACTATATCCTCAATATCTCTCTACCTTAACATTTTAGGGCCTCCTATGCTGCTTTTTCTTAGCACTTGTATTTCTTCATTTCTTTCTCTTAACAACTCCATGAACTGAGGGGAAACTGTGGGTTTTTTTTCCCTAGTGACATCATCATGACCTGAAAACAATACCTGGCATGTTGTCCAATTTTTACTCTTTTAACTGTTGGCTTATTTTAATATTTCAACTTATTCTATGCATGTATGTCAAACGTGTATGTGTGCATGTGTCTGCGCAGGCATGCTTTCCCATGTCCCCATATGGAGACCAGAGCTCAATATTAAGTGTCATTTTCTATTGCTCTCCACCTTATTTCTTGAGACAGGGTTTTGTTAAGCTGGAGCTCACCATTTTGTTTAGACTCCCTGTCCAGTAGTCCCCTATGATCTGCTTGTCTCTGCTTCTTCAGCACCAGAGTCACACATGTTTCTGCCATGTCTGTCCTTTCTCTGACTGCCAGGGATCCAAGTGCAGACCCTCATGCTTGTGCACCAAGCAGTTAGCACACTGCCATCACTGTAACTAAGATAAATATTCATTTCATGAAAAAATCTGTGAATGAATTGATGTTGGGTACAAGCCCGAGCCAGGGGTTCATATCCATAGCCTCAAAGTCCAAACGCCGACACGGTCAGACAGCCAATGTAAATGACTGAAGTAGACCATGAATAATCTGAATTCTTCTGAGTAACCAGATAGGACATCCTGAATAGGAGCCTACTGAATGGGTGGTGACTTGCCTCCTATGGGAGCTGGTTCTTCCAGTCCAGGGTGTGGTGGGCCTGGGCTTCGGTGAACTATAGTTTCCTGGGACTTATGAAGGAGAAAAGGCGAGGAAGAGAGGTCATCACAGGACAAAGCACTGAGGATGGGTGACTATAGGTTTACAATAGAGGAAGAAGGTTTCCGGATTGAGATGTGTTTTGGAAGAAAAATTTGGTGGGTTGTTTTCAGCTATGAAGTTAGTCAGGCATGTGGTGCATGCCTGTATCCCTAGCACTTGGAGGGCTGACACAGGACTGCTGTGCGCATGAAGCCAGCCTTGGTTCCATAGGAAGAACTTGTCCCACAACCAAATAAACAAATGACAAAAAAGAGGCCAATTAACCACTTGTATGAGAGCTGTGTGTGGGGACAGCGTAGAGGTAGAAGCCCTTCTTTAATAGCTACCAATAGTTTTACAAAATCGAAGAGAGGCATGGATCTGAAGAACAGATTTTTAGCATCTGTACTATTCTTAATGTAAGTTTTCCTGTAATCGACAGAGCTGGTGACTAGAGGGCAGGGTCATGGGGCAAAGTCAGATTGCAGAGGTCTGAGTGGGGAGTGGGAAATGAGAAAAAAGTCAGGGGATGGAGTCCCCACCCTTGAAGAATTACAAAGAGGTCAGAGGAGAACACCAGGAAGATGAAGGGGGTGGGACAAGTGTCTACTGGTGCAGTTCCTCTTCCTGAGATGACAGCTGAGAGTTCTGAGGTGGAGGAGGTGACCAATGGATGGGGAGAGTTTGTTAGCAAACACAGGAGTCCATGGGCCCAGCCAGGAGTGTGGGTGGGACAGGGCTTTTGCGTTGGGGTAGACGTGTGTAGGATGCATTTATAGCTCCACTTTAGACATAAATTTTATTAGTAGGTGCCAAGGAAATGCCCTCAAAAAGGCAGCAAAGCTTTGCTTGCCTTCTGGGTTGACAGCTCAACCAAACCCTTAGGCATTTGTGGAACCTTGAATAGGAGGCTGTAGATGGAGGGGAATCCAGGGGCTTTACTGCTTAGGATTTGACATTGACTGGCGCTCTGATCCCTGCCTACAGAGTTCTGAGAACCTTCCAGTAAGTGTAGTTGCAGCGCTCTGAATATAACAAATCAGTCATTAAACAGCAGAAGCGATTATGAATTGCTGCAGTCATTCAGCCATATCTTTGGGTTGTGAGAATATCTAACTGCACAAGCACTGCTGTAACTAAAAATGTGTATTTTAACATTTTTTTTTTGTCTCCATCAGTACATTTCACTCTGAGGTCTTTTCAGAGCATCTCATAATAAGTCAACAGACCTATTTCAAATGTGTTTGTTACTAAGCAACGGTTACTAAGAGTGCTTGTAATTAAGATGAAAGTTGCAAGGAAATGATGCTCAAACACAGCACCCTTTCCCCACCCCCATTTTCTGATAACTCGGGAGGGGTGGCATGGTAAAGTGAAAGGAGATATTCTGCTGAGATCTCCCAATGCAGGTCCATCCTCAGCCTATCAGACAGTGTGTGTGTGTGTGTGTGTGTGTGTGTGTGTGTGTGTGTGTTTCAGATCAGCATCTCTTTGTCTCCTGCATCTGAAAGGCACATTACAGGTATGAGCAGGTAGCACATGCCAGAGGCAGCTGCACAGCACAGCTGTGCGACCTGACCACACACTGATGAGGACCGTGCTGCCCAGCACATAACGCTGGAGGAGGGATGATGGGCGCACATGCCACGTGAAACCAACAACTTCCTGTGCAGTTATAACTGACCTAGATTAAGCAGGGATGTAGGCCTGCTGTGTACTTTCTTGAACAATGCAGTTTCTTTTTCTTTTGGGGATTTCTAAAGGAAGATTGAGATGAGTTTTTTCCTATTCATCATGTCTGGCTCATAGCAGGCATTTAACAAATGCTTCTTTTTGCTTTCCTACTTCATTTTATTCTAGAGGCAAAGTGGGGGTGGGGTAGTGGTGGTGGTGGTGGTGTTGGTTTCGGGTTACCATGGTAACCTGTTGTTGACTGACCTCCTTTTAAACCTGTTGTTAGATGCCCAATCCAGCAGTCCAGAAGACCAGGCCCCACCCAATGGAGGCCTCTGTAAGATAAAAAGTTCAGGGGTATCAGCAAGCAGTGACTGAGAGGCCCAGGTGTCTGAGGACACCCAGCTTGCCCGTGCTTGGGTGGAATGAATGTTAGTCCCTGAAGGGCCTTCTCTAATAGACCTTGTTTTATTTGGCCTCTTTGCTTTTAAGCTGTGCAATGTTGAGCAGGACATGACTGCTTTGACTTTTGTTGTATTTTATTTATGTGACACTGTGTGTGTGTGTGTGTGATGCATGCACATGGACATGCTGTTTCCATGTGAAAATGTGTGTGTGTGTGTGTGTGTGTACATGCTTGTTTGCAGAAGCCCAAGGTGGTCATTCTATTCGTCCACAGTCACTTTCCACCTTCTCCATTGAGGCAGAAACTTGCAGTTGAACCCAGATCTTGCTGTTACTAGCTGTCTCTGCCCTCTGAGTGATGGAATTTCAGGCAGGTTATCATGCCTACTCAGTGTTGGTGTGCGTTCTGGTGATCCAGACCCCAGTCCTCGTGCCTGCTGGGTGTTCAGCAAGTGCTTTACTCTTCTTCATCTTCCCAGCCAGCCCTGGCTGTGAACTTTATTGCCTCCTTTTTACGTGCTGTGAGTCAGGTGACAGGACTATCCTAAGAATCAGATAGGAAAGAATATATGGGAAGTTACATATTCTATCTACTTAGTAGGTATTTCCCAAATATCTCGTGTATGTCAAGGCCTGCTCTGGTTTTATAATATTTTATCCCAGAGCTAATGAATAGCTCTATTAACTTATTCTAAGTGGCAGTTTAATATTCCAATTGATCACCCAGTTAATGAAAAATTTTGCAAACAATGCATGTTAGGATTTTTTTTTTTTATATATATCTTTGTCCTTGGTGTATGTGAATGGTTTTTTGGGAGAATTGAGAGAGATTTTGCCAGGTCCTAACAGTCAATAGCGACTTGCCTTCTGAAACAAGATACATGAAAAAGACCCATGTGGACACAGCTTTGTTCACTCTTCAAACTTTACCTATCTCCTAGATGAAAACCAGAATTTAATGGCTAAATTACTTTAGTTCTTTAGCCTATTTTAAGACCTTCTTTTTATGGCTTTGGGCATTTTTACTTCCTCCGTGATTAGCCTTTTCACCCCTCTACTCTCCATTCTTAGGAACGTCACTGTCTTAGTTATTTGAAGGGACATGTGCACGTACACATGTGTATACATGCATGTGTATGAAATATGTACCTTTTCATTTTATTATCTTATTTTCCATTGAGTCAGTAGGCTGGACATTAGCACTACTCACAGAGGAAGTGAGAAAGAGTTACATGGGCTTAGTTATACCCACTTGGCCTGTTGTGATGGGACATGGTTAGGATTAGCTCCTGTGATCCAGTCTGCTTTTGTTGGTACAGAGAGGGTTATTTAGAAGGCTCAACTAGCCAGGAAGGGTGGGTTAGCTCTGGGGAATCTGGATGTCTTGAAGCAGTATCTATATGCTACAGGGATACCCAAGGGGACAGTGCTTAGCACAAGGGCACAGGCCCTGTTGTCCCAAGGCCAATAGCTCCTTCCATGAAGCCTGCAGAAGTTATCCAATCCTGGGAAAAAGCAAAGTGACTGAGGGCTCTAGGGTTGTGACTGGGTCTTTTGTTTCTTATAGGGTGGATACAAAGGCAATGGAGAAGAAGAGTGACAGTCCCTGTAGGGTGCCACCTTTCTGCCTTCCAAGGGCACAAGCATGCTTTGCAGAAACTAGAGAATGCTCTATTCTTAAGATTCACAAGAGAGGCAGAACAAAGGCTCTGCTGTATTGTATTTGAATAATTGTATTTTTCTGATCGAATAATTATCATTCCATCTCCCCATATAAATGAATGTATTAGAGGTAAAGGACACCCCCTTTCTTCTCCAAGTGGCCTTATTTTAAGCTCTTGCTTTGTCCAACCGAAGCCCTATCACAAACTGGCCAAGTAGCTACCCTAATCCCATGCATCTCTTGCTTCCTCTGTGAGTCATGTCGAATGCCCAACCTTTTTTTCTTTTTTTTTTTGAGACAGGGTTTCTCTGTACAGCACTGACTGTCAAAGAACTCACTCTATAGACCAGGCTGGCCTCAAACTCAAAGATCCGTCTGCCTCTACCTTCGGAATGCTGGAACTAAAGATGTCTACCACTGTACAGCTATGTCCAACTTATTGACTCAATGGACAATAAGATAGTGAAATGGAAAAAATACATAAGCATTTCATATACGTGTGTGTATGTGTGTGCATGTGCACAGACACACGAACACACATGTGTGTGCATATCTGTTCAAATAACTAAGGAAGTGATGTGGCTGAGAGCAGAGAATGGAAGGGTGAAAAGGCTAGCCACAGAGAAATAAAAAATGGCCAAAGCCATGAAAAGAAGGTCTTAATTAGGCCAAAGAACTAAAGTAATTAGCCATTAAATCTGCCTATCTAGGAGATGAGTAAAGTTTGAATAACGAACAAAGCTGTGCCCACAGTCTGTCTTAGGATGTACAATAAAAATTGCAGAATTAAAATAAAACTGTTTCAGGCTAGATTAACTTTAGGATCTGTATTATTTTTTTTTTTCTATGCAGCTGGGAACAAAACCTCGGGCAAGAAGCAACTTAAGGCAGGCAGGGCTGATTTGGGCTCACAGTTTGAGGATACATTCCACCATCATGGCAAGGCAGTATGTCAGTAAAAGTGTGAGGTGGCTGGTCATATTGTGTCCCAATCAGTAAGCAGAGGATGAATGCTGAGGCCCAGTTAGCTTTCTCCTCCTCCTTCAGTGTGGGCTCCCAGGCCATGGGATGGTGATGCTTACATTCAGGTGAGTTACCCCTGCTACATTAAACAACCTCCTAGTCATACCTAGATATGTTTCCATGGTGATAATATATTCAGTCTAGTTGACAATGATGATTATCCATCACAGGAGCATCTGCCCCCACTTGCATATTTAATATGTATGGAATGTAAGCGCTGGGAATGTGGGGTGGTTGTGCAGTATTTTACAGTTATTCTAGCTCTGGGACTAGAACTTGGCTTTTCCAACTCCAGTAAGAGTTCTGGTGTCTTCTGTTCATTTGTCTATTCCTTAGAGCTTATTACATTAAAGATAAAAGCTCATTCATTCATTTCATTGAACTATTGCTTTGTGCTAAGTGTTTGAAAAGCACTTTTATGTTTGAATATCTACTTCCATTTGTGCGCTTTGAAAGCCCTACCTTTCTTTCTTTCTTTCTTTTTCTTTAAAGATTTGTTGATTTTATATATGTGAGTACACTGTTACTGTCTTCCGACACACCAGAAGAGGGAATCAGATTTCATTACAGATGGTTGTGAGCCATTATGTGGTTGCTGGGAATTCAACTCAGGACCTCTGGAAGAGCAGATGGTGCTCTTAACCACTGAGTCATCTCTCTAGCCCTAACCCTACCTTTCTTAACTTTAAATTATGCTTATCATGTGTGATGAATTAACGAAATGATTATTGTTATAGATCTCTATGTTTTTGTAACACACATATATGCAAAGACTCAACTTCAGCTCTGTTTAATCAGTTCAAGTTTACATAGTCTAACATAGATCACTGTATGTAGTCATGTGCTTCTAGGGTTTGTATGGTTATAGTCACAGGGTACCTCAGGTCATCCTAACAGATGATTCTGAAATAATGGGAGGTGGGGGGGGGTGAAGCCAGAAGAGTTGTTGGGCTATTGGCCTGCCCTGTCTGATCCTGGTCTCAGAGAAGGGCTAGGCCTGTTTTAAGCCAGCTCTCTGTGCATCAGGACACCAAAATAGGGAATTCTTGGGAATAGTGGGTTATATTACCAAGGAGATGGCCAAGAGAATGATTGTTCCTGCAAGCTTCCCTACTGAATAAGGTCTTTTTTTTCTTGTTACAAAGAGTGATTCAAAGCCCTTTAGTCCTGGTCTGGCTGGAGTTGATGTGTGGATGGGAGGGGAGGGGCCTGCCTTCTACCTAGAGGCTTTGTATGAGGCCAATGGGAAGACTTTCAAGAAAGGCCTTTGCTGGCTGAGTTGCTTTGGGGTTTGGATGACAGTTCTGGATGTTATGTACCACGTGGGGAAAAGCCAAAAGCCTTGGGGGTAGATACTGACTGCCAGGACACCATTATTTGGTATCAGAGCTTTCATCTAAAGGATGACGATTGACAGTGAGGTTAAATAGAGGACTTTTTTTTTTTTCTCAGTTTCAGTCATTGATGTTGTTGCTGTTTTGCTGCATAGCTCAGAATGGCCTTTAACTCACAGATCTCGTGACTTGTGCTCTGGAGTGCTGCGACTGTGGGCATGAACACTGTACCTGGCTAGGTTTCAGTCTTTTAGTAAGAATGTGAAGGTTTTCTTGTTCCACTCAGCTCTGTGGCATTCTCTTAGATGCACACTTCTAGTTCATCTTTTATGGTTCCTTCTTGGTGGGTAATGGTTGTCTGAGATGATTTTTTTTAAAGCAAGCTATTAAATATTAGCTTTTCCTTCTTTTACTTTGTGACAATACTAGTCATAGAAAACCTGAGGAATTCTTATATACTTCTCCCCTAGAGTTTCCAAATGACAGTGTTTTAAAACATTTGCCATTTTCAGTTTTTCTCCTGAACCAGAGAGATAAATGCTGATAAAATGTCTCTCTGTTCTTAAATAACACACCGTGTGTGTCCTAAAAACAAAGGATTTCTCTTACAGACATACTTTATACTTTGCAAAATTGGGAAATGAAAATTGATAACATAGTGTTATCTGCTTACAGGCTTCTTTCAGATTTCCCCAAAATGAACAATAATGCCAGTTTTGCTGAAGGAAAAGCACAGGTCAAGCTGCTTTTTGGATTGTTATGTTCTTTGGTCATCTTAATTTGGAACTATCTTTTTATTCATGGAAGTAACATTTTTGAAAACTGTAGACCGGTATTTTGTAGAAGGATTATAATTTTATATTTGTCTCCCATCTTCTTATAGCTAGATCTACGTTAGGCATTTTTTGGTGAGACTAAAATTGATACTACTTTTAAGTCATTAATTTTTAATTAATGTTGACTTAGTAAAGTTGATAGATTTATTTTTATCATATGCCCTTATTTTACCTTAAATGTCTTATCCTATACATAAATCTAGCAAGTAATTTGCAAAATGAGATCAAATAATATTTAGATATTTAATCTAAATGCTGGTTAATAAATTAAAGTTAAACAGACTAAATTACCATGGATCCCTCTGCTCTGTAGCTTGCTTATTTTTTTTTAAGCATTTAAAGCTGTACTTGTAAATACATATGATATGCTTTTAAATCACTTCATAGGCTGGAGGAAGTAAACTTGAAGATCTTAGCACTTTCTTAAGGAGTTTTAAAATTCTACCAAACTAACAGTTATGCCTATATATTTCTAATTCTCCTAAACACTCTAAAAAAAACCCAAAACACTTAAATTTTCCCGTTTTATTCAATCATAGTCTAAAGTCAATTGTGCTCAGGTATATTCTTAATGATGTAAGGTATGTGTGTGTGTGCCTGTGTGTGTGTGTTTTGTATTTGTGAGTGCATGAATGCAGAGACCACAAGTTGGATACCTTCCTCTATCACTCTCTGCCTTATTCCTTGGGACAGGGTCTCTTACTGAACCAGAGACGTATTTAAGCTAGGTTGGCTGCCAGACGTCCTGGATATGTTTGATTCTTCTCTCTGATGCTGAGGTTCCAAGTTTTATTTTGTGGATTCCGGGGGTTCACACTCAGGTTTGTAAAGCAAGAACTCTTAACCACTGAGTCATTTCCCCCAGTCCCCATTCCATACACATTAATCCCTAAGTTAAAAAGATGTTGCTGGGCTTCATAGAAGGCTGTTACCATTATGGATTTTTATCTACTTCAACATCTCTACAATTTATTCCATTTTCCCAAGGTTTGTTATGACACGAGGTCAGTATGGGAATCAACTCTCTTCTAGAAGGCAGGCTAAGGTTGTGGTGCTGATACTTCAGGTGACAGGTATGATAATTTGTGCCACTGCAGCCTTGTTTTTCTAGTAGAGATTTGGGGTTGAGGAGGGGCAAGTCCAGGCTGCTTTTGAACTATAAATAAACCTATTTTTCTGATTATTGTGACAATGTGAAGCTAAGCCTAGCATCATCACCATGACAACAGATACAATCCAAATCCTTCAACTGAGGTGGATTCTCGACCTTGACCTCCTGGCTAAGGTGTTTCTTTCCTCCTTTCATCTGATTTGGGTAGATATCCATCTGTATCCTCATGCAGGATGCAAATGATCTCTTTCTGAGCTTGATTGCACTCTGAATTTGTTTAGTCATGGCAGAAGCATATGGTGAGGCCTATCTGTCTCATTGGAGTTTCATAGGGCCCCTCAAAACCTTTATCCACAGCCTGAAAGCCCACACTGATGGCATGTCTCTTCGATTTCTTCATGTTCATTTGAGGTACAGTTCCGACTCAGACTCCGACTCTTGACTCAGACTTCCAGAAAGAGCTCTCCTGGTACCGTGGAGCTTGATCATGAAAATTCCAACAGCTGCCCCCGCTCTGAACATCTGAGAACTCCATGGACATACTGTAACTAGAGATGACTGTGTTCTCTTTTCAATTTTGTTGTTGAATTGCTTTCAAGCAGATTTGAAGGCCAAGTCACAACTGAACGGATAGAATCAAAGTGGGAAGAGATCATGTGTAGGAACATTTTGAAGTCTTGGATAGTGACTGCTATTTATTGTGATGTGCTATTTATGTTTGGTAATTGCATTTTGTTTTGCTTATACAGAATGCCTTGTATAATAGCAGTTACTATGTTTTGGTGGGTATGTTTTGCTCTGTTAACCTTTGTCCTTCCCTGCTTCTTTTTCTTTGGTTTAGTATGCTTATTACGAGCATATGTTTGCAATCAGTGGAGCTGGGTTTGAATTGTAGTTCTGCAGTTTATTAGCTTTGTGATCCTGGGGGAGTTACTGAGTCTCTCAGAGCTTTTGTGGGTGAGATCTACCTCAGAGTTGTCATAAGGATCAGACAAGCAGTTCCTGAACACAGTACAGTCTCTGGAGCACATGAAGGTTCAAAGAAATGTAACAGTTATTCCACAATGTGCTACCCTCGCTGGGATTTGTTGTCATGGATCATTTCTAATCTGCCCCACCTTGCCCTCTGACATCTTGTTGAGTCATGACAACTCTTGGCTATTCTAAAACTGGCATGTTGCTTGCAGGTACTTTGTATTTCCTCTACTCATGGGAAATACAGAGTTGGTGGTTCACTTATTTTTAAATAAAAAAAATTGTGTGTGTGTGTGTGTGTGTGTGTGTGTGTGTGTGTTGCAGCATTTGTGTGGAGACCAAAGACCAACTTTCTGGACTGCGATCTCTCCTTCTATCTTCTCCTGGTTCCAAGGAATCAAACTCAGGATACCAGACTTGGGCAGCAAATGTCTTTACCTACAGAGCTCTCTCCCTGGCCCATCTTTATTTATCTTAAAGATTTCTTTTCTCCTGTAAGGCACCTTCTGGGGCTACTGAATATTGAGTTCCATGGAACCCAAACTATCTCTCTTACTTACATACATACATTGACCTCTTTTTAAGCAAATTAGTGTGTGTGTGTGTGTGTGTGTGTGTGTTTGTGTGTGTGTGTGTGTGCGTGCTCGGGAATGTGCATGCCATAGCATGTGTGAATGTCAGAGGACTGTTTTGGGAATCAGTTTTCTCTTTCCACTGTGGTATCTGGTGGTTAAACTCAGGTAGTCAGGCTTGCATGACAGCCACTTTTACCTGCTGATCTGTCTCTCTCTCCATCTCTTCTGACCTTAGAATTTTCTAGAAGAAAACAGGCCTATTTTGCAGGTGTTTAGTGCAAATCAGGACATTGTTGTCACTTGCCCCAATAACATAAGACTGCCCCTGTTTCTATTTCAATAAGAAGCCAATTTTATGATCCTTGCAACTTCACCCTCGTGGTCATCATCCTCATTCCTCTCTGAGGGGGTCTCAGAGAGAGAAGTGGCCACTGATGGGTAGAAAGCATGGTCCCTTCCATCCACATCATTCTCTGCTGCCCTCTCCATTCCCATGAAGCCTTTGTTTGGATGATATCAGTCATAAACAATGACCAAGAATGATGTGGTAACCATGACCCTGAATGGGCTTCAAAAGCTGAAAACCCCAGGGGAGAATTCTTCCAGTAGCCTCATTGTTCAGTGACATTGAGCGGAAGATAGCTGAATCAGTTCTACCACTATCTGCTTGTCGAGACAAAACCATCATATCATGGTCACCATCAACATCTTTCCCAGCTTTTCCAACTTGTAAATGACTACCCCAGCTGTGCGAATGAGAAACTATGAAAGAGTAAGAACAGTTCAAATAACTTAAAAAAAAATTCCCATTTCTTGGAATTCTCACAACTCTTTCGTGTAAGTACTCTAGTTGTCTCTCCTTTTTATACATTTGAGGGCAAGTACATGGTTAAACTTACCAGTAGACTAGTAAGTGCTTAGACTCATACACAACCAAAAGGTATGCTCTAATCACTTCTGGGCAGCTGTGCAGCATTTTTGTGTACCTTTTCTCAGTGGGGCCTTTATGTGTTTTTGTGCCAGTCAGGGAAGTTAGCAGAACCTAGTTTGATCTATAGTACTGAAAAACAAACAAATGAAGAAACTAGCCCATCAACTCTAAGACCATCTTCCCTTTGATGGTCCTTAGTTCAACCCATTTTTGGGTTTGAGTCACTGGGTAACCTTAACTTCTCAAGAAGAGCAGGAGGTTGTATCCCTTTGTCCTAGGCGATAGTTTATCCAGATTGCTTTCCTCCAAGCAAACTAACTATAATGTCTGCTCTCTATAAAAGATATAAAGGTTGGAAGTGAGACAATACGTGGTTTTGGAAGACAGAGACTCTTCAGGGGTAGGTACTGGTGAGTGTGGTCGAGACCATTGTACAACCAGTGATAAGGGGCAAGGGAAGGAAATCCGAGGGGAAACAGAAGGAAGACTAAGGAATCTCAGGCAGGTCACCCGCTCACTGCTTCTGTTACTCAGGTCTGCAACTCCCTTGCTCCTGGCTTGTGATGAAGGTAAGAGTTGAAATAAGAAGCAGCCAGGACATCAGTTACCAGATTCTGAGATTTCTTTCTTAAAAAAAAAAATCTAAATTCTTTAGCCAGAGACTCTGATCTAGCATGTATGCAGTATGCCTAGAGCCTGGATTTCGTCAGAAAACCATGGTCTCCACAACAAACTTTTGGAAACTTTGGGTGAAGTGTTTCCCATATCACTGATGGTGCTTGGATTAAAGAAGAACTGTCATATTTAATCGGAGCAATCAATGTGCTTAAGGCTTAGAAGCTTTTAGAATGCAGAATAAGCTGCCCTACTCTTCTGACCCCTTTACTTGTTTCTTGCTTCCTCTTTTGTCCTGGCCTGTCTTGGTGACTCTCAAAGCAATAGTCATAGTGATCTGTTTCTGGCAAGCCAGCATCCTCTAGGGCTTCACAGCCTTGCAAATAGCACTGAAAGTTAGGGGTTGTGCAAGCAAACCTAGTGGTTGTCCCACCCCCTCCCTAGAAGTCCTTCTTATATATGCCCATCAGCAATGACTGAGCAGCCCGGGCTGTGAAGCCCCAGAGCTCTGTGGGTATGTTTGGCTTGTTTTTTAGATTTTTTTTTCTTTTTGTGTTTTGCTTGTGTGAACATGCATGGCTGTGAATGTGTGTGTGTATGTGTGTGTTTGCTTATTGAGACTGAGGAAATTAAATCTTAAGGCAGCTCGCTGTGTAGGTAAGCAGGGCTAGGAAAGTGCAGAGAAAGGCATTCTTGGAGGTGGGCCTGCCTGCTGGTATGGGCCCCTGAACCTCCCCTTACCCCACAGTTTTCTTGTGTCATTAGCTTAGAAAGGCTCCAATATCTTCTCAGTGAATTCTGTGTATCTTAAATGAGGCAGGCCCTAGAGTTCAGGCTGTTCTGTCTTGGCCCAGACTCTAGGATGAAATAGGGCTTGTTCCAGAAGGAGAGATGGAGTGTTGTTTAAATTAAAATGACTCACAGGCAGTGTCCAAGGAGGAGGGGAGTGGGTGACCTAGAACCGGGACAAGTGTTGTCCTCTGTTGAGGCACATTAGATGACTGGTGAAGCCTAACATACCAGCTTTAGTTTGTAAAATGGTAAAAATATTTCAATACCTGTGATGTGTGTTTACAGGTATCAAAGAGAGCCTGACAGAAAATTTTTTTTCTCACACATAGGTTAACTTAGCCAGGGCCTGTGTGTTAGCTTGACACTTTACACTCAGTGTATGTCCCTGTCCCAGAAGGAATTGAGAATGGTTTTAAGCCACAGCAACACTATAGATTAAATACTTGATATGGAGAGAAATGGTGTTCTTCTCTAGGTTAAAAAAAATCCTGAAGTTGGTCAGACCAAAAAACCAAACCCCAACCCAAACCCAAACCCAAACTCAAACCCAAATCTAAACCCAAACTCAAACCCAAACCCAAATCCAAACCCAAACTCAAAACCAAAACCACCACCAACAAAATCCCCAAAACCCCAAAAACCCAAAAAACCCAAAAACCCAAACCCAAAACAAAACAAACAACAAACAGACAAACAAACAACCCGACTCGAAAACCTCAAAACTGAAAAACAAGTTCTTGACGTTGGTCATCACCCTGTAGATGACTGGATCCCAGGAAATTTCCCTATCTAATTATATTTTGCATATGTTACTATTAAAGATAATCTTGGTCAGTAAAGACTCAGGAACTGAGGGAACAGTTGGGACAGCAGACAGGAAAATGTTCTGTACTGTTTTGAATTGGCAGGAAGCCATCTTTAAATAGAAATTCTCCAAACTGGGATCATTAAGGATTGGCAGTGTAAATGACTATCCTTGTTTACCATGCAAGTTTATGTGAGCAGAAGAGGATCTCCTAAAACTCTGAAACTCGCAAAAACAAACAAACAAACAAACAAACATCCCAAACCACAAGAAAAATGAGACAAGAATTCTCTAATCCTGTAAAGGGTCTCTGTCATTACTGCTGAACGGTCTGAAAGTATCAGCATTACAAAGAGCTCACCCAGTAGAACATTTCTTGGTTAGATTTAAGTGTGTGTGTATATGTGATGTGGGAAGTTTGGTACCTGAGTTCTGTCTTAGGTAGGTATCCCTGACTGTGGAGAACAAAAGAGAAGAGAACATTTCTTTGTGCCCGTGGCGTCCGCTACATTCCAGCGGACTTTGTGTAAGTAGTGTGGCAAGTTTTGACCCCCAAAGTGGTCTATATATGTGTAGGAAAAGGAGCCTTATGATGTGAGGCGGAGCAGCCATGGTGGCTAAACCATGGGACTTTAATGGTAAAGGCTACAACCCTTGGAGGCTGTGCTGAGAATCAGCTGAATGTGTTGAGCCCAAATTCAGATCTGGAGGACGCCCGTTTTAAGCAGGTGTTCTGATGGAGCAGAGGAGAGCCAAGGGATGGGCGCTGACTTTTATTGTTTAGTTCTTTAAGAAGACAATACTGTCTTGAAGCTATGTTTGAAAGAACAGTGATTTGTGTACTTGTCAATGGTTCCCATCAGCACCATGTGGCACTGGATTAGGGAGCACTAAGGCTCCATATTTGAGGAAACCACCTGGGAGAATCAGAGATGTTGTCATAGTAACCATACCATCCATCCAAGCTCTGTGCTGCTATTATTTTGAGATATGCGTTTCTTTGGAAACTGTGCCCCTAGGATTAGTAGGATGGGACCTTACTGATAATAATCACCAACATGCACTGCATGTTTGGTGTGCCAGGGGCTCCGAGAGATTCGCCATTACTAACTCATAAGATCTTTCTAAGTCTACGAGAATATCCTATATTCTATTTTTAAGTCATTATTTTAAGATAAGAATCTGCTATATAGAGAATAATTTGACTCCAGGTCACATGGCTTGAGAATAGAATTGAGATGTAGTCTGAGTAGAGAGATGGGGTCAGGTTTGAGGCAGATGGATTCTGGCTTGAGAGAGATGAAGTCAGGCTTAGAGAGATGGAGTTCAGCTTGAGAGACATGGAGCTCTTCACCAGCTGCCCGAGTATTGCTCCTGTAGCTCTGGAATCAAAGAATACATTAGAGCAGTCATAGCTCAGCTGCAGGAAGTGAATCATCTTTTGAGCCTCCCTCCTCAGCTAGTTCTTTCTCCCTTCCATGGTTCAAACAGTAATTTTGTTTTATTAAACACGTGTCTGCGTTTTCTTACCTCGAAGCTGTGGCTTCTCTGAGGTAAATGGTGTGAGGACCGAAGCTTCACAAAATTAGCCTGAAGGTGTCACAGAAGGAAAGCTGCCAAGGGACTGAAGTTAAACCTCAACCTCACACCATATAAAATTAGCCCAGAATGGGCCAAAGACTTAAAAAGTGAGATCTAGAAGCAGAGAATGCTAAGGGGTGAAACACATGAAGGAACACATAAATGCACACATGCAGACAGACAGACACACTCACACACAGGCACACACATACACAGATACATACACATGTGCACTCACTCTCTCTCTTGCACAGGTTAACACACAGGCTCACACACAGGCACTCACACAGACAGACAAACAAATATACACACTTACACTCAGGCACACACTCAGACACACAGAAACATACACACTCACACTCAGGCACACACACACTTACACATATTGGCACACAGTCACATACAGGCACACACACAGATACATACACAGACACACAGGTACATACAACAGGCACATACAGGCACATACATACTCACAACAGGCACACACACAGAGGCACATATACATACATGCTGGCATGCACACAGGCACACACTCACACACAGGCATACACACAGACACACAGAGATATACACATTCACACTCAGGCACACACAGTCACACACAGACACATACACACTCACACATAGGCACACACACACTTACCCACACTGGCACACAGTTTCATACGTACACACACAGATACAGACACACAGGTACATACACACAACAAGTACACACACAGAATTACATACACATGCACACTGACACACACACAGGCACACACTCACATACAGGCATACACACATTCACACTCAAACATATAGGCACACACACAGTTACACACAGAGGCACACACACACACACCCCTGAATAAATCCGTGTGACCTGGGATTAGGCAGTAGTTATACAAGATACCAGAAACGGAAGAAATAAAAAAAAAATCATCAATATTTAAATGCAGTTGTATACCTACTTGTCTTTCAGAAGTCAGTTGCAAGAAAGTGGGAAGGCTCCCATAGAATATTATGCTGAATCATAGACACAAGAAAGGGATTAGGCCCCAGATATAAGACTGTTACTACTTAATAAAGAAAACATAAACTTAGTTAAAAATGGGCATAAGTGTTAAAAAAAACCTCCAAAGTAGACATACAAATGGTCATTAAGCAAACTGAGAAGAGGCTCAATATCATTAATTACGGAAACACAAATTAAAATTATGTTGAGGTATCTATTACTTCATACTGTGGAGGATGGATATAGTAAAAGAAAAAGGATAATAATATGTGTTTGTGATAAAGTATACAAACTAGAAGCCTTGGACATTGGTGTTAGGGATGTAGACTTTGCTTTGAAAATATGATGTGTTTGTTCCTCAAAAAGTGAATGAAACAGAATTGCACATGCCCCTCTGATGCTTATCCTTGGTATATACCTCTCAAGGGGAAAACATGCTTGCACCAATGCTTATACATGAATGCCCAGAGCAGCACTGTGCATGATAGCTACAATGCAGAGGCAGTGTATTGATTGATGAGTGGATAAACAAGGGTGGTCCGTCAATGCAAAGGAACATTATTTACTCCTGGAAATCAGCGAAATACTGAGACATTGCTATAACATGCTAAGTCTTAAAAATATTAAGTAGAAACCAGACACCAAGAGCCATATGTTGTATGATTTTGTATATTTCTATATCTGTCTGTCTGTCTAGGATAGGTGAGTTCATAGGATAGAAAGTAAGCAGATCAGTGCTTGCTAGTGGATCTTGGAGAAAGTGGAGAGCAACTGCGGATGGTGCTGAATGTCCTGGAATTGCATGGACGTTATGATACAGGACTTGATGAATATTCAAAACTCACTGGATTGTATACTTTAGGTAGGCATGTAGTTTTAGGATTATACCTTAATGTAAATACATACATGTACTAAAGAAATTAAAAAAGAAGGCTTTATCTGCTTTTCTGGTAGAGCAGGCAGCAAATCCTTGGTGCTTCTGACTACTTCAAACAATAGCCTGGAACCCTTGCCAATTCGTTTTTAGGCATGGGTATTAGGGGTGCTTTGATGGAGCACCTTGCCAAATGAGCTTTGCTGCTTCTTCCCTCTTTCAAACTTAGTGGCTGAAAGAAATGACTAGTTCAGGGCAAAGAAGACTCAAGATGGTGGGTGCCTCTATTTCAATAGTAAGGTTTGGTTACTGTCATGCTCTGTAAATTGTCACAGGCTCTGCATGTATTACAAGATGACTGTGGTGGGCAACATTGCTTTATATTATATTGTTTTGGCCTTGGCTGTGCCTTTTGTAACCAGTTTTTTCTTCCCTTTTTGGTTTTGTTTTGTTGCTTGTGAGTATTTATTTTTTACAGAAAAAGAATCCCTCTAGTGAGGGACAGGGCAGTCCACTGAGATCTAGCTGTGGAGGACACATGCTGTCTTTGTTTGTGTTTAGTTTTGGTTTTACAAAGATGCTAACCTCATAAATTGAGTTAGGAAGCATTTCTTCAGCTGTTAGTCTCTGAAAAGAGATGGTGGGATATTGGTACATTTTCAAATGCCTTCCAGAACTTGCTAGTGAATACATTTAGCCGTGTGCTTTCTTAGCTAGAAAGTCATTAATTAAGACACAGGCCTATTTATGAGGGAGTGGAAAACCCCATCTCCATCCTCTTGGGATCCAGGCAGGAGACCAGTAGTTCATTTGGCATAATATAAGTGGAGGAAAGCTTACTTACAAGTTCCACATGGCATAGCATTCCTTTGGACAGAGTGTTTGTGAAGGAGCAACTTAATCATGAACAGAGCTTAAAGGATTAGCAGAGTCTGTACAGAATTCATAGTCTTCATCCGTAAAGGCAAGGGCATTAAACTTCCTCTTTTCCACTCTTCTTAAGATGGGGTGTCACGTATCTTTGGTTGACTTGCTAAGTAGCTCAGGATGACCTTGAACTCCCGATCTTTCTGCCGGTACTACTCCTCTGCTGGGACCGAAGGCATGCCTTATTGCACATAGTTTTATGTGGCAATGCGTAGGAAACTAGGGCTTTGTGAATGTGAAGCAAACACTGTCAAGTAATCCACACATCAGTTATCCCTATTATCCATTTTTAGTTTAATTCTGTTGTGTGCTCTGATAGTTGATATTACATGATTTCTGATCTTTCAAATTATTGTTGTTTGTTTCTATTGAGATAAAATTTCACTGTGTGGCCCAGGCTGACCTCAGATTTACTGTAAGCCTTTTGTCTTGATATCCTAGGTGCTGAGATTATAGATATGAACCAGCTTGCATTTGCCGAGTTGGGATTAATGTGGTCGACATCAGCAAATGTCCCAAGTGAGCTTAAAGTCTTTCTTTTGCTACTATAGAGTGAAGTCATCTGCAGAGATTGGTTAGATACTGTGGCCAGCTGTTCACTTTGGATAGAGGGTATTGAATTCCATCTGAGCGGAGTCATCTACTTCTCTTTGCAATTCTGGTTTTGTTTTATATACTTTGATGTTCTGTTATTACACGCACACACCTTAAGGGCTGTTTCATTTTCTCGGGGCATTGACTCCTCTGTCATTAGGTAATGGTTTTCTTTATTCCTGATAATTTGCGATGCTTTTTAGGTCTCTGCTTAAGTCTTGGGCTACTTTCATTTGTGGTAGCTGCCAGGTCTGGGAAAAGACTGGGGACAAATGACTAACTGTGGTGCCTGCTAGAGTACCAAATGTCTGCTGGTCTCCAGGCTTTCCCAGTGTAGCAAATACCCGTGGCTCTTCTCACCATGCCCCCTACACTCAATGTCTCCAGCTCAAGGGCATCCCTTCCACCAGCTTCTCTTTCCTATACAATCCTCCTGTTTTAGTCGTGAGCTATCTTGGTCCTCTCTGTCTCCTCTCTTCTGCTCTCTCTCTTTTGTCTTTCCCTCTCAATCTCCCCTCCTCCCTCTTATCTCATGGCCCTGTTTAGTATACTACTTTCTCTTCCTGCTCTGGACTCCTCCAGATGCCCCTGGCTGTACTCTCCCTTGTATCCACAACAATGATCTTCCTCTCACTTTATACATCTGGTGCCAAGAAACACACTTCATACAGTAGCATTGCATGTTTATCTCCATCATAAATGAAGTCAGGGGGCAACTTAAAGGACCAGTGTGCTCCTTCTGCCATGTGAGTCCTGGAGGAGCAGACTCAGGTCGTTGGGCTTTACGCGATCAGCCAGCTCCTAAGCCTGGGGTTTTTGTTTTAATTCATGTCGATGATCTTTGTCTCTCAGTTAATGTCTTTGGATACTGATGCTTGGTGCAGCTGGATCAACTTTCACCATTTTTGCTACTGTTCTTATGCATGCTGTGTTTGTTGTGGTCTGCTCTATTTGTCTTCCCCATTGTTCTGATGTTTGCTTTCAGTTAGGTGAAGGCATGGAAGTACGAAGGTACCCCTCGGTCCTCTCTCCCATCACTTTACATACAGACCAACAGTTATGATGAGCATATGCATACACTCATAGGACATGTGCATAGAAATGTGCAGAATAGAAACATACAGAATAGAATGCATTGGATTATATTTTGAACAAACTTATCTACTAGATTAACTAGGAATAGAGTAACGCTAGTTTTCATTTTGCTTCACTGTTCCCTTCTTTGATGACCAGCTTTCTTCATGCAGCCCTGTTTCTGACCTTTGTTTTTTTCCTTCATTCCAAAGAACTTAGCCATTTATTGTAGAGTAGATGTGTTGGAAACATATCCTCTCAGTCTTTGAGAATTTTACTTTTCCTTCAGTTTCAAAGGATGACTTCACAGGGTAGAGAATTCTAGGTCGGTAAATCTTCCTTTCAATCAAAACTAAACACTGACTTCACTCTCCACTCTCTTGCTACACGGTTTCTGAAACGTTGGATGAGATCTTTGTCTTAGTTCTTTAAAGTCCTCCCTCACCTCACTCCTTCCTTTTGCTTTCAGGATGCTTTCTCTTTCATACCATACTCCTTACATACATGATTCTTTACAGTCAGAAGCTCTTTGATGTAGTGCAGTTAGCGTTTGTCAGCCAGAGAATGGGGCCCCCTGACTCACCTACCCTATGAACGGCCCCTTAGGTACCACAGGTTTGAAATTAGCTGTCAACCTGCTTTTGACCTTGTCACCTACATTCTGGTCATTTGGGTCTTTGTGTAAAATTCTTACTAGCTTTTCACTTAGTATATTTCTTATAAATATTGATGGTTTTCTCTGGGAGTTATAAAGGAAAATGCCTTAATCTTGTCAATCACCCCACTGGGTAGTTCAAATTCATTTATAAATGAATTTTTAAAAATAGTATTATTAGTATTTATTAGTATTAGTAGCATTTATTAGTATTATTTTAAATAGTATAAATAGTATTTTTAAAATATTTTTTCTTTTTTGAGATTATAACATAGTTACATCACTTCCTGCTTCCCCTTCTGTCCTCCAGACCCTCCCTTGTACTTCCTCTTGCTCTTGTTCAAACGCAGGGCTTCTTTATACATATCCCTAAGTACATGAATACAATCTGTTTGATTATTTTGTTACCAGTTATTTGATTATTTTGAAATATAGCATAAGGAGGGAAAGTAGGATACGCCTTTCAGACTTTAAAACAATGATTTTGGGAGGCTTATGAGCCTCTGCTAAAGGTCAGACAATTGAGCAGTTCCTTCTTTTTAGAGGGTGGAAGAATTGATAGTGACCTGTCAACTCCCTATAAACCCAAGGATATTATGGATTCTGTGTTTGAATCCATTATGGTTATTTTCTTCTGTCTTGAAGTTGTCTTATCTCTGGTCAGTGGAGACTCCTAAATGGGATGTATATTCTTTGGCTCTATTAGTCTGAACCATTAGCTTCTGGGCAGCCACTTCTTCTTAAGTTATTGGATTAGTTGGTCATTAAGACTCTCTTCAGTTCTAGCGGCACTTACAGTGTAAAAATATCATATTCTGATATACTTGGCAATTAAATCTCTTACACTGAGCATCAGCTATTTGATTCCCCCCTTCATAGTTCTTACAGTGGAGGAGTTAACACATAAAGAATATACATATTTTGTTTTTTTCTCTGATCTAACTTCTATTTGTGTGGCACCGATTCAGGATGGTTGCTTACTCCAAGCTCATTGTCTTGGTATCAAACAAAATGAGACAATTCAAATATTTATTTATATAAGGCTATTTCAAGACTGTACAGGAACTTGCTTGCTTTTGCACAAAGACTGCGACATCATCATTAATTCACATGTGCTATTTTCCTTCCTCTTATGTATCAAGCACCAGGCCTGTATAACAGACAGCTGCACACTGTCCTGTAGACTGTTAGGGCAGAATGGCAAGCTAAGGAACGCCATGGTCTCCTGGGGAGCTGATCAGGGGTGACCAGAAGGCCACAAAGCTGGCCAAGCCTTGCCAGGTGGCTGCAAAGCCAGCCCCAGTTCCTACAAGCTAGGAGCTACAGCAGGTCCACACAGGCGGTGCCTGAGCCAGATCCAGGTGACTGGGCCAAGACCCTGAGCCTGTCTCTGGGACCAGAAGGCATAACCAGAGGGAAACAAGGATTTAAATTCCAGGGCATAATAGAGAGCATCAAGATAGCTCAAGGGGAGCCAAAATTGACTTTTTGTAAATGTTCGAAGGTCAGTCTCATTCCACACCATATTCAATGAGATTTTTAGAAGTATCTGAGTTCTGTTTCTTTCTGTGCCCTGTGGAGCACATGTGACTTCAAAGGCAACTCTGGATGGTGCAGGGAGGAAAGAAGCAGGCTTTTATTTCTAGTTTTGGCATCAATCCACCAAACAGTTTTTGATGGAGCAAGCAAAACTTACACGGCCTCTGAAGGCAGATTTGCATCTAGCAGGAGGCCCCTTTGTCTTCCTGCTTAGAGTTTCTACTTTACCAACCCAGGCACCAATGCTACATTAAGACTTTATTCTGCAGGAAGACAGCAGGGTGGCTGCCAGATGATCCCCTGGAGATGCTCTGAGTGGCTCCATTCAATAAGTGCCTCCTTCCCCAGTTTTTACTTTCCTCTCACAATGTGTCTCCAGGTTTAAGACAGTGGTTTGTAAGAAATTTAATAAACAACACACCCCCTCTCCCCAACATCTCCTTGGGCCCATGTCCTACCCAGGAATAAGCCTTTGACCAGGTTTGTAGTATCAGGTGTGTTTCCTTCTATAGAGCAGGCTCTATGTCAACCACAAAGGGTTGATTAGCTCCAATATAATCATATCACTTTTGTACTTGTGAGGACAGCTTGCTGGTGGGTTAGTATTGTAGAGTACCTGGTCTATAATTTGATGAGACTGTTGATGACTTTCTACTCCAACAGCCTGAGAAACACTGTCTGACCTCACAAATGCTGTCTAGTTGGGAAGTATCTTGCACCTGGTACTGGGGTTCTTGTTTGAAAGCCCATGACTTGTGAAGTAGCATTGTCTATCTATAAAGGTTCATCCTTTTTGCACAAGTCTAACAGGACAAAAAGGAGCTCCTAGCTTCATTTTAAAGTATTTGGCCCTTTGTGAGGATTGAGTACTGGGTTCATGTTAACACTGTGCAATGGTTGTGTGTGCACACTAGCGTGTGTGTGTGTGTATGTGTGTGTGTGTGTGTGTGTGTGTGTGTGTGTGTGTGTGTGTGTGTGTGTGTGTTTGTGAATGTGTACATGTACTTCTGGAGACCTGGAGACTCGTATGGACATAGGAGTCAGAGATGCCAATGTTGCCCCCAGTGATAAATGCCAATGTTGCCCTCAGTGATACCATTTGCTCTTCGCTCACTATGAGATGGCTTGTATATTACATGAGTTTCCTCAGAAATGGCCTGCCTTTGCTTTGCCTTGCCTGGCAACCCCTCTGCCTGTTCTTTCATGGAAACTGGGCTCTCTTGGTCTCTTGGTTTTTGCTTGTTTGTTTGTTTTGTTTTGTTCCCTCCTGGTCTTCTTGGTTCTAATTGCTGTCATGACTTTTCCAAAACCATGGAAAAGCTAGGTTTGACATCTTGCTTTCTGGTGTGATTGGGTAGTAGGTATGCTGAACTGGTTCAAAGTTCTCCTAGCAAACCAGAAGTGGTTTCAATGCCTGACATGCCTTTCTACTGTTCAGGGACAAACTGTCATTTCATGTGACCTTATCACTCCTCAGGGGACAAAAGACCTGAGTCTTATTATTACAAGTCATAATGTATTATTAGTTTTGATGGACATGATATTATTAGCTTTGATGTTTTTGATATTGGACTTTTTATTTCTGCATTAATAACACATAACCTGGAGATTGTCAGTGAGGTTGCTTTACACTGGGAAGACAGCGATGTGATATTGACGACAGTTAGGCCAAGTTGTTAAGAGAGTGCTCTACCTCATCTTTCTTCATGAAAATATCTCTGTCCCTGAAGTTTGCCTATGAACAGAATGAATTTATTTTTGGTTTATCTGTACTATGATCTCAAAGCATTTATCAAATAACTAAAATATAAGATTTTATTTATAACTCTATAAGTACCAACAGGCATTTTAGTTCTACTTTCAGCTTTCTAAAATTCTCAAGATTGTATATGGTGAGGTATAGTGAACACATATCAGAGATAGTTATGCTCCCCGATAGCTTGCTGTATCTTATTGATTTATTCTGAGATAGATAGGAAGAGAACGAGAGTGAGAGAGAGAGAGAGAGAGAGAGAGAGAGAGGGAGCAAATGAGAATGTGAATGGAAGGAGAGGATAGGGTAAGAGGGAGAGAAGAGAGGGAACGAGAAGAACCTTACCTGAAATAGTTACAGGAAAATTTAAACTTAGATTGGTTTGAGATTTACATAATAAATTGTTGAATATATATGCACATACACACATATATTTTGGAGATAGTGAATTTAGTCAGCATAATTTAGATAGTTGGAGATGCCAACATGAAGCAGAAGGAAGAATTTGGATAGACAGAGTGGATAGGAAGTGGGGTGGGAAGGAGAGCATTACAAATGGGAAATGACACAGGAAACCTGAAAATGAAGGACTAATGGCTGGGCAGATGGCTCAGTGGGTAAGCTGCTTGTTGAGCAGGCATGGGGACTTGAATTTGAATTCTCTGAACCCATGTAAAAAGCCCTGGTTGGTGCCTATCTGTAAAGCCAGAGTTGTGCACAGAGGCAAGTGGATTCCACTAGTCAGCCAAATAGCAGCGTCCAGATTCAGTGAGGAACTCTGTCTCAAAGAATAATGTGGAGCGGAATAGGGGAAGATACCCAGTATTGACTTCTGGTTTCAATGCATTTGCACATTTGCATATGCATCTACATCCATGTACACACACACACACACACACACACAGACATAGAGGGAGACAGAGAGACAGACAGAGAGCAGAGAGGCATGGAACCATGAGCTGCTGGTCCTGAGACATACAAGATTTAATTAATGCACTTTTTAAAAATGGGATCAGTGTACTTATCAACTTGATGATAAAGGACTTTAATACTGTGCTATTTTATGTGTAGATGCGAAGTAAGTATGATTGGACCTAAATGATATTGTTGCTAGTTGATATAAGTAACTTAGATTATTTACCAATGTTGAAAGAAAATTACCCAATCACAAGCAGCTGTATTTGCAAATATATTGACGTACTCTAAAATTGGACAAGGCATAGAATTCCTTTTGTCTTTGCACAAGAAGATTCACATACTGAAGACTCAGAGGAGTCGGATCTTTGAGGTGCATCTGAGCATCGTGCCCTACACATGATGGAGTTTTTAGTAGTTTTCGCTGGATGAAATGCATTACCTTAATGTGAAAGATCTCTCTTGACCTCAAAGACATAAAGGGCACACCAAGTGCTTGTAGAAGGTCTTCATTTTCTAGGAAATATGTTAGGTAAGCATTGGTAAAGCCGCGGTAATAAGAGGTATTTGTAGATAGTTTTGGCCATTAAACCCAGCCCAAATGGTTCTATTGTGTATCTGCTACGACCTTAGGTGACATAGAAGATATATAAGTTTTTTTCTTCATGGAGGGAGAAGAATATGAGAGCATCTAATGGGAGATGATAAGAAAATGAAGGCAGGAAAGTGCAGCCATGCCAGAGGGGAGGGCAAGTGGCTGCCTTTTCTCCTTTTCTTTGGAAATTGACTGGTTGGTTTTCAACTGCTAGCTCTACTTGTGACTCAGATCAGTATCTGTTCAGACTTTCAGATCCAGATACAAAACATTTCCTCAACCTTAAAAAATTTAGCTTTACTAAACTCAAACTATTTCTCTCCCAAAGAGAGTGAGTCCTTTTCCATTGTTGTTTGTTATAATATCAGCATTGACTACATCTGTGCATCACCGTTCCTTGTGGTTTATCAGTGGCTACGGCTATTCTGTTCTGGCTGGTGAATATTTGAAGGTGTAGAGAAGACACTTAACTAAGGAAGCCCAGATGTGTAAAGCAAATGTGGCTGAGAAAAGGAAATGAAGTGATGCTCTTTAGGGCCCTTTGATGGAGACACAGATGGTAGAACTTTGGCTGTGAGGTAGACCTGTTTCAGAAGAGACACAGCAGGAGAGATTTTTACATCCCTTGATCTGTAAATACATTTGCACATGCACTATCCACTGTCTTGTTTAATACTGACAATATGTTAATATAACTCTTGATAACTAGAACTTTCCTTTCAATGTTTTGGGAAAGCTCAATATATAAAGAAGGCGTATTAAATTTGAAAAATTGTCTTTATTCATTTGTTTATTTATTTATTTATTTAATTGTGTGTGTGTGTGTATAATGTGTATGTGTGTGGGTGTGCATGTACCAGAGTGAGCATGTAGAGGTCAGTGGGCAACTTTTGGGACTTTATTCTATCTTTCCATGGTATGGCTCATGGGGATTGAATTCCATTTGTTAGATTTAGTGTTAAGTGCCTTTGCCCAGTGAGTCATCTCACTGGCCAACTGCCTTAGTTCGGGTTACTATTGCTGTGATGAAACACTATGACCAAAAGCAAGTTGGTGAAGAGAAGGTTCATTTGGCTTGTAAGTCCACATCACTGTTCAACAATGAAGAAAGTCAGGACAGGAACGCAAACAGGGTTGTATCCTGGAGGTAGGAGCAAATGCAGAGGCCATGGATGGGTGCTGCTTACTGGCTTGCTGCACATGGCTTGCTCAGCCTGCTTTCTTATAGAACCAGGACCACCAGTCCAGGAATGGTATCACCCACAATTGCCTGGCTCTCCTGTATCAATCACAAATTAAGAAAATTGCTTACAGCCCAATTCTATGGAGGTATTTTCTTAACTAAGATTGCCTCCTCTCAAACGACTTTACTCTGTGCCAAGTTGACATAAAACTAGCCAGCACACCCACATTTGCATTTTTCTGACACATGAATGGGTTTATATACAAAACACCTTGTCTCTTAGCTCTGTGGTTTTCAGCATAATTTAATGTAACTTAGTGGCCCAAGTAACCTTCCACATGACATCACTGTCCTGAATACAGGACATGAGATGTTGAGTTAAACTGCAGTATTCTTTTGACCTGGCTCTGAGTTTTAGTAGGATGGAACTGAATAAAAGGGGTAGACTCTGAGATCACTGGACTTGACCCTCCCACCACATCTACAGACATTTAGTGTTTTAAGCATTCAAAGGAATACTGTGACCAAAGCTCAGAACTCCTTTCTAGGGGGCGGGGTGGGGGAAGAAAGTCATGGAAAGAAATGTATTTTCCCTTCTTTGAACTGAAGTTGTATGAGATGAAAGAGTACAATTTTGGGATTGCTTGATATATAGTATTAAAAATGTCTCAGAACCAAACATGCTTTAGGAATGATCTGAGTTTTCAGCCATGTCCAATTTTCTCAGTGTGGTTTTCCTAGGTCTTCTGCTTTGGGAAGGAAGTTAGGGGTTATCATGTGGAGCTTAAAAATGTAGTTTCTTTAGATCCTTTGCCAGTATTCCATCATCATCCTAACACAAAGAACATGGTAAACACCCACATTCTTCATGGAGAATCCCTTTGAACCAGATCAACCACAGAGAAGTAAGTATCTTGTTACACACTAAGTCACCCACTCCTGTGTTCACTGTGTGCCCTTTCTCAAAAGAGCCCACTGTCACCAGGAGCTACTTTGTTATCACTTATGGCATTCTGATATAGAATACCCTGTGCATTTTTAACTTCCACAAAATGCCTTTGAAGAATGTCAACTAAAATGTAGAGGGGTAATGGAAGATAGTATATGGTGTATAGCCACCATAGTACTTCATAAATTCTCATAGTGATTCTGGCAAGGATGATGAGGGCCTAGTAAAATTAGTAAGGGAAAAGATTATTAGGAGCAGAATACCCTCACAGTGTCAGATCATGGACTGCTTCATCACGAGGGAAGAGGTAGCTTAACAAGGGAAATCCCCGAAGACAAAGTCAAGCCAAGAGGAAGAAAACTCTTTTCCCCACCAGTCACTTGAGCAGCATTCCTGGCCACAATGCTCACCCTGAATCATACCCGGAGAAAACAAGGAAACAAATCCAGGGATGAAGGCTTGTACTCTTCAGTACCAGTGATCAGACACAAGGAGGATGGGGGGATCTGTATTGTTTAAAGGAGATGAAGGGAATACGATATCTAAATGCAGTGTGTGACTCCTGACTGCATTCTAGGCTTGGGCAACAACTGCAAAGGGCACATGTGGGCCATTTAGGGGACATTAAAGTCAAACTACAAACTAATTAGATCATATTAGTGCTAACTTTCTTGAGTGTGGTAATTGTGTGTGTATAAGAGAATGTCCTTGTTTGTATATTTAAAAATGTATTTAGAAGGTTTCGTCAGCATTCAGAAGTCTGGGTTTTATTATGCTGTGGCCACGCATATGTGCCATTCTACTCTGTCTTTTCCCTTCCCCTCCCCCTTTACACATTCCCACCCTCCGTGGTCCTTCTCGCTCATCCTCATCCTTTCTCCAAGCAGTCCTTTCTCATTTTCATGTCCCATGCATTCTGTTGCTCTTCCCTTTCTCCTGCCTGTTCCCTTACAACACGTTCATCCCCTCCTGCCCCCTTTCTTCTTACATGTGTGTACACTTATGAGCACAGATTTAAATATAGATTCTGCATAGGAGGCAAAATATGTGGTGTTTATGTTTTTGAGTCTGGGTTATATCACTTAACAAAATGATCTCCAGCTCCATCCATTTCCCTGCGTTACCATGATACCATTTCTCTTCATATATGTGAATTATATTAAATGAAGCTAGAGGGGTGGCTCAGTGGGTAAGAGCTATTGCTGCACAAGCACGAGGACCTGACTTCAGATCCTGATGTCCACATTAAAAGCTAGGCATATCTGTGTGTCTGTAATTCCACCACTGTGTGTGTAGGTTTATGTGTGTGATAGGGATATAGGGGAATCACTTTAGTGGGGCTTAGTGGCTGCGACTAGTTCCAGGCTCACTGAGGGACCCTGTCTTGAGGCACTAAAGCAGACTGTAATAGAATAAGACATCTAATGTCCTCATCTGCCATCTCCACATGTGTGCACATAACTTACACAGAGTTACACCATATATATGTACAAAAGGAATTATATAAAGTTATTGCATGCTAATATCTATATATTGCATAACAAATGTAAACACTGTATTTCAAATATAAACATATTTATTATATAACTATATTACATGTATTTGATTTATTCCCGAATACCTATACGTATGTGCATGTATACATGATGTATGGCCAGATGTTGGTAATTGGTAGATTTAGATGGAGATATCTTTGATGCACTAATTTTGAAGTGTTGTTTGACATAAAAAAGTTGGAGGAAAGAACTTCTGAATTAAGGAATTAAGGGTGAGGTCATGGGTGGAAGCCTGGAACTGTTAAACTCAGGTTCGTAGCAGCACAGCATCCTTTAGGTTCTGAGCAACGCTGAGCTGGACGCCTCTGTCTGTCAAAGCCCGGTATGCACAAACATGGGTGCTGAAGTGAGGCTGAGGGAATGGTTCAAAACAAAGTATTTTTAGACAAGAAAAACTTGCTGCTGGACTTTCAGTCCCTGTCGTCTCGTTTTCACACTGTTACCTTTTTCCTGTTAAGAACCCCTAACTCCCAGGACTGGTGTAACAATTAATGTGTAAGGAGTGTGAGAACATTTTGTGAACTATGGACATGATGTCTGAGGCTTCCTTGTGTTTGTTTGTAATCATGTTGAATTACAACACCCAGTGTCATACCAGTACGTAGAATCCGTGTACAGAGAAAGGCAAGCTTGTTCAGTGACTTCATTACAGAGTCATTCCACAAAAATGCAGTTTAGAAAAGTAAAGCTGCCTCCATGTAGGTGGGATGGATAGAGTCTTCCTCTGGACTCTCTACAGTGGCGTCCAAAACACAGAATGTGCACCAGCTTTCTCAACCAAGGAACAGAACTTCACTCACTTTCTGTGCTCACGTAATCAGTTGCACTTGTAGAGCCTCTTTCCCTAGAGGTTAAAAGAAAGCAAAGAAGAGCCTTATTGTAAGCAAACAGAGCAAATTAAGTAGAGAGACGCTCACGTTGCTTGCTGAGTCCTTATCCTGAGGTCATTTCAACTGAGATTTTTAAGTATGTCTTGCTTCCAGCATTTGATTGTTAACAGCAAATATAAAAGAGTCAGTGTATGTGGAGGGAGTGAATGAGTGAAATGAATGAACATTTTGTCCCTTCTGAGGGAGGGAGGCCAGAGTTTCCGTAGATGTGACATTTTCATCTTGACAGGAAGAAAATGAGGCAGAAAGGCAAACATCCCATTATTTAGAAGTGACACCCATGTCTATTGTTGTATGTGATGGCTTCTTCAGTGAGGAGGAGCTATTGGTGTGCTGCCTATTGGGGGCACACGTTCAACTGACAGCAGTCTTGAGGATGATGTGTCAGCCAGACTGGCACTACGTCACCATCCATGTTCTTGGTGTGTGAGCAAATTGTCACGATAAATACATTAGCAATTCTCGAGTAATCACTGTATACAATGGAGCAATGTTGAGGCTTTGTGTGTCTTTTCTCTTTAAGCTTTGTAACAGTCCTGTGGTACACATGTACTTCTAACATCCTTATTTATAGATGAGATGAGCTCAGAGGTAAATACCACATATATGAAATCACATAGGTAGGTATAGCCATCTTGCTACGTGAGTCCAGGTTGCCTGACTCTAGAGTCCATTTATCATCATCATCACCACCACCACCACCACCACCACCACCATCATCAATGTATATTGAAATTTAAATTTATAGTAAACAAGTACATAAAACATAAAAATTTCATGTGACTCTGGGGTCCAGTGTGCTACTTTGATAGGTACACTGTATTAAGGTCTATATTATGGCAAACATATTTGAAAACATTAAGGATTCTTTCCTCTAGTTTTTGAGAAAAACAGTACCTTCTTGTTACATAGTCATCCTTGTATGCACACTGGAACTCCTTGTTTCTAATTGTTCTCATTGAGACACATTTCTCATATGCTGTTCCATAGTCTTTGGTAGCTACCATTCTATTCTTAACTTTAATGTGGCCAACATTTTATATTCCTTATAGGAGTAAGACCGTGATTTCTCTTCCTCTTCCTCTTTCTCTTCCTCTTCTTTGATTCTGGATTCCTTCATTTAACATCTCCCAGTTCCTTCCTTCCATGTTGCAAATGATAACATTTCATTCGTTTTATGGCGGACTGATATTTCATTGTGTACATATGTCACATAGTCTTGATCCATACATCTGTTTATATATAGCATATATATATATATTGGGCTTCAGTTCTTACACTTTGACTTGCTGATTTGGAAACACACATTTAAAGAGTTGAGCAAAGTTAGAGCACTTAGAGTAGCTGAGTTTAAGACATCTGATAGCCATGGTCCTCAGGACAGTGTATGAGTAGCAAGAAAGCAGAAAACATCAAAAGCTTGAATTTCTGCCAAATGATTTCAATTGGCCAAGGGAATCTTTCAGTGAGCAGAGCCAGAATTATTATAGGGTCATAGACTTGTATGCACAAAACCAGATAGGAAGTAAGGAGGAAAGTTAAGCGTCTGGAAGGAGTTTGTCAGATAAAGCAACATGTGCATGTGCAAACACACACACACACACACACACACACACACACGAGAAAGTATAGATAATCTGTTCTTTATAGAACTTGAGACCTTTTCCTTTCCAAAACATACTGATAAGAAAATGGGCTCTTACCCCTGCTTCTAGATTGCTTCTCTCTTGCCCTATTGGGCTCTTCCCTTTCCCCATTCCCTTCTCCCTCTCTCTTCACGTGGTCATGGCCAGCCTCTACTTCTCTACTCTCTCTCTCTCTCTTTCTCTCTCTCTCTCTCTCTCTCTCTCTCTCTCTCTCTCTGCCTTTCTCTGCCTATACTACTCTCTTAACTCCCCTCCCTATGCCCTGAATAAACTCTATTCTATACTAAAAAAAAAAAAAAAAAAAAAAAAAAAAAAAAAAAAAAAAAAGAAAAGAAAAAAAAAAGAAAATGAACTGGAAAGCCGGGGACTTGGAGAAGATACCTTTACATGACACATAGCATACAAAAGATATTCCTGGATATGTAAAAAACTATTCAAATTCAATAGTAAGAACATGATCCAACAAACGTGCACATGAAGACTGAAGAGACAGCTCTTCCCATTGTCCCCAGTCCCTTGCACCTCTGTTGGTATAGTTGCCCTTGAGGAGGCTGAAGATGCCAGGTTTGGAGAGGAGGCAGAGAAATGGGTGCTGGGTGCTTTGACGATGTTGCTGGAATGCATACCATGGAGCAAACAAGATGTAAGATTCTTTGTGGAATATAAAAGTTAGATTCCTCTCCAAAATGGTTTTCCTGGAGAAGTAAAAATGTATACAAATATATGTGAAGACTAACTTCTACATTAGTATGTGTATCAGCTTTGCTGTCTTAGTCCAATCTGGAAGCCACCTAACTGTTCATCAACAGGTGGTTGGATATTTTCGCCTTTCCAAACAATGTAGTACTACTTAGCAAGTAAAGGAACAAAATACTCAGTTCCCTCAACAGAGAGAACTAGTTTCAAAGTGATGATATGAAGTGAAAGGAGCCAGTCATAAGTACATACTATATGATTCTACTTCAGTAAAATTCTAAAAGATACCAATTAACCTGTAGCAATAGATAGCTTATTGGCAGAGTCTCGGTCTTGGGTTAGTGGGAAAGGTAAAGGGATGGATTACAAAGAAACCTGAGCAGTAGAGACATTTATTATCTTATTCACAGTGATATTTTTGTGGGCATACAAAATGTCCAAAGTTGTTAAATTGTATACTTTAAATGCATGCTTTATATTATATGTAAATCATACTTCACTATAGCTATAAAAATGGAATTTTGACAGTAAAGTTAGGCTTTATGTGGGACAAGGATCTTAATTTATGCTGTGGAGACTGTGAGGTGACATATTAATAGTTTTGGAGGTAGCTCTTTCACCAAGATGCCTACAGTATAAGCATGGCAACTTGAATTGTGTTCCCAGGTTCTTGTGTAATCTGCTGCCTATGGTGACACATGCTTATAACCCTGGTACTTGGGAGGAGAGAGGCAGGCTGATTCCGGGAACTCATTGGTCAGCCAGCCCACCCAAATTGATGAGATCTAGGGTCAGTGGAGAGAAATTGTGTGGGACACCTGAGGTCAGCCTCTGGCCTGCACACACATGCACACACTGACATGGACATGTATGCATACCACATATGGGCACATGCAAGCTCACATACACTGTTAGAGCAGATGAGACTCTAGCCACGATCTTTATCACAGAGCAATAAAATGACTCGTCCAAGATAGCAGCTCACCATCAGGTAAAGCGTTAAGACAGTCCCGTGTCTCGTGATCTTCTGTGAGAATGTTGCAGAAGAGCGCTTTGTCCTAGTAGGCATCATTGTGGCTTCCTCATCCTGAAAAATGCACCAGACACAGCGGTGCTCAGTAAACAGACTCTAGCTGCTGGAAGCATGATGTTTCCTAATCTGAATTATAGATGAGAACTGCTTCACTTTCTTGGCATGATGGAAAGATGGACTGAGTGCGGCAGATCACCTTTCAGTTCCGACTTATTAAACGTAGTTGGAGTTTCCTTTGGGCACAAAGCTATTTTGATGGAAGGGTTGACACTTCCCAGGTTGGGGAAAACCTCAGAGGTAGAATATAAAATAAGGGAGTCCATATATATATATATTTTTTTCTTAGCATCTAAATTTGGCTACAAGTTACTGAAGTCAAAGAATGGCTTAAAGCAAGGCAGGCGCGTTTTTCTCTGAAGCTTAGGTGTGGCATCGTTGGAGGATGTGTGTTACTAGAGCCAGGCTTTGAAGCTTCAAAGCCTCTTGCTGTTACTTGTGCATTGTGGTTAAAGGTGTGAGCCCTCAGCTTCCTGCTCCTGCTGCCATGGCTCTGCTCTGTGGTCACGCACTATTGCTAGCCCTCTGCAACTGGAAGACAAACGAATCCCTCCTATGAGCTGCTTTGTTCATATTGTTTTGTCAGAGTACTAGAAAAGTAACTAATGCAGGACCCATCACATGCCATTCTTTTCTGTCCTCCATTGTAGGGTTAGGTGTGGTCTCGCCACAGGGTACCGGAAGTTTTGACTGCGCTTACTGATGGATGTCGGGCTATTGTAAGCTGTAGTACACCGCTCCAGGGGTAGGTCCCAGGGACCACTGGAGCTGGCTCAGGGGTCCCCGAGCCTGCAGGGAGGCTGGGGCCGTCTGGTTCTCAGGCTCTTGGGCTCCCAGGCACCACTGGCAGTCGAGGAAGAACTGAGAACAGAGTGGGGGGCTTGGGCTGGATCTAACCTGGGGCTGAAAGGGAAAGAGGGGACCTCCGGCTGGATCCTTCGGGGATTGAGTCCTTGGCTTGTTGGCAATTGGCTTGACTTGGTGGAGGCTGTGGCTGGGAGCGCTAAGAGACCTGTGGGAGATTAGATGGCCGGCTCTTTAGGAAAATGTCTGCTCTGTTGCTCTCCATGGTGGATCCCGATGAAAAGAGACAGTCCATGGTTTTAAGGCGTTTTATTGTCATGGTGGAAAGTGGACAAGTGAAACCATACCCCACTTCTCAGGGAGGACTTGAGGTCAAATACCTTTTGCAGGGAGGAGTGTCTGGGAAGGAAAGCTTAATTGGCTAAGCCCTTCAGGCCTTTAGGTACCTCATTAAAATGGAGATCTGTCTTGAGGCTATGTGATCTGTGGTTAAGTCCGTTACCTGTTGAGGGGCTTGGGGTGTTGCCCTGAAGGGACTGAAGGACACAGATCTATGGAGGGCTGTGGCCTAGTGTCAGGAGTCTATGTCCAGGAGCATGGCAAAACACTACCCTATCATCCCTTTATTACTCTCTTCAGAAAGTGACAGAGAAGCTGTCTTCAGGTCTATAAATGGGGATGATGCTTTAATGTCCTGGGAAATAGCTTCTTTGGCTGTTATCATCACCTTTGAGAACTGCAGAGGGTTCCTGGTGAGGCAAGCCCATGGCAATGGAACCTTCAAATGGTACCCAAAGAGGAAGGTCATGGGGAATTTGTTAACCTTTCATTGATGGTGACTAAATCATTGCTCATTAATATGCTGTTGGAAACTCCATCTCTTATGATTTTTCTGAAGCAGCTGATCTGTATTTTCACAGAGAAGAAACTGAGGTATGTAAGGATATGCAATAAAGCAGCTCTGTCCTTATAGGAAATCAGTGGCAAAAATCAGTCCTGGAAACCCAAGGTAAGGACTTATGCATTGTTCCTTTGCCCATTGGGTGATATTTAATTTGGTGAAAAACCAGAAAAAGATCTAAAGGAGAAGAAAGACAACTTCAGGAGTCTTCTCTCCAAGCCCTATATTAAGAGAATCTACATTCCTTCGTCAGTGCATGGAGCTTGGGCCCCCCCAGAGTTCACAGGGAAGCTGGATGCCTTGTCCTTAAGAGCCAGGCATCTTGCTCTTTATCTTTTACATGGGATGCTAAACGGTTGCTTAGCAACATGGATTCTTCCAGCTCTGAACAACTGCAGCAGCGGCTGAGCTGACAATGGGGCAGAGTTAGAGAGAGATCCTCATTTTTAAAAGCTTCTTTGCTGGGCTGCGGGGAAAGAAAGAAGGAAAAGCAAGTCAGGCGAAAGAAACATCAGAGGTACCGTGCAGAAAGGCAGGCGGATGGCAGAGCGGTCTGGAGCCATGTCGTCCACGCTTCCCTTGCATGACTAATAAATGCTTCTGGGGCAAATTCAAAGGGCGTAATCACCACCACCTAGGATAATGAGGGAAAGTCAGAGCCCATCCATTGACTGAGATAGCTGGGCATGCTGGAAAGGGAAGTATTGAATAAATAGGTATTGAAACACATTTGTTCCCTGTGTGTTTGGGAGGGGGAGGGGTTGTTGTTTTTTATTTCATTTGCTTGATTTTGTTTTGTTTCTAGCCCAGGCTATTGGGATGTTGGTCCTTACCCCACATCCTTTTTGTTCTGGTGCTGAGGCCTGAACCCAACCTTTTGTGTTCATCAGTTGATTACTAAGCTAAGTTCACAGTTCCTGTTGGTATGCTTTGAAGGGAAATTGGATAGAAGGATACTTTAAAAAAATATTTTAAAAACTCTCTTACTGATAACATAAAAATGTGTTAAAAAAACTTTTTTGGCGGAGGGGTTTCTGGTATTTATAATAAAGGTATTCAAGAAGGGGCCAGGTTCACTTCTTTGTTGGATTTGCTGGTGAGTGGTTGGGAACCTCAGGGACCATTTCAACGTCACTGTCCAGTGACCTGATCCATCTTGCTAAGAGAAAAGATGGAGGCCATGTGCTGAGTGCTTGTAATCTATTTTCAGGGAGGGAGGCCACTGTCTTTCCTCTCTCAGGCAGGCCCAGCCTTTTGCAGAGCAGTTTTCTAAAATGAATCAGATGAGTTTTTCAGAGCAAAAGGAAGTCAGAGGATGAAATAAATAAAAGCAGAGAGGAAATTGAAAGGGGTAGCTGTGGGGGAACATATGCTTTCAGACGATACTCTAAAATAGACAGAGAGTGGATGAGACAGAGATACTGAAAACTGACTCCAGATGGCAGGAATAGCGATGGCAGACTGGTGTGAAGGGACAGAACAGGCTGGCACTTGGTGGGGTGGGAGTGGAGTGGGGGGTGGGGTGGGACAGGGACCTGAAGGATAAGAGGAAAGGCAGGGAGAGAGGCAGCCTGTGGATGTGAGGGCTAAGGGTCAAAGATCACTCAATTCCTTACCCTTGCTTTATAGTTCAGTAATTTGTTCAGTGTGCTCTTGTCACGTGATTGGTCCCTTTTATGATGCATGTATGGAATTGGCAGAATTGTGCCACTTTGATGAAGCAATTGGCCTGGGAAAGCCAAATCCTCAAATCACCAGTGGATGAGAGGAAGGGATGGGTTTGGAGGAAGCAGCCCAAGGGGATTCTATCAAATATTATTTGCATATACATTTAATTTTGGTGGTAGGATACTTGTGCTTTTCTGTAACAGTCTTGAAGAGCTAGGTGACTTGAGTTTGTCTCCATGGATGGATTGGGAAGAAAGGAATTACTGTAAGGGGGAATGGAGAGATGGGAAATTATTTCAGTGCTAGCATTCTGTCCAGAGAGCTTCTTCTTACTAAGTCTTAATGGTAGGAAAGTTCTTCCACCATCCTGTGTAGGAACCAAGGGCAGTTGTCTTGTATAGTCATTAGGTGCCAGTGGGTTTCCTGATTAAATCTGGTTCTTTCAGTAAACATTTATTGACCGCCTGCTCTGTGCCTGAGAATCCTAAGCTAGAATGAGGGAAAAGCCACAGCTCTGGGTTTGTATTGTCTGTGAACAAATGGAAAGATTTCCTTTTCTCTATATCCTGAATGTGTGTGAGGACACTCATGTGAGTATGTGCTAGTATAGCAGCTGTGGCTTGCTCTTCTAACCTGCGAGGAACCTACAGAGTTATAAACCCACAGCCACCACTCCCCCCCCCCCCCCCAGTTTTCAACTGACCTTTTTCCCCCCTTGCTGATTTCTGCTTTTTGCAACAACAGTCTACATTTATATAATTGTCATTACAATGTAAGTATTTAGGTGTGTAGCTACCAGGATTACTGAAGAATCTGATATTCAAAAGATATCACAGATGTTCATTTTGTGTAGAGCTCTCAATTAGCACTTGACACTTGTCTAGACCCGTGAGCCAAGGGGAAAATGTGGTTACAGGTGAATGTATTTACTAAAGTGCCATTAATCTCATGGAGATATGCCTAGTAACAGCCATAAAAAGTCCAGTGTCTTCCTTCATTGAGTGGCCCCTGTCCTGTTTCAGGGAAACGCCAATAAATCTCAGGTGTTGGGAATGCAACACCTGCTTTTGGGCAGCTACCATTCCAGTTTCATCAGGGACTCACTCAGCCTTAGCCTTTCTGATCCCATTTCTTTTTAACTTTCTCATGTGTTCTTGTTGCTTGAGCTCATTTGTAAATCTTTGTTTGGGAATGATGTAACCAGTGCAGTTCAGCAGAGCCCAGAGCCTGACCGTCGTATATAATCATTTAAGCAATGTAGAAACCAGGGCCAGCCTCTTGCTATTGGAAACAGAAGGCACATGATTGTCACTTGGTCTGTTTCATTCACTGCATTGTGAGAATGCGATGAGTAATTACTGTCAAATTTATTTGGGAGCAAATAAGTTAGGGTGAAAATTGCCAAAGTGGAGGAATCTTAGGAAAAATGTCTGTTAAGTATATTTTAATGAACATAAGCTGAGAAATACTCTTTTGTTTTAAAGGGATAGCTTGCATATTGTTGCCATTGAGTGTCTTTAGTCTGAGAAGGACTAAGGATCCACCCAGAGCTTGATGGCCAAGTGAAGGGGCAGAGCAGACAAGGAAAGACAGGTTAATGTGAGGGAAGCACCCATCTGTTAAATGGGTGTTCTCACCTCCAGGTCACTTTATAAGTTTTCTAAGTGTTCAGTGTCTTAGAACTTCTAATACCTTCCTCATTTTTATTCAGATTCCATACTTGACTAAGGTTTTCACCCTTTAATAGATTGATGTGTGTGTGTGTGTGTGTGTGTGTGTGTGTGAGAGAGAGAGAGAGAGAGAGAGAGAGAGAGAGAGAGAGAGAGAGATAGCACAGGTATTTCACAATGACAGGGTATCATTTATGAGTCTTTCCTTCCATCTTGTTTTGAGGCAGAGACCTTGTATCTGATGCTGTGCTTAGTTATCCATCTTAGCTGGTTTACATGCCTCCCAGTGACTGGGGGTAGGCTGAGGGAGGGATGCACCCCACAGAAGTCACCTTTTTTTTTAAAACTGTTAATTGTTTTTTTGTGAGTTTCACATCATGTACCCCAGTCCCATTCATCTCTCTATTTCCTATCTGCTCTGTGCCCATGCAACCTCCACTCCGCAAATAACCAACAAATAAACAAATAAACAAAACAAAACATAGAAAACATTTCATAGTAGAAGCTGTAATATGTCAAAGTATGCCCCTCTGTCCACACATCTTCACTTGCAAATGTTCATTGCAAAGAGCCATGGGTTTTGTTTGAGGTCTCTGACTTCTGTGACATCATCAATACTGGATCCTCACTGTGACTCCTCCTGGTTATCCTGATGTTGCCCTGAGTCAGTTTTGGATCAGCAGGATTGGCCTTTTCACATATCATAACCGTTCACAGACGATAGAGAGTTTTGGGTGGGCCAACTCAAAAGCTCTGAAACTGGACCTTGGTGGCAGCTGATGCAGTCAGCCTGCTGGCTCTCCCTTATTAGTGCCACCAAGGTGACTATTCCTGCACCAGCAGCCAGCTTTTTATGTGGGTTTTGGGAACTGAACTTGGGGGTCATTGAGCTTGTACAGCAAGCAAGTGCTTTTTCTTTTTCTTTTTCTTTTCTTTTCTTTCCTTTTCTTTTCTTCTCTTTTCTTTTCTTTTCTTTTTTTTTTAAGCTGTGACACCATCTCTCTAGCCCCTAAATATTTTTGAGGAAAGTTTTATATCTAGTTATGTTAAAAGCAGCTCTAACTATAGGGGGCAGGGAAGGGGGAAAGAGAAAAAGGAAGGTCAGCTGAGGGAAAGTGTGGAAGGCTGGGTCACTGAAGTGGTCAAACTGGTAAAAAGTGCTGGCCATATAACACACACACACACACACACACACACACACACACACACACACACTCATACACACTCCACAACACACACTCACACACACACTCTCACACACACACTCACACACACTCACACACACTCCACAACACACACTCACACACACAACACACTCACACAAACACTCACACACACACATACACACATGTTTATATATGTACTCCATGTGTGCAGTACCTACGGAGAGACATATCTCCTGGAACTGGAGTTTGGATGAGCCCGCACATACAAAGGTGCTGAGAAACAAACCCAGGTACTCCACAAGAGCAGTGAATACTTTTACTTTTTAAAGAATCATTTATTTATGTATATGAGTGCTCTAACTGAATGTATATCTACAAGCCAGAAGAGGGCATAAGAGCACATTATAAATGGTTGTGAGCTACCATGTGGCTGCTGGGAATTGAGCTCAGGACCTCTGGAAGAGAAGACAATGTCCTTAACCATTGAACCAACTCGCAGTCCCTGAGCAGTGAGCTCTCTTAATCACCAAGCAAAGTCTTCTGCCCCTATTTTCCATTTCCTTGGGATGAGACCATTCAACATGTTTCTTCTAGTATTTTAAAATAATCAATCACATTATTATTAGCTGCAGCCATTGTTATCATACTGTACAGGGAACAGGAGAGCTTAATGCTCCTATCTAAGTCTGACTTTGTGCAAGTTGGTCAGTTTTCTCCTGTCTAATCTCAGCCCCAGCTCTGGAAATCATAATGTTATTCTACTTCTCTGAAAACAACAATTTTAGGTTAATGTATGAGTGAGACCATGTGTATGTAACTTTCTGCACCTGCTTTATTTCTCATTAGAAACTGTCTACTGGGTTCATCCATGTTGCCATAGATTTCATTCCTTTTATGTCTGAACAATCCTCTGTTGTGTACATATACCACATCTTCTTTCTTTGTTCACCTGCTGGTGGACACACAGCTTAATCAGTATCTCGGCTATTGTGAATAGACGTTCTTTTCTAATGGCCAAGAAATATATGTAGAATAGTGAGTGTCACCGTGACCAGGGAAACACAAATCAAAAGCACGAGGAGGTGTTACTTCACACTGACCTGGATGGCTACTATAAAAAATAAGGTGAAAAGACAGCAGGAGTTAGTGGGGCCAACTCGTCCTTCTCCAGTGCTGATGGGGAGGTAATAGCATCGCCATTATAGAAACAGTGTGAAGGCTCTTAAGAAAATTAAATTACAGGGGAGGGAAGATGGCTCAGTAAAGTGCTTGCTACGTAAGTATGAAGGTCTAAGTTTGAATTCCTGACCCATGTAAACAGCCAAGTGTGGGGCCATGTAGTGCTTGTAAGCTCAGTACTGGGAGATGACAAACAATGAGCCTTGGTGTTTACTGGCCACTGCTTTAGCAGAATTGGTGAGTTCCAGGTTCAATGAGAGACTCTGTTTTAAGAAAATAAGGCAGAGAGTGACTGAGGAAGATACCCTGTATTAATCTCTGGCCTCCACGTGCACATTCACACACATGGAACATATACATACATATGCATACACCATTAACTTCTACATATATACACACACAGACACACACAGACACAGACACAGACACAGACACACACACACACACACACACACACACACACACACACACACACAGAGTTTTTTTTTTACAGGTCCTAACATATGATCCCACAGTGAGTATATATCCAAGGAGTATGAACCCAGTCAGTGAGGGAGACAGCTGCTCCCTCACGTTCATTGGAGCATCATTTTGACATACTCCACCTCTCTTTGGGAGAGATTATAAATTGATATGCCTGAGAGGTCTGTCTCATTTAAAGCAAAAAGCACAGCATTGGCATTGTGAATAATGTTCCATTTAGAATGGTTGAGCCAGAGATAATCTGCTCTAACCCTCTATTTTACTGATGGGAAAGCAGTTTTGCAATATTGATTGACCTAGTCTAGTTTGTGAATTAGTAGAGATTGGGATCCAGGTATTCTCATGTTCTATTCCTACACTCCTTTGTACAGTGCTGTGAGGCCTACAGAGTGTGGGGTTGGTGACATGACAAAAGTGAGCCTGCCATCCTTGTCATTGGTTCAGAGGACTGAAGGGAATTAGGTACATCTGGCTGTGGCTGCATGGGCTTAGCAGTGGCCAGGAGACACAGAACTTTAGGGTGTCTTCTGTCTTTGAGCACAAAGTGCTCCACCTTAAGATCTAAGGTGAGTTAATACAGATAAGGTTCCATATTGCAGAGGAAGTTGCCATTCTCTTTTGGACCACACTTGAGATTAGTGCCCTAAGTAATCTGTTTCCAGGCAGAATAATGATCCCTAAAGCTTCACAGTTTGAAGGGCAGTTTGGTAGTTTAGCTTTACAAGGCAGAATGATGTAACATCACATTTGAATGCTCTCAACTGTTTTCCAAATATGTTTAGAGTTAAGAATTTCAACCTTGAGAGAAGATGTACTTTGAGCTTGATCATATTTCCTCATCCATTTTCTTCATCCAGCGTATTGCTTCCTCCCTTTCTCAGGACAAATGTCTGTTCTTTTTGCCACCTACCAGAAGCATAGTCTGGGAAGCTGGTTCATGGACCCTGCCTCTTAGATTCTCACATGGCTGTGCTGGGCTGAGGCTCAGGAATGTTTTAAATGCTGAGATGGGGCTAGAGCTCAGTGGGAGGTAGGTAGTCCCCAAACCTCAATGCTCAGGGGTGTCAGGATTGGATATGCTAATAGAAATCATAAAGGCACTATTCTTCCAGTCCTTTAGTTGTGATGGGGAGGTTAATCTGTGGTTCTGTGTCAGGTTTTGGCTGATGTGAAAACGCTCAGATAATCAGTTAACATGTGGAAAGACCTATATTAGCTCACGGTTTCAGGGGTCTTAGTTGTGTTTGATGATGCTGTTTTGAGCCTGCTGATGAAGATGGATATCACAGAGAGAGGTGGACTAAAGCTGATCTGTTCCTAGAAAAAGGAGGGGACTAGGGTTCTAAAACCCTCTTCAAAGCCCACTTGCCATTGATGTAGCTTTCTTCCATTATGCCCTACCTCTTAAAGTCTCTACCACCTCCCAAGGCCCCAGTCTGAGGATTAGGTTGGTCATTAACATATTGGCTTTTTGGAGGATATTCCGAATCCAAACTCTAGAAGATTCTGTTGATTGCCCTGGGTTCCTCCTCCCCTTGCTCTTAGGATTGAGGGACCTAGGGCTTTGTGGACCAGCACTCTATCTGAAGTTACATCTCCTAGGTGTTTCTATACTTGAAAGAGGTTGGTGAATGAGAATTCCAGCTTCTCTCAGAGTCGTCCAAATCACCCAGCTTATAGTCTGGTTCAATGACGTGCACTTCCAACTCGAAGCTTACAAGCTGAAATATAAACTTACACAGGGCTGGAACCCATACACTGACTCTTGGGAGTGAGCAGAGTTTAAACAACAACTAACTTCAAATCATCCAAATAAAGGAAGTCCAGCAATGATACTTACTGTATCAAACCACAGAGAAACATGATGTCTGGAAAAATTCCAGAATGGAAAGTCCTTCAGAAAAATGACAACATCTTTGCAGGTTTCATGAAACAAGGAAGGATTTCCGGGTAAAGGAAGGCCAGTGAGAAAGCCAATGGTTTAAGAAGTGTGAGCAATTCATGTGCAGTCTCAGGAAGCCAGTGTCTAGAGCTTTGGTGGAAGACATTTTTACAAGCATAAAATGTTGTACTAGGAAAAACATTGTGTCTTCTTCCAGTGGGCAAATTTGATAATATTTGACCATGATAGAGGGATGTCGGAGCTGAGCAAGCCACATACAGCCATTTCTTCATTTGATTCCGCCAAGTCCTTTATTTCTGAGCATGTCTGGTTGTACATTCTTTCTTCAATTTTAGCTTCTTAGCAAACATGGCAATTTGGAAGTGTTCTTTGGTGTTTGCTTAGGGTTGGGAAGCCAGGGACACCATGAGTCTAGTGCTGGTCAGATGGATGTCTGATGAACTTGTCTTTGAGGCTTTGATTTCTTATGTGCTGTGTGAAGGTAGAAGAGACAGAAGAAGCCACAGGGAGACCAGAAAGTTCTGTCTAATGCATGGGCCTCTGCTGTGCTGCCTTGTGTACTTCTGAGCTTAGAGATACTGGTGTTTCAATGCATATCTTGGCCAAATACTTATCTTCAGAGTTGCCAAGGAGATATAGCCAAAGGAAAAAGATATTGGATCATAAAGACTCTTCATTTAATGGCATTAAAGTGAGACAAAGTGTGGCCTTTTGCATTAATGAAGATGATCTGAGGTATCTGTCTGGTATTTCACGCCCACCCCCCACTTAGCACATGGAGCCAAGAATCCAAATCCAAACATGATAAAATAATAATAATACAAAAAAAGCATCCAGTATTTTTCTCATTCTTCTGTTGTAAACTTTCCAACATCATCAGAGAGAAACGGCATGAGCCTACCTTGGATCCTGTACACATGGGCTCATTCCTTCAAGTTCTAGAAAGACTTTGTTGTGATATAATTTTGCCGGTTGCTTGGAATGGGTCCCTGATGGACAGGCCTGGAAAACTGATAACAGAAACTGGCGAAAAGGCAGAGACTTTAATGTCTTATTCGATTCACTCCTTATAAGAGATATCAGATGCGAAGGGCCTGGACCCATTCCCAGTTTTGATGAAAGTAAAGAGAGTCAAAATAGAAAAAGAGTTAAAAAATGCTTTGAAGAGTGGAAACTATTTGTATTGGTAATGCAGGCCAAGTGCTGGGGGGAGCCTGCAGGTGCTACTCTGGTGGCAAGCCACTATTACTATTTTTCGGTTATGGAAATAAAGAGAATTAAATCTTGTTAAATAGTATGACTAGCTCTAAAAAAAAACAGTCAAGATATATGGAAAATCAAATGAAACTAAGCACAAATGCATGAAGAGATAGCAGAAAAAAATATTAAATAATTTACTATCATTTATAGAGAAACAGAAACCTGAGTTTTGCACAAACCAAATGGCATTAGAGTAACCCAGTTGCTTCCTATGGAACAATAGCAAACAGTGGTTATACTGACTCTGTACATCTTAACTCTATTTAGCTAATGTTGTCCTTTGAGTCCAGTAGTGGTGAGTGAATGGGCGAAGAGATGTTACAGCTGTAGAACATGTGTTGTGGCTTCCATAGTCAAGGTCTACATGGGCAGCAGTAGCTGATAACAGCATCACTTCTGCCTAACATGTCTTCTGTGAGTAACTCAATTAAGAATGGAGAATAGAACTCATCAAATTTTCAGATTTCATGGAGTTTCTGATAGTGTAAAATATGAAAGGATTGATATTGACCTTAACAAATTAGAAGAATGACATGCCATCAGATGAAATTTGTTATGGATGAAAATATCATTAGCAAATACTAGATGTGAAAAGACTTGAATTCTTAGTCACAGTTCAAGAATGAGAGAGGAATCTCAGCTGGCGAGATGGCGATCAGCGACTGAATTTGGGAAGTCTTTCAGAGAAGTTGAAGGTACCTGTTAGTTAACTGGATGAAGAAGTGAAAAGTTTTGTTTGGGTTAACACTGCAGGCTGCATGCTAGCCTTATACTTTATTCAGTCCAACAGAAAAAATATAAATAGGTAAGATCCTTTATATTTTGTGTCTGTGTTTTCATTTATGTTGCATAAATGTTGCAGGTATATTAAAACCACTACATGTTTGTATTCTCATAAGAAAGGTTAAAACTGAGCCACTGTAAGGGACCACGCCCTTCAGTAGCAATAGACGTACATGCGTGGACTTATTTTTATGTTTTAATTTAATTTAATAACTTTTTAAAAAGAACTTGAGACTGTACCTAGGGCCTCAGGAATGTTAAGCACTCCCACTACCGCTGAGCTGCATCCTAGCCCACATATATAGATATTTAAAGGCTTCTTAGCCAGTTGTAAAGTACCAACTTGTTTCCTTGTATCCAGCCAGCACTATGCTAGGTAACTCAGCAGAGAAATGATAGCAGCTGAATCCAGGGTGTGAGAGGGGAGGACATACATGGCTAAGCTTGAGAGAGTTAGAAGATGGAACTGGTTTTGGGGTGTAGAAGAGAGGAAGGAAGCAAGTCTATGCTTCGATTTTTAGTTGGGATGAACGTGGCATATAGTGTTGGGGCACTGGAGTAGAAAACACACACACACACACACACACACACACACACACACACAAAACCACTACATACTCAAACACACACACACCCCTATACATGCACAAACACAGATACTTCTTTTGAGACGAAAGAGGGACAGGATTGATTTTTTTATCGTGTGGCATCTGAGGAGATGTGCAGCCATTCGCCTGTGGGCACTTGTGTCCCCATTATATGTGGATTTGCTTCTCATGGTTTTAGCTACCTTTAATCCGCAAAGGTCTGAAACTACTAGGTGGAAAAGTCCAGAAATAAATAATTCTTAGGATTTTAGATTGCAGTGCTTCCAGGTAAATAAGAGCTTTCCCTGTCCTGTATGAGCCTGCTTAGGCTGAAAATCATCCCCCTGTCTAGCCTATCTCCACAGTATATGCTCCCTACACAGGTGTCATTTAGTGGCTTGTCATCTATCAGGCCAGCTGCCGTCATGTGCTAGCGCTTGTGTTCAAGTGACCTTTGTTATCCCTAGTAATGTCCTAAACCACAGTGTGACACGGAGAATTTTATTATGATATACTGTTACAATTGTTGTGTAAACTTTTACTGTCCTCAGTATGTAAATTAAACACCATCATAGTTGTGTTAGCTATAGGAAAAATAGTGAATATAGGATTTTCACGATCTGAAGTTTCAGACACACACTGGGGTCATGGAATGTATCCCCCACAGATAAGACGGGACTCTTGTTTATTTAAGAGTGTGGTAAAACTGAGGTTCAATCACAAATAGAAATTAAGTGATCCTTAGTGAGTACAACAACATGCTATATGTCTGCCCCAGCGACATTACTCTTTTAGCTTGTGGCCATTATTAAATAACAGGAAGATCACTCAGCCTTCTAAGTCCTACAAGCTGGCCTTTGGCCCCTGTAGCTTTGTCTAAAACAAGCCAGGGAGGGAGGTAAGCACTAAAATGAGAAGAAATGGTAAGAGTGACTAATTTGTTTCACTATAAAATCCCATTCTGATAGCTTAGAGAAAGATACAAAGAAAGAAAAGGTCATGAATTTATGCTTTTCAAAAATAGAAATGCACTTTTATTTGCAGTAAAGACCCACGTTTGGGTAGATGCTTGGGGTGATAAGCACTATTTTGTAAGCAAATCACTGTGAAGCCTGTAACTCCTGAGCAGCTTAAGTACAGTATGGCTTGGCTGAAAAAGAAATTCCATTTCCCAGTGTATGCAGGGAATCTGCAGAGGATAGCTCTAGCCAGGTTCAATTTGTACTGTGGTTGGGGCATCTGGAACGTGGACCGTGGAACTGGCTGGAAACAGGAATTTGAGAGGTCTCAGTGTTGTAAGACAGTGTGCATGCTTTTCATATCGGCCGTGCTATAAAAGATGACGTGCAATCATTTTTTAAACTCGAAAGAAGGCACAAAGCAACAACAGGTTAATTTTAACTCTCAGAGCCATAAAATTAGGTTTTAGAAAAACTCATTCATGCCCATTCTGGTTCAGCTCTGAGTGGGAACTTTTTTTATCCTGGGGAGCATTTGATGTGTATCTGGTGGGGGAGGAGGAGGGGGTAGAGGAGGAGGAGGAAGTGCTCCTCCCTCTGAGCAGTGGAGCATCGGAGGGAGCAGCTGACTTTGCCTCACTTCTGTGCAAACTTCCATTCACCAAAGCAGTGCTGATCTGCTTGGCTCCATCCGGGATCTTTTATTTAAACTCAAATTCTCCTTTTGTCGGTAAGCAGGACTCAGTCTTTTTTTGGCTCTTCAGTCTTCCTTACGGTGGTTCCCCATATCCATCTGAAATTGCCTTGTTGCTGCCTCTGCTCACAGTTATAACACCATCTAGCCCTTCCCTGATTCCAGTCCCCTGATGGGCTGCACTTCCACAGCTGTAGGAGTATGAGGCTTCCACTCTAAGCTGGCGATGAGTTCAGTGCTCTCTTTGAGCTCCAGGTCTGCTCTCCAGCGATGCTTTCCATGGGCAACTCAGACTCAGATGCCTGGGCCTGACCTCAAAGTCACCTGTAGACCCCGTCCTTCTGCCTCCTGATGGTTGGCACCATCAGAGGCTGCTGAAACAGAATGCCCAATGCCATCTTTTCTTGTTTCTTTCTTCAGCTCCACATAACTGAGCTTGCTCAGAGTGACCCCTCAGCATCTCCGATGTCTCACTTCTTCCCCCACGTCCAGCACTACACTGGCTCAGGCATCATCTTCCCCAATGAGGATAGCCTGCAATGATCGCGTCACAAGTGCTTCATGTGCTGCATCATTCACATACATCTTGAGCTCAGAGATCGCTTCTTGCATGGAGCCTTCCTTTTCCCTAAACGAGCCTCAGTGATTAGGTCCATTGGCTCATTGACAAAGGCCTGGCATGCTTTATCTCACTCACATCCATTGGTGATGAAATACTGGGGTAAGAGTCTGAGGCACAATTCGTGATGGAAGAGAGTACTACTATTATTCTTTGTGGATGACCCATAACTGTACCCTGCCTTTTATAGGAATTGTAGTAGACTACATCATGATTTCGCATATATTTCAGTGTTGTTCTCTACAGAGAAAGTACACCTTCCTGCATAGCTACTCCGACAGTGTCCATGAGACTTGCCTTGGTGACGCAAGAACCCATAGTACTGACATAGGAAATCAAGTCCCAAAGTACGAACTTTTCCCCATATATTGGTGAACATAAACTCTTCTAGGTATATTTCTATTTGAGTGAGAAAGGCCTCTTGTCAGAGAACATCTGAGGTGATTTCTTTTCACAGCATAACTGAACCCATCTTGATGGATACATAATTTGTACAGAGAGTACTTTAGTGCTGTCTTTTGTTTTGCAAATATTAGATTAGTACAAAATTGAGTCACTTATTTCAGAGTGTACCAAGAACCACTTAATTCAATTTGAACTTCTAGTTTCTGACTTTCATAACCAGGAGAGTCGTTTTAGTTTAGCGATGGAATATGATAAATCCTATTTAAAGCACTTAAGTTTTATAAAATCTCAATCATGTGGAGGCCAGGGTTTCACACCAAAGGACTCATGAAGCCATTTCCAAGACCTCAAAAGGTGGAATTAGTTATCAGTGGAATTCCAAATACTGAAGTCTCATCATGCCATTACTCTGTGGGCACCAGTCCAGAGACTGGTGTGTTTTAGTCGCCCATGTTGAACACTCTTAGTTATCAAACCCCTTTGTGCTTAGCAGATTAAAGACTGTCAGTTAGGATAGGGTGCTTGTGTGCTCTATCAGAGGCAGTTTTACTAACAAATGGGGAAAATAAAGCAAGCCTGAAAACAGAGGAGAGGCAGAAACTTAAGAAGTGGGTTCAAGAATTCATGACATCTTGCCACAGGGAGGACACTTGGATTTCTGGCACACAGTTCTAGGTGTATTCATACCAGGTGACCTCAGCGAGTTTATAAAGTGACAACTTACTTAGTTGATTGAGGAAAAGATTAATTATGAAGGTACCCCAACAGGAACGGCTTATCTTATTACAAAGATTTTCATAAATAGAAAAAAAAATGAGCTGCTAAAAAAGGATACACCTAAATTTTCAAATAGGATAATTCTATTTTGTGACTCCTAAAGGTTTTTGTGTTGGAGCCTGAGTAGCTGTTGGGAGGTCAGGAAGACTTTCAGGGATGGGGCTGGTGAGAGGTTGTTAGGTAGCTGGGAGCTTGCCCTCTGAGGGGCGATTTCTTACCTTCTATCTCACTCATGGCCATGAAAAAGAATGGTTTTGTTCTACTATCAGTATCCAGAGTGATATGCTACTTTGCCATTGACACAGAATCCACAGAGTCAATTGATCATAGCCTGAACCCTTTAAAAACTGTGGGCCAAAATAAATGCTGAATAATTTTTTTTTTTTCCTGGACAGGGTTTCTCTGTGTAGCCCTGGCTGTCCTGGAACTCACTTTGTAGACCAGGCTGGCCTCGAACTCAGAAATCCGCCTGCCTCTGCCTCCCGAGTGCTGGGATTAAAGGCATGTGCCACTATGCCTGGCTTGCTGACTATTGATAAGTTATTTCAGATATTTGTTATATATAATGACAGAAAGCTGACTAACACATACCTATTCATTAATCTAGTGAACACATTTTTATTATTGAATATAGTAGCTGCCATTCATTATTGAGGACAGAGAAAGATGCCAACTGTCTGTTCCCTAGGAGTTCACAGAGATAGAATAATGACACTCTTTGGTATATATTTTAAGTGGTGGTTAATACACAGTGGGAGATAGGCTCAAAGGAGAAAGGCAACTTCTCCATGAAGGAAGCTATCAGGTTAAGGGAGTTCTCTATGAATTAATAGTTTTGCTGAGTGTGGATAATTTAGCAGATAACTGAAGTGGTTGAGATTGGCATTGTGGATAGAGATGGGTTTCCAGGCAGAGCTCAGATCATGAACATGGAGGTGCTGAGTCGTGAGAGCACATGGCATGTTTGTATGGAGGGACTGAAGGCTTGGTGATACAAGGCTTGCTTCTCTTGCTTCCACGGTAGACACAGATTCTTCAGCAAACTGGTGTTCATCTTTGGCTTCTCTTCATACAAGAAGTCCAATTCTCTTTCTGTATCCTCAGAAACAAAACCCTCCTGACTCGTCTTTGGTGTTGATGCTTTCAAGATAATGTCTGTGTTTGAGAGGGGATTGATTATAAACATGGACAGTAGCATTGTGTTGTTTGAGCTACAGGGTCTCGATATGATGCATAGAAAATTAGAAATCGGGTATGCATTGATTTCTCTTTACCCAATTTGTGCAATCTTTCTTATGTAGTATATACCTGGGCACTTCCCAAACACAAATGCAAAAGAACTGAATCTCCTGTGTCCCTAATGATAAACAGCATAGAACCAATTATGATTGTGCACAGTCTGCCCTAGATTCTCCTGCTTGCCAGCCATATCAAGATACCTGTAAAACACTAAATTCTGTTATTTGAAAATACCTGTTGAGATTTTAGAAACAGGTCTCATCTAAGAAATGTAGTGGTAGATATGGGAAAATACACATTATTGTCTATTATCCATTATTGTCCCTCAGTGGATACCCTTTCCCAACCACGTGCAGAACAGGCAGCACTAGCTGGACTTAGAGGGAGAAGAAGAAGAAGAGTAGGAGGAAGAAGAAGAAAAAGAAGAAGAAGAGAAGGAGGAAGAGGAAAAGAGGAAGAAGAGGAGGAAGAAGAGCAGCAGCGGCAGCAACAGCAGCAGCAGCAGCAGCAGCAACAACAATAAGGACATGGAGTTGAGCGGGTGATGGGGTGTGGGGCACCAGGAGAAGTTGGAGGGACGCAGTGGTGGATAGTTAATATTAAAATGCTTTGTATAGACAGGACTTTTTTTTTTAGAATGTACTTATCATTAACTAACACAAAGTTGAAGTGTCACACAAGTGGGTCATCATCAAGGTGTTTCTGCTGAACATTATGTGAATGTGGGCATTGATAATTTTAATTATGAAGAAAACCTCGCAATATATCTAAAATTTTTGTATGTCTTTTGTGGGGAGCGGGTGTGGCGGCAGTCCCAAAGGTGCCAGGGACTGCAGCTAAGTCATATGACTTGCACCTGACTTCCTCATATAAGACACAAACATCTTGAGTGCTGCGCATGTGTACCAGGATACAGGTGAATCCAATTTGGTGGAGATTTGCCCCTGCTGCCCTGATTAGCTGAAGCCTCGTGACTGGCGAGGGGGCGTGGCCTGCGGTGCGTGGATGAGAGAGAGTATAAAAGGAGTGAGAGGCCCAGGGTTCGGGGGAGATATAATAATAACTGAATAAATGTGTGCAGAAGGATCCTGTAGCAGCGTCGTTCTTCCTGGCCAGTTGAGCGCGCGCAAGAAGTGGTGCCGAAACCCGGGAAAAGAAACATCTTCAGGCAAGAGCGAAGACCACCTGCTACAGGGAGGATTCAGAACTGCATAACGGGGAAGAAGGGGTTAATAAAGGTTCCCGTGAAACAGACTGTTGAGAAGGATCCGGCGTGGATTCAGAACTCTTCAGCTGGGGAACGGTACTGATGAAGAGAAAGAAGAAAGATGAGGACTGAATAAACTGCTGTTAGAAGGACTGGTGGTCACGTCGTTCTTGCTGTTCGAGAGCGGGCGCGACAATTGGTGGCCCCTACGGGGAACCGACTCCCCCACCGAGTTCAGAACTTTCAGCAGTCAGTGGTTGCTGGCAGGGTAAGTTCACGGTGAGTGAAACTTGCGACCCCAGGAGTTTGGGAAGGACCTCGATAAAATAGAGGTGAGCATAAAGTTGCCAGGAAGTAGGCACAAAGTAACCCAGGAGTTTGGGAAGGACCTCGGATAAAATAGAGGGGAATATAAAGTTGCCAGGAAGCAGGCACAAAGTAACGATAAGGTTCATGGCTTTGGGACAAGTTAAGGTTCACGGTTTCAGGATAGATTAAGGAAGTATGATAACCTCAGTGTAGTGATCAATAGATCCTCGCTGTGTAGTTATGCTTTTTTCTCCCATTGACCCTTTGTGGGTAGGTCTGATAGTTTTGGTCTTGTTTGTTCTGATATATGGACTCTGTTACTGTTTGAATCGAGAGGCAGTCAAGACAGGTCAGAAAATCCTTACAGAGCAACAAGAAAGTATGTCGGAAGAGGAAAAGGGCTTAAAAAGAAAAAGGAAAAAGAAAGGAGACACAGTGTTATCAGGTGGTCAGGAAGGACGAAACAAAAGAGCCGAGGCGGAGGAGGAAGGCGAATTAGCTTCTGTGCCTCCTCCCTATGCCTCCTCAGCAGTGAAAACTTGACTCTCATATTGACTCCCCAGATGGACACACAGGTGATTGAGGTTATGGTCTCATCACCACGAGGTATTGTGTCCATCCCCCCTGGGGATCGAGTAGATCAGGTGTTGACATGGGCGAGAGGGTCTGTTTGTGTGTTTCCACAGGACCAGACGGAACCTCTTTGGGTGCTGGAGAGATTGGTGAGACGCTGCAAGAATGAGGCTCCTGATCCAGTTGCCCCTGTGGATGTGGTGGATGGTCCCACAAGCACAAACAATGGAGCTGTGATGGGAGATCCTTTCGGTGTTCCAGAAGCCGATACCAGCTCGACATGACATTCAAATTTTTCCACGCTTTTTGATCCCTGAATTCCCCTTAAAGAGATAGCCCCGCTGGCCATCTATCCCTTGCTTCAGGGAAGATGAGTGGGGATGAGAGCCCTGGGATGTATGCTTGTTATAGTGTGTGTGTTTTGTGTTTGGCACATGTGTTAGGTGCAGAGTGTGCGGGTCCGCACTTTCGCCATGGTAGCGTAGGCTTTTGCTGCAGTGGAGGTGGGACAATCTCCTCAGATTCGGTTTGCCGCTCTAAAAGAAATTATGCTGCGTTATGCCGTGGGGTGCGAGGCTAAGCACTGCACAGAGGATAGCTTGCTGTTGGCATCCTGTGGAAGGCACGTCTGATTGCATGAAGGTTCAGTGTCCTAGTTCCCTTCCCCCAGGAAAAACGACACGGGAGCTGGCCAAGACCTCTCTGGGTGATGAGCCTAAGAGATGGTTTTGTGTAGGGCCCCTATGCTTGCACACTGGGGATCAGACCTCTACCTTCACCCATGAGGCTTGCTTGCAGCAATTAAGATCTGGCCATAGGTTAAGTAACATCCTGGCCTTTTGATGCACCTGCCACAAGCAAAACACAATCTCCCCAGGAGTGGCTTGGCATGATAGAGAGGTAGTCAGTGATAAGACTCCCTGGGCATGTCACCAACCTAAGACAGGGATCAAACCAATGCTGTTTGTCACCCAAGAACGGGTAAGGGGCATGGCTGTGGGGGGCTATCTACAGACATTCTCTCTGCCAAAAAAGAAAAAGGGGAATTGTGGGGAGCGGGTGTGGCGGCAGTCCCAAAGGCGCCAGGGACTGCAGCTAAGTCATATGACTTGCACCTGACTTCCTCATATAAGACACAAACATCTTGAGTGCTGCGCATGTGTACCAGGATACAGGTGAATCCAATTTGGTGGAGATTTGCCCCTGCTGCCCTGATTAGCTGAAGCCTCGTGACTGGCGAGGGGGCGTGGCCTGCGGTGCGTGGATGAGAGAGAGTATAAAAGGAGTGAGAGGCCCAGGGTTCGGGGGAGATATAAACGAGGGAGAGATACAAACAGGGGAGATATAAACAAGGGAGAGATATAAACAAGGGAGATATAAAAACAAGGGAGATATAAACAAGGGAGATATATGGAGAAAGAAGAAACAGGACTGAATAAATGTGTGCAGAAGGATCCTGTAGCAGCGTCGTTCTTCCTGGCCAGTTGAGCGCGCGCAAGAGTCTTTTTTCTTAATTGCTGGATGACTTGTTCACCCTGTAGAGAACAGTATAAACGAGGAGTCAGTTTTCTTTTTTACTTTCTTTCATTTTGCTCTTTGGTTGTCAAGAGGGTCCACACTTGAGTCTACTTTCCTTTCTGTGCATTTGTAGTAGAGCAATATTTTACTTTAGCAAAAGTAGACTTCTTTTTTATTTTATTTTATTTATTGTTTTACTTAAATGCTTTACAACTTTCTAGCTTCTTCCACTTCTGCTCCTTCCCTCCCACATTCTTCCCATTTACCCCCTCCCCTTCCATTCTGAGTGGGTGGGGGCCCCATTGGCTATCCCCCCACCCTAGCTCTTCAAGTCTCTGAGAGTCTAGGCGCATCCTCTCCCACTGAGGCCAAGCAAGGCAGCCCAGTTAGAACATATCCCACCGACAGGCAACAGCTTTTGGGACAGCCCCTGCCCCACTTGTTTGGGGAAAGGTACACTTCTTAATGGTTATGAAAGGCATGGTTCCAATGCATTCAATGACCATGCATATGTTCACTGTTTTAAAATATACTACCTGAAAATGTGTTGTTGGATAATGACCACTGATATGGTTATTATTTTGTAAAATATGCTAACAAACATATTCCAGGGCAAACATAGCATCTCTAACGTGAGAAGTGGATACAACCATAAAAATGAACTGTACTCTGCTTTGGGAAGGAATATAGGGCTCCTGAGAGCGGCACATGATGTTGCTTTAGAAATGAAATGGCTGCTAACAACTTATTTCTTGGAAGTCAAGAAATCCGAGAGAGTCTCTCCAAATCTGTCGTAGATTTTCAAGTGTTGCTGGGTGGGAGCTCAGAAGAAGCTGTTTGGGCACAGTTGGGAGCAGCAAGTGTGACAGGCTCACAACACTGCCAGGGAGTGCAGGAGACGTGGTTGGCAGTGTCCTGTTATGATTTTTTGTCCTTCTCACCAGTTCTCTTCCTGAGACTGCTCATGCATAAGCTCCCCACCAACTTCCCTAATGAGTTGACCAAGAACCATGACCAGGCCAGGTGGGAAAGTGCTGTCCAGCCCTGGCGACCAGCCGGCTCGCCCCGTGCTAATGTGTGCTTCCCTGTGCTTTGACTGGTGTGTTCCTGCCAGGTTAACAGGAGGGAGAAGACAATGTCATTTCACTCATTAAGTATTTCCTAGAAGTCTCTCTGGAATTCTGCAAATTTCTAGGGAAAAATTGTAGCAGGCTTTTGTTTCTTTTTTTTTTTTTTTTTGCCCTAAGCCTTAGCATTCTCTTGTACTGGCTACAGCCACTCAGTTTCGCTTCTCCAGCGTGTCTATTCAGCTATTTGCAGTGAGAGAAATGAAGTATATCTTGTCCATAAAGCTGTTCTGATGTAACTTCGGAGACAAGCAGGCATGAATGGAAGGCAGTTAATGGATGAAGGTGGATGGTTGCAGTGTTATTCAACACCCGGACAATAAACCCCTATATTTTACAGACGTGGTCATTTGTGGTTCAATTAAGGATGCAAAGAAAAACAAGGAAGGCTCAAGGCGACTCCTAACTCAGGAATGCAGGATTTAATTAATGTCTATTTTGGATTCTCAGTGACTGGTTTATTCAGAGGCCTGGAAAGGCAGCCACAGCACCCAAACACAGGGTAATTGAAGACTCAGGCTCTTCATTAAGACCAGGACCTTTCCTATGGTAGCAGGTATGCCAGTAGTCATGACTGGGAACACACAGGATGTTTGGTAACTAAGGACATCTTGGCTTCGGAAAGATCCTGAGTATCTGTTGCAGCCCTAGACACAACAGCAACGTGGCCTCTGTCTTCTCTGCTTTCACAGTGCCTTTCTCCACCTCACACAGGCCTTCTCAGAGGGCTCTTGGATGCTGGTGACCTTTGCTAAGTGATTACACTGCAGAGAAGGCTTCTACATGATAGCACTGTGTATATACTTCAGGAATATCTCAGGTGGACTGCTTCGAATCTCCTGTATCCTTTCTACAGATAACTGCAGTACAGGGGCGAGAGCAGGATCTGTACTGGGAAGAAGGGCCAAGAAACTCTCTGTCAGCCAAACACAATAATTCCAGAATTCCTTTTGGGAGACTGTTTATGAAACCAATTTAAGTTAATATTGCTTGCCTCAGGGTTGTGTGTGTGTGTATCATTTGCCCTTCCATACCCTCTTAACTTTGTGTTTTTATGCCTTAAGAAACTTTGTGTGTATGCACATGTGTGTGTTCCCATGTGTGTATATGTTTTTGGGTCTTCATGCATATGTGCACATGTGTGTGTGGAGGTCAGCCTCAGATTTTTTTTTTTTTTTTTGGACCTGCATTTTTCGAGATAGGGTTTTTTCCTGGTGTGGGACTCAGTAAGGAAGCTGAGCTGGATGGTCAGGGAGCTGCAGAGATCTCTGCCTCCCAGCATGGAGAGATATAGCACCCAGTTATTTTCTTTAAAGTGGGTTCTAGGATTAAACTCAGGTTCTTACGCTTGAGCAGAAAGCACTATAGCACTGTGGTTCTTGGCTCACAGGAAAAGGCCCATCCCTTCTGCAAAAATGCTAACTCTTCCTTTAAAATAAATATATTTCTAAGTCCTATGTGGTAGATATGATGTCTTTTCCCTCATGCATCAGCTCACCGGTACAAGATTAGACCTGCCAGAGTTGGTTCATGAAATAGCATGTTGCGGAGTCAAGTTATTTCCTTCTCTTTTTGGAACTGAAAAACCAGCAGCATGTTTGGGATGACTACAGAGGTGGTTCAGTCAGAAAAAGGCTTGGTGCTCACACATAAGGACCTGAGCTTAAATCTTCTAGAACCCATGTAAGAGCTGAGCATGGGAGGGAACACCCAAGATTCCTGTGCTCCTACAGGGACATGGGAGGTAGAGACAGCAGAATCCCTGAGGGCGAGCCAACCTGAAATATGCAGCTGTGAATAATTGAGCCCTTGTCTCAAACAAAGAGGAAGGTGAGGAGTGATGTCTGAGGTTGCCCTCTGACCTCCACACACCTGCTATGGCATGTACATGCCTGGACTCACACACACACACACACACACACACACACACACACACTGACATAAATATATGTATTCACACACATATTTTATATATATAAAATATACACATATTATATATATGTACATATATATTTACAGAGAAACATACATGTATTCACATATAGACACAAACAGAAAGACTGGGGGTCTGGTGGCAAATTTCAAAGTTACCTTATTTTCAAATGCACTATAAAGAATGTTGTTCCTTTCCTTGAATTTTTTAAGAGTAGCCTGCCCAAGTTACATATTACCACCAAACATTTTAGTATGGATTCCTTACACACAAGGATTTCCACAATGCCATCAAGCCCAGGAAACTAGTATCAATATTGTTTGGCCCTAAGATTCTGTTATTAGCTTTTCAGCTGTGTCAATATTCCCTTTCCTCCTTTTTTGGTAGGAGGTTCCTGTCTAGTATGATGTGTTGTGCTTGGTTGCTGCCCTTTTTTGGCTTCTGCTGACCTGCACAAATTCCTTCGGTGTCTAGTGACTCTCATGTCTTGTTGAAAGGGCTGTCACATCCCTCGGTTTGGGTTATGAGTGCATTTTCATGATTATCTCCAAGTATCAGCAGCAGGAGATTTGTGGAACTCTTGCTGTGTTCTTTGAACACATCTTGTGCTGGCTAGACTATGTCAACTTGGCACAAGCTAGAGTCATCTGGAAGGTGGAAACCTCAATTGAAAAAATGTTTCCATAAGCTCCAGCTGTATGGCATTTTCTTAATTAGTGATTGAAGGGGGAGGGCCCAGCCATTGTGGGTGATTCCATCCCTGGACTGGTGGTTCTAAGTTCTATATGAAAGCAGGTTGAGCAAGCCAGGGGAAGCAAGCCAAGAAGCAACATCCTTCTATGGCCTCTGCACCAGCTCCTGCCTCCAGATCCCTGCCTTGTTTGAGTTCCTATTCTGACTTCCTTTGGTGATGAACAGCAGTATGGAAGTGTAAGCTGAATAAATCCTTTCCTCCCCAACTTGCCTTTTGGTCGTGGTCTTTCATTGCAGCAATAGTAAGCCTAACTAAGACACATCCATCCAGTGACACAGGTTTTGATTGACAGCAATACTGATTTATTAAGGTTCATCATTAGTCAAGATCATGCCTTACAAATTACTAAGAATTGTTGAGAAACAATTGAATCTATGAAACCATGTATCTATCTTTACTGTCCATTTATTTTTCCAGCATGTCTTAGGGTTTTTCATTCTATTCAAGGGATGCTAATTCACCATTATTTTGATCCTTAAACTGTCCCATACCAGGCATTGTAATTTTCTGTGACCTTTGTCCCATTCCCCCAATTCTTTGGGCATAGCTTTCTGGCAGAAATGATGTCCCTGTTCATTGAATACTTTTCTTGCCTGTATCCATGGAATCAACCATTTATCCAAGTATCTCTGACAGGGAAACAATCTCACTGACAGTCAGCATTCGGGTGTCTTCTTGCTATCAGGGTATCATTGTTTCTCTTGGTGAATAGACCTAGGAAAAATATGTGTTTATGTGTTAAATGTTAATTAATAGTAACACATATGATAATCTGAATGTCTGCATGATCAGTCTAGGTCATTGTAGATACTGAAGTTGCTGTTGCTCAAATGGGTTTGACACCACCTCCTCCTGGGCCTGCTTTTAAACTCTCTGCTTTAAGGTAGTCCAGAAGCTCATCATGGCTTCTCCCAGCTGCCGAGATGCCAGAGTTGCCCAGATCTTCTTGGGAGCATTTTCTTTGTAAGCCTTTATTCATTTACCTGCTTGTCTTCTCTTGTCTATCTGCTTGCAGGACCCTAGGGAGAGAGACCAACTCCAGATTGTCCTGCACCACTGTTACTTGACTAATTCAGTGAATGAATCTTGTCTTTGAAGCAAGCAGTTTCCTCCAGCCCATGTGGTAGCTTTACTCCCAACTGACGCAGCAGTTCCCCTAACTGAAATCCAACCCCCCAGATATGAATATTTATCAACAGATAGGAAAGTAAAAAAATGTATGTCTCAGGCATTGAATGCAATGTCAAAAGAGGAATTTGTGGAGTTTTTGGCAATCTCAAGACCATAGAATATGTAAATAATATGGGATGGAGAGATGGTTCAGTGGTTAAGAGTACTTACTGCTCTGCCAGAGGACCTGAGATTTATCCCCAGGACCATTTGTAACTTTAGCTCCAGGGGATCCATCTGTTGTAGAAATATTTATTCCTGACCTGGTGTTTCTACCCCACCCATGTCTCTTCTGTCCAGCTATTGGCTGTCTGCATCTTCACTTACCAATCAGAAATAATTTGGCGGCAAGGTCGCATTGTGTCTCTGTGTTGACTCTCTTTGGAGCAACCAGTCTTGAGGAACCAGTATTAGCATTAGAATATAAGCAGCATCAGGCCAACAACCCACTAGAACCTACACTTCTGGCCTCCTCAGTACCTGTATTCACACACACACACACACACACACACACACACACACTAACCCAAAGTGTCTGTGTAAGGAAATGATGACATTCTTTTGTTTTATATGTAAGGCATATATGTGTCAATATAAATAGAACTCATGTATATATGTGAGCTGTGCTGTGTTTCTTTAAAACTTTGGTATTCATTTCAATCAACCATTTTTTAAAAAAGACACCATAAACTAAACGCTTATAGTAAGTTCACAGCTGTCTTCAATATCCTCCCTGTGTCTTTTATTTCACTGGTGATAATTAATGTTTGGAGTTTGTTCAGACATCACAGAACACTGATTTTCGTACTGAGGAATCTCAGTACATGCCATTCCTTGCAAGAATGAAAAATTGTTGATATACTCATGGTCATTGCTCAAGTCCTCTGTAATATTCCCTTTTTATAGAGAGAAGCAGTAATCAATATTGAATGAAAGTAGAGCTATCTCAGGAGGCACAAGGGACCAAACAGTGATGTGCATCAGTGTGGTTTGCTTCCTCTGAATTCTTATATAGCTGAAATCCTTTAAAAGAGATGATGTTGACCATTTTGAAGGAGGAGAATCAAAGTGAACACATGATGTAATATGAAACCAGTAGGTGGGTTTTATGGGGCAGATGTAGAGTGGGTTAGGTGAACATAAGAGCCACACACCCTCATGACAGGCGGGCTGCCCTGTTCTTTTCTATTGCTGTTCAGCAGTGTTGGGCCTCTGGATGCATTTTCATTGGGAGCCTGTTAAATATTGGCTGTGACAAGGTGGTGTGCTGTTGGGGACTTGGATAAGAGTCCTGGGTCCAGAAATTCTGGGGCCTGCTTTTAAGGAAGTACTTAACCCCCAAGACCCTTAGTTTCTTTTCCTTAGCTTCAAAATAGGACTTTCCCCACAGATATGTTGGAAGATTTATCAAATAAAATCTGTGCATTGAATTTTCTGTTGTATTAAAAACATTATCAACATATAGGTACTTCTAAAAATCCCATTTCCTTCCCCAGTCCCTTCCCCATTGTTACCACTGCCAGAGCAGCACCCAAGGTACTTTACCAGAGTGCCACACATCATTGGAGGCTCTGACTAGAGTCCATGGTTCCATGGAAGCAAGCTGAGGGGCACTGAGAGAAAACAAGGAGGTGTTCTGAAAGGAGGAGGCATGGGGAGAGGAGGGTCTTCCCAGGTGGTTTCCATTCAGATCTGGAGGTCATGGAGATACAGGTGTTTGTTATCTCTCTAAGGCTTCCAGGGCTTAATGAAGTTTCTTATGGGGCAAGAGCCACATATGCTTGTTAAGGTTGCCTATTGACATATTGGCAGCAGGAAGCAAACTGGAATCAACAGTGCCACCACGTGGCCCGAGGCAGAAGCAAGCTGAACTAGCCTCAGCCTTCAGCTTTGTCCAAGGACCCATCTCCTTATCTCTTTCCCTCTAAAAACAAGAGCAAGTGTATTTGCCTTGGATGCATGTATAGAGAATGATCTGGAACATGAAACTTCTGGATGCAAGGTGTAGGTGCATGATAATTTCAGCATCCAAAACCTTTGAAGTCCTACCCAAGTGATTATGTCATGGGAATGGAGGACTTTGACATGTGTGTACAGGTCATTCATAGAAACAGAAGGAAGGAAGTTGTGTGCATTGGAAACTGAGAAGGTTTTCCAGGTGTATTAGCCTGGGTAAGAGTTCAGGATGATAAGTTCTGTAGACACTGCTGACTCATATTGAGAGTATGAAGGACTCTAGGGAAGAAAACCACTCGTTTACTCTAACTTCTCCTATTTCCATTATTTGTTTCTCTTACAAAACTGTTCATTACAACTCCTATAATAATATTAAAGCAATAGTGGTTGGTTGCTATTAACCATACTATAAGTAACAGGAAGTAATAAAACATTTTAGGATATGCCAGATCCCATTCCATCCTTGTATTTTTGTGCTTTTGCCACCGGGTTTATTTGCGGACTGAATCTGGGCACAAAGAGTGAATAAATGTAGAGTTTTGACTGTTGTGCTTTCCTTCCAGTAGAATGTATTCTCTTTATGTACCTACTGCCTCGCTGCCCCCCAAAGCTCGTTTTCGGAATAGCACTGAGGGATAGTGCTTACTGCTGCCTTCACTCTGCATCATTGTTGGGCTTGGCCTATCGGTCCAGCTTTTCAAATGGCTGAAGCTTTTACTTGAGCTCATTAATGATGCTGAGAGCCCATAGCCAGGACCGTTGAGACATCTGTTGAGTCTGTTTTCCCTCTCAATTTTAGATCTAACAATCTTAATGTAGAGGGAGGAGACTTTCTCCGCCACACAGGTACATGGTAGAGGGACCAGTGTTAGAGGATTTCTGAATGAGGCATAGAGTGAGAGAAAGTATGAAATCAAAACGACACAGAATTAAAATTGTAAAAGTGATAGAAGGCTAAATTAAATAGACAAACCACAAAAGACTAATATGGTTTTAAGTATATGTATATACACGCATGCATGCATGCATGCATACATACATTCACATAGTTTTACTTCTTGGTGCCAAAAGTAACTTAAAACTTACTGTGCTTTGGAGAAGTTTTGGGGATGAGTGAGAGCAGAGCCCTTTCCCCTGCCCCCCTTGCCTTTTATTTTATAAAGAAAAGTGGTATTTACCCCCTCCAGTATTGTTCAGGGGCAATATAAATGTCAACCACTGGCCTTAATATCAGATATTATAATGTAGATAATTTTAAAATCTGTGTTGGCTACTTTTTATACCTATCATGTTTATTATGAAAAATAGAGATAGTATACGACTACTTTGCTCACTTAGAATGGGTTCTATGTGCTACTAACTAAACCCAATGGCTGTGCGCTCACCACCACCGCGGAGTGCCAGAATGCTGACCATCCACTTCTTAACCACAAATGTTACACAAATGTTTAGATAATCAGCATTTATTTATTGCACACTGACTCCTTATTCCCCTGACCATGACCACCACAGTGTCTATGAATTTGACCTCTCTAGGTGCTTCACATGCATAAATAAAATGGTACTTCTCCCATTGCGATTGGCTTATTTCACTGTGTATAACGTTCTCAACATGCTGACGTGTTTTTGAGTGTTGAACTTCCTCTCTTTCTAAAGGTGCCACTCAGCCTTGCGTACACACCACATTTTGCTTCTCCATTTGTTCTGCTGTAGTCAGCTCGCCTGCTCTGACATTGTGGCTGCTGTTGATGAATGGAGTGTGACTGTGAGTGTACATCTGATTTTCTACTTTGCTTTTTGGCAGGACAGATCCAGACATGGAGTTCTGGGTTATATAGAACACCCACACATACCAATGTCCCCACATTTCCACTAACACCATTAAAAAAATACCGGCCATGAAGTAGTACGGTGCATCTTGATTTGCATCTTTCTGATGATCAGTGATTTGGACCCCCCTTTTTTTTTAGTTTATTGGTCAGTTGCTTATCCTCTTTGGAAAAATGTTTGTTCAAAGTCTTTACCCACTTATAAACTGGCATGTTTGCTATTCTGTTATTGAACTGTGGGAGCTCTTTGCATTCTGGATATTAATCTCTTATCAAATGTGTGATTTTCAAATGTTTTATGAGGGTATCAGAGTGTTGGCAGGTTGGTGATGGAGAAAGGTGATACTGTAGTTTGAAAAATCCTGTGGTTTCTGGCAGCTTCCCTGGGGGTTGTACAAGGGAAATGAGGGGGACTGCTACAGAGATAGTCCCCACTGGACCAGGGGCACAGTCTTAAGTTTTGAACAACTACATGGGCTCTGTGATAAAACAACCCTGACACTTTCCTCCTTCTTGAAAGAGGCTAGTAGTTGTCATAGTCCCACATCCCCAGGGAAACTGCCCGAGAGTGCCATCGGTTCCTCGTGGCACTCTTCCTAGGTCTTGTTCCTTTGGGTATCAATGAAGGAAAAAACCCACACTCTTAGTTTCCAGCACCTCTTGTTATGAACTGGTGACATGCCTCAGTCACTTCTGAGCCACTTTTTAAAAAAATTAGAAATTAAATGGTCATGAGAGGACCTCTAACTTTTATGAAAGTGTCGTCAGTGCCCCTTATCCACATCTATAGGTTCAACCACAACCAACCATTGGTTGAAAATATTCAGGAGAAGCAACGGCATCTGTACTAAACAGTCATAGGCTTTGGAAAAATCATCACTGTGCCTGAATGATTAAATAGGTCAACCCTGGCCGTAACACTTGTGTCGCATTAGGTTTTCTACGTGATGGTCAAGAGATGATTTACAATACGAGAGGTAATATGATAATTAAAACCTGAGGATTTCAGTGTTCACAGAGGATCTTGGGACCACTGCCTTGAGGATGAGGATGAGGGAGAGCTGTCATTGCTGTTAGGCCCCTTTGTGGGTTTGTAATCCAGATTGTCACAGCATTTCAACCAAGGATGTCCCATTCTTACTTCAGAAGACAGAAACTCCTCTTGCATCCCATTTTCCCTTGTTTTGCTTCTTTCCATGTGGTTCTGAAGTTAAATGAGTAACGGGAGCAGCGTTGTTAGAGATGGCTTAGCATGCTGTCTCTGTTAGCAGCATCCTCTGTGAGGATGACCATGTTAGCATCTAGGAATCCCATCTGCACCTGCAGTGGGGTTTCTGCCTCTGATGAGCTCTCAGCACCACTGGGACTGATGAAGAGGCTGGGAATACCCCGAATAAACAGCAAGAAAGAAACAGACATAGCTAAAAATGGAAAATATTTTTAACTAAGTGTTTATGCTAATAGTACGGATTGGGTTGGGTATTGGGATCAGAGACGGGGGTAGATCTGACCTGGTGAAGATTTTAAACAGAATTTTGAGTCAAGGAACTCCCATGGATTGGTACAAAAACAAAATCACAGCAATGGTAGGTTTTGTGGTATTAACAACTCTTCTATTTTTTCTTGTGTTTGCTAATAGGATGGCTGGATAGCCATTAGGTGGGAGACCCTGTTTTTGGGAAAGAAAGCAGAAGGCTTTTGGGTGGAGCACATGTAGGCCACCTTTGTGCTTGGAGTGCATACCTCTAGAGGAGTCATGGTGGGCTTTGGCAAAAGCTGGGCTCTGTCTTTGTGGAGGCTTTAAGACACGAAGCTCGTTGTCCATGCATGAGTAGGCACTAGTGAAATGTGCCCTGTGGTGGCTGCCTTTCTCTTTCTTCAGTGAGTCTGTAACAAGAGGAGCAATTACCTGATAGCTGAACCTGAGCTGTCTGTGGGACTGTCCTATAGCCTCCTTGAAACTACCTCCGTGCTTCCTTCCCCACAGTTCCGGGTTCCCTGTGCAGGACAGCTGGCATCTGGGTGACTTGTTTTGATGTATGACATACCCTTCAGTCATCCTATTTTCTGATCCTAGAGTGTTTCATTGGTGGCTTCTGCTAGTAGGAAGCCTCTTTGGAATAGTGGATTCATGGTGGTCTCCAATGATGCACCTACCTTGGGAACAAGTCTTTACAGATGCAAGGTAGAAAAGACCTCGAGATGAATGTATCCCAGATTCCTCGTAAATCTAATCCTTTTAAGAAGTGGGACAGATGGAGAGTCATGAGGCCAAGGGCACAGGTTTGTTGGCAACCATGAGAAACTGAGTGAGGCATGGAACTAATTTTCTGCATCTCTCTTAAAACTTAATCCTGATTAACTCTTGATCTTGGACTTCTGACTTCCTGTGTGTGTCTGTGTGTGCAATCATGCATGTGTGTGTGTGCCTGTGTGTATCTGTGTGTATGTGTTTGTGTCATAAGCCATTACATGCTTATAAAATCTTGCAGGAGTTAGTTTACTCCTTCCACTATGTTGGTCTCAGGGATCCAACTCAGTTTGTCAGGCTTGGTGGCAATCATCTTTACCTGCTGAGCTATTTATTTTGCATGGAAACCCTAGCAACATGGCCAGTGCACTGGATGTGTTAGTTAACTGATTTTTAATTAAAGATGGGAGTCAGCACCTGAGGAAAAGAAGAAAGAACCCAAGAGAAGCCCAAGTCGGTCATTAGAATCACATGGGGAATTTTAATAAAGAGTGGATGGTACAAGACAATTGAATCAGAATCTCTAGGGGCTGGGCCACAACATTCTTATTTTAAAAAGTGGTGTAGGTGACTTAATAAGTAGGGGTTAGAAGGCCAGAGCTCCCCTCTCTTGTTCCATCTTAAAGAAGAAGATACTAGGACTTAGCCAAGTGGCCCTGGGGTTTAAAGAAAAAAAATAAAATATTTTTGCAAGGTTAAAATGAAATTAAAACTCTTAGGAAGCAAAAGGAAGAAAGAGTTTCAGGTTGTTTGGTGGTTTGTTTTTGACAGAGCCCAGGCTGGCTGGCCACAGGTAGGCTTTGTGCCTTTGGGTCCAGATCTCCCTTTTGTGATCTTGAAGGCAGAATGAACAAGGGGAGTGGACCTCATTACCTTGCTTTTGCGACGCTAGATCCCCAAGTGTATATTTTAAAGAGTATAGTTCATGTGCACTGTATGAGAAATGTTTTCTTTCATACACACACAATTGTTTCATTTTTAATTCTATGACGAGCCTCCATTCTGAGTTTCATAATGACCATACTAATTTTTATGATTTTTGTTACTGCCTCAATGAAGATTTCGTTTCCTCATTCCCCTAGGAATTCTAAATAGGGTCAGGATTTCTGTAAGGCAAAAGAGATGCATAATTGTATTTGAAGTCTTGTTATGGATAACTCTTTTAGTAAATTACACAGAAGATTTAATGTTCAGGGCAATTCGTTTTCTTTTTTAAAAGATGGTCTGTTGAAACAGGATTGTGGTTTCAGAGATGTGGCATTAAATGTAATCACCCCACTTAGGTTCGCCACCCTTTGGAGACTCATAAAGATAAGGGCAATAGGATAATTGGTATATTATGTACTCTTTAAAACAGCATGATTCAGTCCAAGTAGGCATTGCGATGGCTGTAAATTAATCCCCTGGGGAACAAATGAAAAAATATATATGTGCTATATTATCGAGGTATATATTTTGGTGCTTTGGTATCTCGGCGAGCACATTAATCTGTCATTAATTTTAACCAGGGTGATCTGGCGGTGATTAGAGCATGGCTGGATAATCAGAGGCTAGAGAAGCCCACCGAGAGATTGACTCCAACGAGCTAATCAGCTTTTCTTTTCATAGAAGACACAAAACTGAGGTCCCAATGACTCGAGGGCATTAACAATTGCAGGGCACTTTTCGTAAGAGTCCCGGTATTTAGCCCCAGTGTCCTGGCCAAATTCCAACTCCAGTAATGCCATTTTGCCTCCTGAAAAGTCCCCCTGCAGCTACCAGTGGATGTAGCATTATTCTTCTCTTCCTGTCCCAAAGTGGGAGGCTTTGTGTGGAGGTGGCATTTCGGGCAGCTAACCAGTTACTTCCTTACTGTTGTGAGTGGCTGTGTGTGCTTGGCTCCAGCAGGGCTATCCCTAGGCTGCTGCGAGTGCATGGCAGGGGCTGTTTACACATGACTCTCACTGGCAGGGGCAATTGGCAGAAGATTTATTCCTTTGGGAAACTCATTTTAATCTTTTTATTAAAAAGGATGCTTTGATTAGTATAATTAGATGAAATTGGACAGTATCTACCAATGTATGATGTCTGTATTTATCTCCCAGGTCTTATTTTGTCCTAGAGATGACAAGAAAACATAAATTCTTACCAATGTGATTTCTGTAATCACGGTGTATTAAAATGTGAAAATGAACATTTTTAAATAGTTCTTTGGAAAATCTTATTAGATATTCTAAAATACTCAGAAATTTAGAGTAGTTACATGTGTCATGATACTCAGAGGGTGTTGGCTAACAGCCCTCAAGTGTTATACGGTTTCATAATGCTGAACCTGGAGAGACAAACAGTTTCTGGAGTTCTGTTTCTGTTCACTTAGGGGGAAATTTTCCAGTTGATCTACTAACTGTAGCTTATGTTAAAAGATGCTTGTGGGTACAATACCAGGAGGAATCACGGGCACCTTTTCACTAGAAGGATTGCTGAGGGCTACCGGAGGGTTCTTATTTCATCTCTTTTAGAGGAGGAAGAGAAATGAAGGAAGTCCTCTATGAAGACTTAGGGGCAACCAAGACAGAAAAGGAGGAGAAAAATGTACCCAGTATTAGCTGGGCCACAGTACTGATAAAGGTTACAAGAAACCATTAAATCTTGCCAGTGGTACTCTAACCCTTCCAAGGTTTGCAGACTGAAACTTACAGGGAGATAGAAGATGATGAGCTTGTCTGAATACCCACTTTTCATCCTTTGACATGAGCCCAGGACTGCTTGGTGGCAAGTCTACACGAACTTGCTAAGGCACAAAAGAGGTGTCATGGCTTACCTAGCTGACAGTCCAAGTGTGGGCAGGAGCATGGGTGATCAGACTCTCTCTCTATCTCTCAGCTCATTTTGAGCAAACACAGGAAGCAAGGGACACAGTTTTCTTCATGGTGGGATTTTAGGAGGCTCAAGCTTATGTTCTGGCTGTCTCAGCAGAAAGACTTGTCTACAGGATATTTATTTGTGGTGACAAAGACTAAAGTGGCAGGGGTTGGGTCATCTATAGTCAAACCGGAGGGTATATGCCAAGGGGGAAATCAAGCTGATGCTTCCTTGAGTAATTTGAAAGATGGGCATCAACATCCACAAGCCCATCCCTGGCAGTGTTTGATGTACTTGCCTGGAGCCATAAAAAGCAGACTCATGGAATTCACACAATCCTGCTACCTGCTTAGTGGAGAGAATTCCAGTGTTACACAAAATAGTATTTTTTAGCTTCTGGCTGACTCCTTCTAGAGATGTTGTATTTATTGCTTCCTGTGTCAATTAGCTACTTGCCATTATAGCAAAATACATAGGTCACTCATGAAACAGAGAGGATTGCTTTGCTCTTGGTTAGATCCAAGATTGGGCAGGATGTAGTTTCTGGTCTCTGGTGAGAACACAGCGTTCTGATGGAAGAAAGTGGGGTGGGGATGGGTGGAGTCCTATCCTCTCCTCAAAAGGTCCATCTCCCTGCCTCAAGTGTTCTGGTGGACCTTCTATCAGGATCCACTTTTAAAGGTTCATAGCCCCTTTCAGGGTTGCCTCCAGTGAGACCAACCTATTTTTCATATAGACTTTGGAGGATACAACACATCCAAACCACAGTTTGTCATGAGGCAGTACTTTATTTTAATAAACATTTATTTAGTGTGTGTATATGTGCATGCACACATATACACATGTATGGACATGTGTACCATGGTACATGTACATATGGAGGTAGAGACTACTTATAGGAGTTTATCATGTAGGTCCCAGGCAATAAACTGAGGATGTCAGGTTCAGCACTATACACCTTTATCAACTGAGCTGATATTTGATTTCATTAACATCATGACAGTTGTTGGGGATTTAATTCATTAAAACATTTTATCATGTTTCTCAATGAATGACAGTTTGGATCTAAATATAAAGAGTTTATTACAAAGTTAAAACTTTAAAACAACATCTAAAAGCATCTTATATTTATAGACCAGTAAAGTCAAATTATTTTAAACAATAGGTCCTTACACTCTTTGTATATTATAAAGTGTTCTATAAATGGAACAAGTAGTTCTAATGTGTCTTTAAATGGCTCGTAATATACACATTCTGTGTAAATGAAAAACCATTAAGAGAGCAATACAAAAGAATCAGTGTAGGGGAATAATGATTTTGCAGGTCAGAACTAAGGTTTTGATATGCACTTGGCCTAAAAGTCTTGTTTTGCCATTCTGGGTTGCTATGTTTTTAGTGAGGGTGCATAAAGCAAAGATATCAAATGTTGCTTTTTAAAGGAAATCAGAGCCTCAAAATAAAATGGCTTTTTTTTAACAGTTCTGTTTGCTTTGGCCTTTTCTACCTCTGGATACTCTCATGTTTCCTTTGTATAGCATCTTAGACATGTTTGTCTCAGTGGATGAATATGTCACTCCCTTTCAGGCTTTTCTACATCAAGTCAGGTCTCTTTCACTCACTAAATTTTGCTGTGTTTCTAAAGTTTTATATTAGTTTGTGATCGGTAGCATGTACAAAATTTTACCCACCATGCTTTGCTTCCATGTTTATAAGGAATAGAACATTTGTTGATTTAGGAGGTGTGTTTACAAAAAGTCTACTGACTGAATTTTCTTTTCAACAGTCCAAACAGCCATGCTCTATGCCTGTTTTGTAACAGCATATGGGAAAGAAAATCTGACACCTTAATAAGTCTATGCTCCTTATTAGATAACATGGAGAAAATAAGGGGCCTTTAAATGAGTTCTCTAAGCCTGCGAGAATGGATGGAAATGACTCAAATCATGATTGCACCTTTCAGCCACTTCCATTCTCCATGCAGCTTAATGGTGGTGTGGAAAGATTGATGGCCCTGGGTTGGCGGAACTATTAGTCTCAGAGGAAGGTGGATTGGGGACGAAGGGGTAGCAGGACAAAAGGAGGAGGGCCCACATATCAGCCAGGTAGAATGGAGGTGTACGGCGGCTGCTTGTCACATGTGATTCTAGTTGAAACCATCACCCCACCTCTGTTAATGTTCCCAGCTAGTGCAATTTCTTTTCTGTGACTATCCAGGAATAATGTGCCAGTTGAGGGAAAATGTTACTGGGCAGGGTAATACACTATTACTAGCCCCATCTTCTCATGGCCTCTGGGTTTTTTCAGCTGTAGGATTAAAGGCTAATGCTGACTGACATATATGAAAGGGACATTCCTCACATGTAGTAGATGCTCAGCAAATGCCAACGGATTTATGTGAAGAGACTGGTGGCTGGGGAACAGCTTTGACATGAAGAATTATAAGTTAGGGAGCTGGATGTCCAGCTACATGGTAGAGCATGCACTTTGCAAGTAAACAGTCCTGGGTACAGACACATGAAATTAAACAAACAAACAAACAAACAAACAAAATAAAACAAACAAAAATTCAACCCCAACTGCCAAGAGTGAAGCTAATAGTATAGTTTAGAAGTTTTTATTTATATTTCAGAAATAAGAAATTTCATACTCACTGTTCTGAGACAAATACTGTCTGAGCAGGTGCCAAGTGCTCAAGTCATTTAGTTATCACAAGTCTCCTGCTTTTGGCTTAATTGATCTAGTTATCACGAATCTGCTTTTCTCTTATTATACAGTTATTGAGAAGCATTAATGTTCTGGACCTAATTTTTTGTATCTTTATACACCCTTTTAATCTGAGATTTTTTTCTCAAAACATTGTAGTTTTCAGAAAACAGAAGATATTTTTATTCATTGGTGTATTAAATGGAAAATTGTGATCAAGCTCATGAGTGAAATACTGAACAACCCCGAAAGAATCTGACAGTCCTCACAACTCAAGCATCTGCTGTGGATCTCTTCCCACAGAGGGTTTTTTCTTTTTACTTCCACTCACTTCCAAGTGTATAGAGGATTATTTTTGTAGACTTGTCAAATAACAAACCCATCAGCTCACTAAAAGTGTGGCTCCGCCTCTTTATTGGGCAGAGTCCGTAACCTGTGCTCCCACCATCATGTGTTCCTGTACTGGCTAGTGTTGTGTCAACTTGACACAGCTGGAGTTATCACAGAGAAAGGAGCTTCAGTTGAGGAAATGCCTCCATGAGATGCAATTGTAAGGCATTTTCTCAATTAGTGATCAAGGGGAAAGGCCCCTTGTGGGTGGGACCATCTCAGGGCTGGTAGTCTGGGTTCTATAAGAAAGCAGGCTGAGCAAGCCAGGTGAGGCAAGCCAGTAAAGAACATCCCTCCATGGTCTCTGCATCAGCTCCTGCTCCCTGACCTGCTTGAGTTCCAGTCCTGACTTCCTTTGGTGATGAACAGCAGCATGGAAGTGTAAGCCGAATAAACCCTTTCCTCCCCAACTTGCTTCTTGGTCATGATGTTTGTGCAGGAATAGAAACCCTGACTAAGACAAATTGGTACCAGCATAGTGGGGTATTCCTGTGACAACTTGACCATGTTTTGGGGAGGACTGTGGAAGGACTTTGGAACTTTGGGCTTGAAGATCCATCCGTTGTTAAGAGCTCTGTCGGATGTTGTGTAGGAGCTTGGAAGACAACGTTGAGAACACTGCAGAAGATGGAGGTCTGGTTTGTGAAATTTCAGAGGGAAAATTAAAGACTCTTTTCAGGGCCATTGCTGTTTTGATTGTGAAGATTCTGTAGTTCTGGTTAGCTGGGGCTGAAGAATCAGCTGTGATTAACAAGATACCAGAACTACTAAAGCAAAAACTTTGCATTACTGGGACTATTGATGCTGGTTAGCTGGAGCTAAGAAATTAGCGGTGATTAAGAAGAGACCAGCATCATTGAGGTGACATCTTCTGGGAAGTGTTTTCTGAGAGCACAGTGGCTGTGTTCCAGATATAGCCAAAGTTGTACATTGTGCTGTGGCTGGACTTGGTAATGTGTAAGGGTCACCCAGGTGGTACTGGTTTTGAAGGCATGAAGGAGTTGAGCAGAGCAGCTGAGGCTTGGCACTGTGAGAGGCCATGGAAGGCCATTGGTGAAAGTGCAGCCTCAGTTGCAATTGATGGCCCAGGACTGAAGGGGTCATGCAGTGTTTTGGAGATGCCAGTACCATGGGATGACCACCAAGAGCAGCAGCAGCAGTGGAGTACAGGCATCTGGAACCTAGAGGATGATGCGTGTGCTACAAAGGGCCTGGCTGGAGAAGTGACCCAAGCCCTTGGAGGAGCCCAGAAGATCGTGAGTTGGATCCCAGACATTGGACTGTTGGAGATTGACTTTTGCTTTTGATTGTGACTGTGCCCTGATATTTTCCCTCTTGAAGGAAGAAACTGTTTTAGTGGAGCCCACAGTTGAGAGACTTTTAATTGTAAAAAGACTTTGGATTTTAAAAGAAATGGATATTTTAAAGAGATTGAAATTTTAAGAATATGTAAAGACTGTGGGACTTTTAAAGTTATTTAGAATGGGGATGAATAAGATTGTAAGGGTTGAGGCTTACTAGTGATGTTTTTGTGTGTCAAGTTGACAAGGGGTCAATTGTACTGGCTAGTGTTGTGTCAACTTGACACAGCTGGAGTTATCACAGAGAAAGGAGCTTCAGTTGAGGAAATGCCTCCATGAGATGCAATTGTAAGGCATTTTCTCAATTAGTGATCAAGGGGAAAGGCCCCTTGTGGGTGGGACCATCTCAGGGCTGGTAGTCTGGGTTCTATAAGAAAGCAGGCTGAGCAAGCCAGGTGAGGCAAGCCAGTAAAGAACATCCCTCCATGGTCTCTGCATCAGCTCCTGCTCCCTGACCTGCTTGAGTTCCAGTCCTGACTTCCTTTGGTGATGAACAGCAGCATGGAAGTGTAAGCCGAATAAACCCTTTCCTCCCCAACTTGCTTCTTGGTCATGATGTTTGTGCAGGAATAGAAACCCTGACTAAGACAGTTCCCAAACCTCTCTCCCTGCTTCTTTTCTAAGTTCCCTTGCTCATCTCGTTCTCAAGTATATATTTTTTTGTTTGTTCAAACCATTTATTTTCCAGTCCATTTGTATTGTTTGTACAAAACCATTTAGGCTGTCTTTATCGTCTGTCTTTACATCTCTATGTTACCAATCACGGTAGCACCCAGGGTAAGTATTATCTGTGGTAAATATCCAACTTCCCAGCACAGTGGAAAAACAATTTGTATTCAAAATGTATTTTCTGAAAATATCCATATATTGTACAGCTTGTACAGTGGAGCAGGACATAATTTATAACGTGTTTCCAATGCTGAACACTTAGGGGGAATTGCTTAAGTTTTTATGGCTTATTGGCTACTCTTGTAGAGGACTGGATTCAGTCCCCAGCACCCTTGCGGTGGCTCACAACCATCTGTAACGTTTGTTCTGGGGGATCTGATGCTCTCTTCTGATGTCTGTGGCACCAGGTGTACACATGGTGAATATGCACTTGGAGGCAAACACATGCACATAAACAAGCATACACATAACCCCACCCCAACACATGGCTGCCATTCCCTTTTCAAAATAGTCGTTAGAAACCTGTATAAGACGTCAATACTAAAGAAGCAGAATTAATTTAGTTGGGAAACTTAAAACCTTTTGATTGTTTTGAAAGACTAATAAAGTGACGTCAGTGGGCGACTGTGTGCATTGTTAATTTTTTAACCTTAATGTTGAGCTTCACCCACCCATTCACTGTGAAATCATGCATTTTCTTTGTCTGCATCCTTGTCCATTGACTTTACTGTTATTGTCATTGTGAACCTGTGTTCTTCTGAAAGGAAACACCCCACTTGATAAAAATCACTGCTTATCTCAGCTCTGCAGGGAAGTCCAAAAATAGTATAAAGGTTTTAAATATGTGGAAATAAAAAGGAAAGTTGTATATGTATTTTCAGAAAATCCATTTTGAATACAAATTGTTCTCTGACCTGTACATGACATTTAAGTAGGCACTAGCTTTCTGGTTTATATCTTCGTCATTGCTTTGAGCCTTAAACAATAACCACAGAAAAACAAAATCAATCAAAAACCCCCAGCCAAAACTAGCTCCCATCCAGAGACATTGAAATGCATTTCTGTCCTGCAGTGGACGTTAGAAGACAAATATAAGCAATACTAGTTTGCTAGGTTTAAATTGAGAACTTAGGTGGTCCCCATCATATTTTCACTAAGTGCATCGCGAGAGGTATACTGCTAGTAAATGCTATCCTAATGTTCTGCCTGTCTGAAGTCATTTACTAACTGAGATCTGAGAGCAATTGGTTCTATCCAGGAAAAAAAGATGCAGCCCATCTGCAAGGCTACGTGGAAAGTGAGCATCCACATTCTATTAGAAGGACAGTTCTATTCAACTCACTCACAGAATGGAGACTGTAGTCCCTTACCATGGTATGCCCCCTACAGCCCTGCCCACCTCCAGGGGCAGACTAGGTGTATGGTTTTGGGACTTGTGACCCTGCTGCTTCTTTATATTGGGAATCTATATGTAGAGAGCTAGAGTGGAACTGGGCCTGTCTCTATCCTTCAAGGTCCATATCCATGGTCCCTAGGTCTAACAGCTGGGCCCCATGATCAAGAGGTTCCAGAACCTCATAAAATGGTACCACTAGCTGGGGACCAATTTATGAGGGACCTTCCAGTGCTAAATATTAAGAGCCACAAATATGACATTTATGCTCAATAGACAGCTTAGGACTTCAGAAGGAAGGCTAAAAGGTAAGGGAGCAAGATCAGGTCTCTGTCTCTGTCTCTGTCTCTGTCTCTGTCTCTGTCTCTGTCTGTCTCTGTCTCTGTCTCTCTCTGTCTCTCTCTGTCTCTCTCTGTCTCTCTCTGTCTCTCTCTCTCTCTCTCTCTCTCTCTGTGTGTGTGTGTGTGTGTGTGTGTGTGTGTGTGTGTGTGTGTGTGAGTGACTGAGTTCCATTTAAGCACCAGACATTTCGCTGGGTCCTTTTTTAGTCTTCAGAACAATTAAGCACACAAGGCAGGCAATGTCTCAGGTGACATCCCTCTGGATCCATTCACCTATGGCTTTTTTTTTTTTTTTTTGGTACCTTCAGTTCTATTACATCACTGCTCTAGTTAGTGTTACTATTGTCATGATGAAACACTACAACCAGAAGAAACTTGGGTAGGAAAAGGTTTATTTGGCTTACACTTCCACATGGTAGTCCATCACTGAAGGAAGCCAGGACAGCTACTCAGACAGGACTGGAACCTGGATGTCGGACCTTTTTCAGAGACCATGGAAGGTTGCTTGCTGCTTACTGGCTTGCTCAACCTCCTTTCTCATTGACTACCTGCTCTGGGTTGACACCACTCACAGTGGGCTGGACTCTCCCTCATGAATCACTAAGATAATGCCCTACAGGCTTGCCCACAGCCTAATGTTATGGAGGCATTTTCTCAGGTGAGGATCCTTCCTCTTCAGCAGCTCTAGCTTGTGTTAACTTGATGTAAAACTAGCCAGCAAATCACTTTTTGCATATATAGATTTGGCTTGCAGGTCTCAGTGTACAATCTCTGCTCTACTTCATCTTTTTTCCCTCAGCTTGGCCACCTTCTCACTACTTTCTTCTTTTTATGGTTACTCATCTTTCGATTTAAATGCTTACAGCATTACAAAAAACTTCATCTCTATGCCAGCCACACCAGCTCTGGACTCCCTCCCATGTGCAAATGGTCTTGTAATAGCAGTAATAAACCATTGAGGGTAACAGAAATTTGATCCCACCTCACATCCTTCTGAAAATCCTCTCTAAACATGTTATCCTCTCTTGCTTCCTTCTCCTTCCCTCTCTCCACTTCTGCAGTTTCTCACCCTGATGAGAGGTAATCAGGAGTTTTATCTGTATTGTTTCACCCCATCGGGCATGATGGAATCCCATAGGGAAGACTTGGCACAGAGAATACAGTCATTGTGATACAGCTAAACTTTATACATTATGCAGTTTCTGGGTATATATAATGCCCTGCCTGCTCAGACATTTCGGCCTGACACCACTGTGTTTTTAATTAGCTTTGCATTTTGCATATTTGGAAGGACTGAAGTCATTGTCAGCATGATGGTTTCAGCATCATACAGAAACAGGCACACCACTCACTCGCATAGTCATGTGACCCTCTGTGTGCAGGCTAAGGGCAGCAATGTCTGGATTCTTCTTTCCAGGGGAGAGTTACAGCTAGAATTTCCAGTCAGTAGCCAGATGGTCACATGACTTTGATGGCTTACTCTTCAGCTCTGTTAGGTTAAGGACCTAGCTATTTACAGGGGGAAACTATCTTTTAAGAAAATGTTTATTACTATGCATTTTTTGAATGCTTGCTTTTGCTTCTTGAGAAAAGATTTGGATCAGATTATCTTGAACTTATTGGGTAGCCTAGAGCTAGCTTTGAACCCCCGATGCCTTATTTCCAGTTCCCAGTTGCCTGAGTTATAGGTGTGGTGGCACCATTACCATGCCCACTTTGGATCTTCTTTCTTGGTCACAGACTTCACACATTTGTGCTTGCCCCAAGTTTAGGCAAGATTAGGTAGATGAATTTTTAACAATGTTGTTTATATAAAAAGAGCAAATTTTGGGTTTGGTGACTGATTATGGGATGGATCCCTGGGTGGGGTAGTCTCTGGATAGTCCATCCTTTTGTCTTAGCTCCAAACTTTATCTCTGTAACTCCTTTCATGGGTATTTTGTTCCCTATTCTAAGGAGGAACGAAGTATCCACCCATTGGTCTTCCCTCTTCTTGATTTTCTTGTTTTGCAAATTGTATCTTGGGTGTTCTATGTTTCTGGGCTAATATCCACTTATCAGTGAGTGCATATCTAATGACTTCTTTTGTGATTGGGTTACCTCACTAAGGATAATATCCTCCAGATACATCCATTTGTCCAAGAATTTCATAAATTCATTGTTTTTAATAGCTGAGTAGTACTCCATTGTGTAAAGGTACCACATTTTATGTATCCATTCTTCTGTTGAAGGACATCTGGGTTCTTTCCAGCTTCTGGCTGTTATAAATAAGGCTGCTATGAACATAGTGGGGCATGTGTTCTTCAGTTGGAACTTCTTCTGGGTATATGCCCAGGAGAGGTATTCCTGGATCTTCCAGTAGTATTATGTCCAATTTTCTGACACTATTGCATATGCCAGCAAGTTTTTGATGAAGGGACCCTGGTATAGCTGTCTCGTATGAGGCTATGCCAGTGCCTGGCAAATACAGAAGTGGATGAACACAGTCATCTTTAAGATGGAACACAGGGCCCCCAATGGAGAAGCTATAAAAAGCACCCAAGGAGCTGAAGGGGTCTGCAACCCTATAGGAGGAACAACATTATGAAGTAACCAGTACCCTCAGAGCTTGTATCTCTAGCTGCATATGTAGCAGAATATGGCCTAGTCGGCCATCACTGGGAAGGCCCCTTGGTATTGCAAACTTTATATACCCCAGTACAAGGGAATGCCAGGGCCAAGAAGCAGAAGTGGGTGGGTAGGGGAGCAGTGGGGGGGGGGTCGGGTATAGGGAACTTTCGGGTTAGCATTTGAAATTTGAAATGTATATAAAGAAAATATCTAATAAAAATGTGGAAAAAAAGAAAAAAATAAGAAATGTTAGAGCCCCCCCTCCCCGCAAAAAAAAAAAAACAGCAAATTTTGTGTAATTTTGGGAATTTCTACCTATTTATTAACTTATTCATTCATAAAAATGCATTTAAATCAAATGTCTTTAAAGGGTAAGGCAGAGTTTGGGAGCTGGGAACATAGGTGTTTCTTGCTGTCAGGGAGCTTATTAGGATAAGTGGAGGGAATAGTGGATGGAGACAGATTACAAAGTAGGTAAGTGTCTTAGTTAGGGTTTTACTGCTGTGAACAGACACCATGACCAAGGCAAGTCTTATAAAGAAAACCAACATTTAATTAGGGCTGGCTTACAGATTCAGAGGTTCAGTCCATTATCATCAAGGCGGGAGCATGGCAGTATCCAGGCAGGCATGGTGCAGGCAGAGCTGAGAGTTCTACATCTTAATCCAAAGGCTGCTAGTGGAAGACTGACTTCCAGGCAACTAGGGTGAGGATCTTAAGTCCACACCCACAGTGACACATCCAACCAGGTCATACCTATTCCAACAAGGGCACACATCCAAATGGTGCCACTCCCTGGTCCAAGAATACACAAAGCATTACAGTAAGTGAACTATTTCGTCACATGTGATGAATCCACAGAAACCATAGAATAGAAACAACCTAGGCTGAGATGCACCCCTCATCTGCATAGGTCAAACAGAAAAGGTTTCTAGAACAGGGAGACATCTGCTCAGAAACCAGAAGGAAGTTGGGAAGAGCTATGAAGTATTTGAGGGAAGAGTTTGTGTAAAAGCGGGAGACTGGTGTATGCTGGCATCCTGGAAACAGAACAGTTAGAGGAGGGAGTACTGTATAGAAGAGGAGAAGACAGATGCCAAAAATGAAATCAGAGTGGCGGGTGAGGAAGCATAGGTCACTTAGGTTTTTTGGTTTTCCCTCCAAGGAAGAGGAAAGGAAAGGAGACAAGGGTGGGAGTAAGGAGACCCCTCAGCCCTATAGCTAAGAGGCAATCCTACCTGGAATACCGCACTAAGAACCTATGGGTTTCCACTTCAGAAATAAGGTTGGGAGAGGCTGGAAGAAGTCATGGAGCCCCCAGGATCTGCTTTTGGGATGTGCTACTGGAAAAGTGAAGAAACAGTGGGCACACTGTGTGTGCTCTTTGTTTGCCTGAACAGTTGGTTGTTGTGGAAATGGGAGAAACTGAAGAAGACACCGGTGTTTTGGGAGGAAAGAATCAATGCTTTGGTTTGAGACTTGTTGGATTTGAGATCTCTGATAGAAACTGGACAAGAGTCGCCTATACTGTCTGGTAGAGTGTTGAGTGTGGACAACAGGAAAGGATGCACCAAGCAAGCTGTAGAGTAGCTGAGGTATAGGTGGGTGGTAATGGAGGGAAGGTATGTAGTAATGCTGCCCAAGGCATTTCCACCATGGGTGAGGACAAACAACCCATCCATGACAAGGCTGACTGTCAGTCTATTTGTGCCCTGTGGTTACAGTCATGAGGTAAACCCAGTGGCCTAAAATAACACTAAGGTATCCTTACACTTTGGAGGTTGAAGTGTGAAGTTAGTCTCACCAGGATGAGGGGGTTTCTCCCTTACCTTTCTACTTTCAAGGGTTGGTTGACAGTCTTGAGGTTGGCTTGCTCATACTACAGTCACATAGTGAACCACCATTTTCATGTGTCTCTACATCATCTTCCCTCTGAGCCTGTCTGTATTATGCTATTTTGGAAGCATGCTTATCATATAGAATTAAGGGTCACCCAAACCTCACCTTAAGTTGGTTAAATCTGCAAAGACCTTATTTCCAAATAGGATCGTAATCTTAGTCTGTGGGCAGTAAGAGTTCAATATCCTCTAAAACATCTTTAATTTCTTTCTTTATTACTTCCTTGACCAAGTTATCATTGAGCAGAGTGTTGTTCAGCTTCCACATGTATGTGGACTTTCTATTATTTATGTTGCTATTGAAGATCAGCCTTAGTCCGTGGTGATCTGATAGGATGCATGGGATTATTTAAATTTTCTTGTATCTATTGAGACCTGTTTTGTAACTGACTATATGGTCAGTTTTGGAGAAGGTACCATGAGGTGCTGAGAAGGTATATCCTCTTGTTTTAGGATAAAATGTTGTGTAGATTTCTGTTAAATCCATTTGTTTCTACCTTCTGTTAGTTTCACTGTGTCTGATTAGTTTCTATTTCCATGATCTGTCCATTGATGACAGTGGGGTGTTGAAGTCTCCCACTATTATTAATATATTTTTCTGAGGTATACAAGCCAAACCCATACCTTTCAAAAAGATGCCAGGAAAACTAAGGAACATGCTGTCCCAGGCATCAAGTAGAAGTACTTAGGCAGGGAAAGTGGGTAACTGAGTCAAAAGCTGCTCACTGAGAAAATGAGATGACTAAGGAAAATTGGCAGTTAGTTTGGCAACAGAGAGGTCATTGTCATCCTGGTGAGGAATGTTCCAGTTAAATACTGAAGATGAGAGGGGACAGGAAAGAAGTTAGAGAAAGCAAACACAGAGTTTTGGGAGGCACTTTACTTACAGGGAAAGAAAAAATGGGATAGTGCGTGACTTTAGCTTTTTTCAAATTCAATTTTTAATCGTGATTCTTAAATGCTTTAGCATCCCTTTTAGCCCAACACCCACCAGAGGTAGCAGAAAAAAAAGGATGTGGGGGAAGTGGACCTGTTTAGAAAGGTTCTTTGGAGCAAAATCCATCTGAGTTGTCTGGAAATCAGCAGTTCAGTTCACAGATCAGCAGCAGCAGCTGCATCTACTAGCAAACACTTCATGGATACACCAGCAGACCTGTTGGGAAGAGTTGGGATAGCAAACACAAATCAGTAGTGGGGGGCACTACCTAGAAGAGATAGCTAGGCCTCAGCCCTTGGCACAAATCATCAGAAGGGACCTGGAAGAACAACAGAGTTGTCAGCTGTGTCTCTCTCAGCGAAGTGAAGAACAGCAAAGATGAGAGACCCACAAGCATTGCACAGCTAGCTCTATAAGCAAGGCAAGGCTCGCCTCTGTCATTGAGTCCTATTTATACCCTCCAAACATCACGTGTTCTCCACAGATCTGGCCTCAGCACGTGCATCTGTCTTATCTGACATCACTCTGCCAATCAGCCTGAGTCCACTGAAGCAGCAAGAAACTGCAACACAGCACCAGAAGTTTTTTGGTGTGGTTCTCTCTATGGGTCTCAACAAATGCAGCTCAACTATGCCATGGAAGGCGGAGCAATACATGCATGTTGTTAGCAAAGAATCCTTCATCATGTGTCCTTTCACATGCTGGCTTTAGCAGAACATTCTTTCACCTGTATCTGCTTCAGCTAAATGTTCCTTCAAGAATCTGCCTTAGTCTTTTACCCATGACCACTTCAGCTAAATATTCCTTCACATGTTTGCCCCAGGAAAAAGCCATCCAACTGACTTTCTACCAACTAAGTTTCTATTTCTGTAGTGGTGGAAGAAGATTAAGAAATAGGAGAAACAAAGACAAATTTATACATGAACAAGTAGGAAGAAAAGGTGGATGATTTCGAGAGTGATGTCTTTGAGAGGATGAGAGTGTGTGAGCTCTGGGGGCCCAGCTGAAGACCACTGTATTTAACAGGAATTAGGACCACTCTGATACACACTTTAGTATGAGGTCCCAGAAGTTCTGTTACCAACCAAGAATGGAAACATCCCTTTTGTTTGAGTGATGAACATTGCCAAATAGGCATAAAGAGGATCTGGGATGGACAATGGAGTAGCCATGTTGGGGGAAGTACTATAGGGAGGAAGAGCTCTTTGCCTGCCCTTCTCTAGAAGATGCTTCACCAGCAGTCCTGTCTCTTTAATATGGAACTGCTGCCCCTTTGAAGTGCCTCTCTAGCATAGCCTGAGAGAACTGGTGACATCGACAGCTGCTATTTTTAGATGACCCAAGTCAGACCCTGGTGGAAGGAAGAACAAGTCACAGGGATTTGAAATATTTACGTCTGGCAGGGCTTAAACATTGCATAACAAATTAATGTCCTGATGCCCAAATGGTATTATATTGAAATTTTGAATAGCAACTTTATTTCAAACAGAACTTAGTATATCTGTTGAAACCGTCCCAAAGATGACTCCCTAATTTGGATTCTCTGACCACCATATGATTTAATCTGAGCCATTATAAGCTGTTACTGGTCATTGGTATTATTATCGCTTGAATGTGATTATTCCTATGAGCTTGTATCCTAAATTACGAAATGAAAAAATTTGAAATGACCCCACTGTCTTCAGTCGATTGTTACAGGACTAAAAAAATTTATGGCAATGGAGAATTTCAATCAAAGTAGCAAATGATTCGAGCTTTAGTGAAATAACTTTGGTAGACAAATGCTTGGCTGGTACAGAACACCCTGATTTACTCCCTGTTAAAACCAGCCAGGGGATCTTGAGTGCAAGCTATTTGATTAAAAATTATGAGCTTATTAAATCACATATCAACATTTGGAGAATTACATCAGTAAGAGAATATCTTCTTCACACTTTGAAGCAGTCAGAAAATATAGTAATTAACTAATTAATTAATTAATTTTTGCCACATTGTAGATTGAATCCAGGGCCCTGAACATACTAGGTAACCACACTGCCACCGAGCTGCATCTTCAGAATGGGTTTTGTTGTTGTTATTTGGTTTGTTTGCTTTTGAGACAAGGTCGTCTCACTTCGTAGTTCCACCTATTCTGGAACTCACTATGGGACCTACAGTGTTTCCTTTGCCTTTGCCTCCTAGGATCCCAGGCACAATACACCACATTTGGTTGAATTGTCTTCTGATGTCTTTCTTTGCATTTCCTGTTATTAACTTAGAGCCTGTCACAAGTTTGACAAATTCTAGTTGCCTGATCTGATACTTGGTTGGATTAAAACATTGAATCTGTTTCCCTTTTATCTTTGAAAACCCTTTTATGAATGAAAAAGGGAGCTCTGTGTACAGGAGACATATAAACTGGAGTAAACTCATGGGAGGAGTCAGTCATCACGGAGTCCCTCATTACCTACCAGTGTCAAGATGACACACCATTTTCTACTGAGAAATGCAGGTAGCCATCCCTACCTTGTGATGCTGAGATGTCTGGCCTGGTGTCTAACTCGCTGTACCATTCAGTACCTGCTGCTTGGCACTTTCTTCTACACTTCAAGCATGGGCCATTCTGAGTCCTGTTTATTTGTCTGTGTTGAGACAATTACCCAGTGTACTGGCTAGTTTTGTGTCAACTTGACACAGCTGGAGTTATCACAGAGAAAGGAGCTTTAATTGAGGAAATGCCTCCATGAGATCCAACTGTAAGGCATTTTCTCAATTAGTGATCAAGGGGGAAAGGCCCCTTGTGGGTGGGACCATCTCTGGGCTGGTAGTCTCGGTTCTATAAGAGAGCAGGCTGAGCAAGCCAGGGGAAGCAAGCCAGTAAAGAACATCCCTCCATGGCCTCTGCATCAGCTCTTGCTTCCTGACCTGCTTGAGTTCCAGTCCTGACTTCTTTCAGTGATGAACAGCAATGTGGAAATGTAAGCCGAATAAACCCTTTCCTCCCCAGCTTGCTTCTTGGTCATGATGTCTGTGCAGGAATAGAAACCCTGACTAAGACACCCTGTGACTGCCAAGCTGCAAGAACAGACAGACCATTGTGCCCCCAGCCTCAGGGCCATCCAGCTAAGCCATCCTGACTGATTTTAATGTGTGTCTCACTGTAGTGAACACTCTGAGTCATTAATTTGTGCTTGAGACCCATATAGCAATTTGGCTATATTACTGGACACTTCAGACTTACAACCCAGTGGATGGTATGTAGTGAGAATTTTGGAATTTCGATTTCTTCAAAAATCACAGAAATATTTTAAGAATATGTTTTCATTTTAATCCTAGGTGTGGGGATATGGGATTGCGTCTCAGCAGCTGACACTGACATACCTCATGCTCTTGCAGAGATGTGATTTTGCCAGCTGCAGATTGTGTAACATTTGGAATTCTAGGAACTTTTCAGGGGGGGTCTATAAATGCTAGGACCCTTGTAGGCAGGTGTTCAGGGTGGTTGGTTGGGGCTTGTCATGCTGAAAGAAGAAACAAGAAGAAAAAAAAATTAGGTCCAGGGATCTCTCTCTCTCTCTCTCTCTCTCTCTCTCTCTCTTTCTCTCTCTTTCTCTCTCTCTCTCTCTCTCTCTCTCTCTCCCTCCCTCCCTCCATCCCTCTCTCCCTCTCCCCCTCTCCTCTATCCTTCTTTCTCTCCTATCTAGTGATAGATGATGAAATCAGGGGGATAAAGGGTGGGAAAAAATAACTCACAACAATAGTAAAGGGTCAGCTATAAGTGGTAGAAGCAATTTTGAATGAGGCTCTTCATGGAACCCAGACCACACTGTAGGCTGGACCTACTAGAGAACTTTGCAGATACTCCTTCAGATCTGTGAGCTACATACCTTAGGCACAGGGTTGGGGTGGGGGTTGGATTACATGCGCAAGTGGCAGGACTAGTGAGTGATAGAGCCCGCAGCAGGAGAGGCTCCCCAGTTCCTTGGAGCCAGTGAAGCAGACTGGTGGACTTTCATTTATGCTCATAATGGTTTTATGTTATAGCTTTTGTGTGTAAGCAATGTTGACACCATGTCAAAGGACCTGTAACTGACACCATAGACCTTCCACCCCCATCCTGTTTTCCTTCAAAGTCCCATTAACCCGTTGAGAAAATTATTACCTTCTGAGTATTGGTCCTCATAGAATATCTCACGGTCTCAGGAAGTATTGCCAGTACTGTGAATTGTCGATACTTTCCTTGAAACTGGATTTTTAAAGATTTGCTTAAGCCTTTTTTCCCATCTTGGAGACTTAGCTCAAGGTTATAACTTGCTTCACTGTTTCAGGGTAAAATTAAGAAAGCATGTAATTGTAAAGTAGCAGAAACAAAAAAAACCAAAAAGCAAAACAAAAAACCAAAACAAATTTAAAAGACACACACAGACGCACACACACAGACGCACACACACAGACGCACACACACAGACACACACACACACAGACACACACACACACACACACACACACACACACACACACACACAGAGAAATACAGACACACACACACACACACCAAACAAAATCAGAAAACATAAACTGCTTCCATTCCAGTGGTTCCCCAGGCAGAGGAAGCTGTTGACTTAGAAATTAACTGGCTGCTCTTCCTGCTTCAGAATAGTCCACCTTCTCACAAGGAGCAGAGCTTCCATTGCTCATGTTTCCAGCCTCCTTGAAGGCACTCTAATTGCCTTGACAGTTAGATAGCACTTACCTACCGGCACTGAGAAACCACCTCTCAAGTTTCCCAACATGTTGGGTGCTTTCAGAAACTGCAATTGTACTGTATGTTTTGGAGCAAATGCAGAGTTAAGCTTTTTTTTTTTTCCAGAATTTTAAGGAAATAAGAAGTACCCAATGCTATTAATTGAGATCTCAGGCAGAATCTGCCATTCCCACTGTCTTTCAGAATTCTTAGAACATTTGGGAAAAGACATCAGTTCTGTGGTTCTTCCTCTCATCTGTAGCCAAGAAAATTTAAATGTAAAATATGAATCAAAGAATGGCTTAAAAGAATCTTCCTTGAATTTCCTGTATGTCAAAGAAACAAAAGGAGCTTGTTCTGGAGCCAGAAAAACAAAGTTGGGTTTGTTGGTAAACACCTGAGAGGCTACACTGGAAGAATGACATATTTTAGGCTAGCCTGGGCTACATAGAAAGTATCAGACCAGCCTGAGAAACATACTGAGAACCAGTGACAGGCAAAAATAAGATCCACACACAAAAAAGAGAAAAGTCAGGAAAATGAGATTAAACTAATAAATCAATTAAAGTGAAGCATCCCTTAATGTTTCTTTGTTCTGAGAAGATTCTGAACTATACATCTTGTACTGCAGCTGGCTAAGGTGCAGGGAGGAGAAGGGTTGGCAGGAATGAGTTCCTCTGGTTACTTCAGTCTTATATAGGGAGCCATGTCTGGCCATACAGTTTCAGAACAAATGCTTTTTTGGGAATAATTTCTCACTGTAACATGAGATCTTCTTCTTTGGGGGAAAAAACCCCTAAAAGTATTACTTTTCTGAATGCAGTGCTGGGGCATTTTTGCCTTTTCATGTGTCATGAGACACTTCAATTAAATAAGTCTTAAGGCAGCCACATGCGATGTCTGAATGTACACCTTGCATGATGAAGCTGATGAGCTTGCAGCTTTACTGAGGTTCATGATTCTGTGGACTTCTCCTATTTTCAGAGCAGGGAGATGAGTACTCTCTCTCATTTTCAAAATGGTTCCTCAGTTTCAGGGGTGTATACTTATTCTAAAGAAGGAGGTCCTTGAATATTCCATGTGTGGCCAGCTACGGTCTACAGGGTAGACTGAAGTCAGGACTTAAAGCGTAGTAGGTGGGCAAATGAACAAGTCCTTAGGGAGGTAGGGGAGATTGGAAGGGTGGCCATCAGGCATAACAAGCTACACGTGTGAGGGCGTAAGAAACACAGCACGCTATAGCACACTAGGTAAACTGTGGGGAGTAGTAACATACTGTGATTATAAATAACAATCATCTGTACAGTTTGGCATGCTAGAAGTGAGTTGGAGATGTTTGCCATACAGAAAGGACAAATGTTTAAGAAATGGGTAAGACTGACTTGACTCAAACAATATACTATATATGCATATATATACAGAGATAGCAAGTGATAAATGATGACTATGTACAAATCTTATGTTTTTATGTATTAGTTACAACAAATTTAATTAAAATACAAAAAGAATGCTGTGCATGGCAGTGCTTGCCTTTAACTCTGCATGTAAAGCAGGGGATATGGATATTATTTATCATTTTGAATATCGTGCCTTGGTTTCAGGGGGTGTATCATTCATTCTAAAGAAGGAGGTTCTCGAATATTCCATGTGTGGCCACTCCCATCTCCATGGTAGACACTGAACCAGGAAGATTATGAGTTGAGGAGCAGCTTGGGTGAGACCCTGCGCCACAAGACTAAAAGAAACACAATAAAGCAAGAATGAAATGAAATTTCTACCAAAAAAAAATAGCCCAAGAGAAAAGAGACAGATTGTTAAGGTTAGGAAGCTGAAATGCCACTTGATCAGAACTCACACGAACCCTTGGTAATGGTCAGAATTGAAGATGGTCAGAATTGAGGGAGGTAGAATGGCTAGCCACCATGACTGTTTTGTGGGGGGCTGTCCTGCCTTGCTTCTCAGGATACCCCACAGTCCTGCTCTGTATAATTGATTCCAACAGTGGTACAGCATGTCTTAGCCAGCTTCTATATGGGATAAGGAAAAGAACAGAGTTTTAAAATGCTGTTCTCTAACAGGTAGGAAGCAGCTAACCTCACTCTAAGTCAGAGGAAGATGTTGCATAGACTTGGGAGTTCTAAGGAAGCCAAAAGGCTTCATTTTCATGTAACATGCAGCATCGTGTCCTAGAAATAGTTCAGATCCTAAAACCAGGATGCCTGTTGGAGCTGTAGTGTCTGAGTTTTGTCATATATCAAAAGGGGGAAATGACATGGGTGTCTCCCATGAAGGCTATGAGTAGTGATGTCAATGTCCCTACAGTGACTTGGGTTGACAGATGACTAACAGGAAAAGTTTAAAAAGTAACAAGCACTAGTCATGTAGTCTCAGTTGGAACTGAAAAAACGTCAGAAAGTCAGAAAGTGAGAATGTATCAGTATTTATCTAGTGTCGTTCAGGGAAGGAGACACTCAGATGATAAATAATAGTGTGTGCCCTGCTTTGTGACAGTAGTGACCATCACACTGAATTATACAGGACTTAGAGCTGGGAAGGGCTCTAGGCAGGAATCAGCTCCTTTCCTCTCTACTCTGTCAAGATTATCCAAGTCTGTGCTCATCAGCACCTGCAAATCTTCACTTTGTCCTTTGTGGGGATGACAAAGCTTGTGCTCCTACGGAGTGAGGCATTATGGAGAAGGATGCTTCAAGCTCGCTGTTTTTGTTTGTTTTAATAGCAAGTAAGATGCTACACTTGCACTAGAGAAAGAAGAACTGATAGGAAGAGACTCTTCCTGTAATAGGTTATTTTGCATTGACATGTGTTATTAGACGCGTTCTCACGACCGGCCAGGAAGAACACCACAGACCAGAATCTTCTGCGGCAAAGCTTTATTCTTACATCTTCAGGAACAGAGTGCAAGAAGCAAGAGAGCAAGAAGCAAGAGAGAGCGAAGCAAGAGAGAGAGAAAAACGAAAACCCCGTCCCTCTTAAGGAGCATTCTCCTTCGCCTCGGACGTGTCACTCCCTGATTGGCTGCAGCCCATCGGCCGAGTTGACGTCACGGGGAAGGCAGAGCACAAGTAGTCATAAGATACCCTTGGCACATGCGCAGATTATTTGTTTACCACATAGAACACAGGATGTCAGCGCCATCTTGTAACGGCGAATGTGGGGGCGGCTCCCAACATCTCCCCCTTTTTCTTTTAATAAGAGCAAATAGGCCACCCATATTAATGAGAGTGGAGATAGAGGTCAAATCCCCAGTGTGTAGGTAAAGGAGCCATGTACAGGATTAGCTCTTAGGCTCACAAGCTTTTACCCAGAGCAACCCTGACCTGCTCCCGTGTCGTTTTGCCTGGGGGAAGGGAACTAGGACACTGAACCTTCTTGAAAGATGACATGTCTCCCTAGAATAGGCTCATATATGCCGCAGAGCCTTTCCATTGCAGTGCTTAGCCTTGCAACTCTCTCGGGCTGCTGAAGCACACTCACTCTATCCCGTGCAATGAGTCTAGCCTCATGGGATATAAGAGCTGAGTGGCCAGCGACCTATTGCCTAAGCATAGATATATCATATATCAGGGGAAGCTCCATGTTCTAGTCCTGCAAGCGCCTGGGCAATAACCACCTTGTCTCTCCTAGTTTGGGCCTTAAGCTTACAGACCAATCAAAGAAGCAACACTAATCCACAGCAAAGTGTATCTCCAAATAATATTAATCCCACCCATTTTTTAAAGAAAGAAAATGCTGAGGAGATCCAATTGGGTAATCCTTTGGTCAGCGACAGGTCCAAGCGCGTGGAGTTGACCTGAAGTCTCAATTCCCGAAGGATCTGTTCAAATTCAGCCATCCAATTCTGTAACATATACTGAAAAAGACTTTTTGACAAATTAGCTGTCCTAGTAAATTTAACATACTGAATGGAAATAACACACAATCCCGGAAACTTTTGTTCACATCCCTGCTGAGTTATTTGTCATAATACATCTAGTTGTATCTGGACAAGATCTATGAGTTGATTAACCAGCATGAGACCTCTCTGTATCTTGACATTAGCTGAGGCCTGTTCATCTATGACTGTAGTCACTGAGGCTGACAAAGTGTTAATGGTGTCAGTCGTCTGGACCTGTCCAGACAGAGCCAAGGCTGTCTGAATTAAGGCCAAACCCAGTTCCCAGTTAGTGGTAAAAAAGCAGGAGAATACTTGAGCATTATACATCACCGTCATTGGGAGTGGGAATGTCGACATTATCCCCCAACGCTGCTCTCTCTTTATTATTGACGCCCTGGACATCACCAAGACGAGGGACATTAGTATTCCCTTGGTCAGTCTGGATTTTTCGGGTGAGTCTTTCTGGTATCCAAAATGGGTTGTTTTCATTCTGTGGGAAAACACAGATAGCTCCCCTGGATCTTATCAAGATAGGATCCGGGCCATACCATTTATTATCAAGGACATTTTTCCATTTAACCATCTCATTGGGCCTATCTGGCTCTGAACAATGACGTTCAGCCGCAGTATGGCCATGAGCATCAATATTTAAAAAATTGAGTGTAAAGAGTGCCAAAGACACCGACACTCTTGGTGCTCGGGGTACAGTCTCCTCAAAAGTTCCCCTCTTCTGTTTTATAAGATAGGCTTTGAGGGTGCGATGCGCACGCTCAACAATACCCTGTCCTTGAGGGTTGTATGGAAGTCCAGTCAGGTGGGTTACGTCCATCTGACGGCAGAACTGTTGGAATTTTTGAGACGTATAAGCTGGTCCATTATCAGTCTTAAGGAGTCTGGGTTTCCCCCAAGCACTCCATGCCTCAAGGCAATGTTGAATCACATGTGAGGCTTTTTCTCCGGTTAATGGAGAAGCAAACATGATGCCAGAACATGTGTCAATGGACACATGGAGATATTGAAGTTTTCCAAAGGAAGAAACATGTGTAACATCCATTTGCCAGACCTGTAGAGGTCGAATACCGCGTGGGTTAATTCCCACATGAGGAACTGGCAAGAACTCACAGCAGCTTTGACATTGAGTAACAATGTCACGGGCTTCTTTTCTTGTCAAGGAGAAACGACTGCGTAATGTTTCAGCCGTCACATGAAAATTGTTATGAAAATTTTTTGCAGCCTCTACCGGGGATGATAGGGCAGCAGCCACCACTTTAGTGGCCTTATCTGCCAAATCATTTCCCAGAGCCATGGGGCCAGGTAGGCCTGAGTGGGCTCTAACATGAGTAATATAAACAGGAGATCTTCTAGATAACAAAACTAATTGTATCTGCTGAAAAATATTGGCAACTCTACTGGAAGGCTTAATCACTCCAGCCACTTCTAAAAGATTTACTGCATTAACCACATAATAGGAATCTGACACAATATTAAGGGGTTTTAAAAAGGTTTTTAAAACTTCTAAGACCACTAAACATTCTACCACTTGAGGTGAATTTTCATTATACTGTTTGGATACCACTTTACCATTAGCCACATAGGCACCTATGCCAGTTTTTGATCCATCAGTATATACCACAATCCCATTTTTAAGTGGGTTTCTTACTGTTATTTGTGGAAACACAACAGATTGATTTTGGGCAAACTGTAAGATTGGATGTTTTGGATAATGGTTATCTATTTTTCCTGAAAAGGAGGTAACTAAAACTGCCCAATCATTAGATGCGGCTGCCAAGGTTTGAACCTGTGCAGCGGTATAAGGTACAATTAAAAGATATGGACTTTGCCCAAAGTGGGTGATTGCTGCTTTTAGACCTTTAAGGGCAAGCTGTGCAATTGCATCAGGATACCAATCTATTATTTTAGCTGGGGATACGTTTGGATGGATCCACAACAATGGCCCATTCTGCCACAAAACTGCAGTTGGCAATTGTGCTGTCTTAAAGACACACAAACTGAAAGGCTGCGAATCCTCAATACGTTGTAATTGTGCATTCTGTAAGGCCTTTTCCACTTTTTGTAAGGCCTGGTTAGCAGCTAGAGTAAGAGTCCTAGGGGAGGAGATATGAGGATCTCCTTCTAAAATACTAAACAAAGGCCTTAACTCAGCGGAAGGAATCTTTAAAAAAGGTCTGAGCCAATTAATATCTCCCAACAGCTTTTGAAAATCATTTAAGGTATGGAGGTGATCTCTTCTTATCTCTACCTTTTGGGGCACAATCTTATCTGGGGACACCACAGAGCCCAAGAATTGTCCTGTATCAGAAATTTGGACCTTTTCTGTGGCTATCTGTAAACCCCACTGACTTAAAGTTTTAAGTAGAAAAGGATATGCCTTTTGTAGCATGGTAAGGTCTTTATGGCACAGGAGGATGTCATCCATGTAAAGGAGCAAAATTAAAGAGGGGAATTGTTCCCTCACTGGCAAAAGAGCTTCTTGTACATAAAGTTGACACATAGTAGGACTATTGGACATTCCCTGTGGTAAGACCTTCCATTGATACCTCTTATCAGGTTTAGCAGAATAAGCTCTCTGACCCGTTAACAAGTCAAAAGTCCAATCTCTCTGCTCTGGAGTTAAAGCAGCAGCGTTTGCTCGGGCCTGCGCCTGTGCAGCTTCGTGCCAAAGCGCTTTCCATTCCATATATTTGCCCATACTAGGGAGAGCGGCTTTTACAACCGTTTGCCAGTCAGCAGGAGTTAGTGCCATGCCAGCGAGCCTGTCTAACTGCACCAAGGTAAAATTAGCATTGGTTCCGTATTTACGAACCGACTCGGCAATTTCCTTAATTTGTAAGTATTCTACCGGAGCGTGGACACGCCCACCCTCGGCTCCTTCAAAGACCGGAAATGCCTGTTGTATTTTCCTTTGTTCCTCTCTGGGAATGAATGAGTCTGCGCACTGCCTCTCTGCGCACTGCCTCTCTGCGCATTGCTGACGCACTACGCAGGGTGGGGACTCCGCATAGGGCGGACCTTGAAGCCGACTGCCCTGAGGCCAATCAGCAAACTGGCCTTCGCCAGCCGCTTTTGGCTTTTTTCTTGACCAATTAGCTGGCTGGTAATGGGCTGCTTCTTCCTCCCAGTCTGTTTCCTCAGAGGAGGATTCTTCACCTGCTTCAGAGCTACTAAGAGCTGGCTCCCTGAGCTCATCTAGTGACGAGTATCTCCTAGAGACCTCCGCTAATTGATCTTTCTTCTTTTCCCTTTTTCCTCTTTTTCTTCTAATCTCTCTCCAGGTATTCCTACCTAACCTTAACTTTTCCTCGGGTTCAAGACCCTTGGAAAGGCCTGTATACTTATTTTGTGTACCATATTTTCTCTTTGTTCCTACTCTCTCTCCCCGCTTTACTTCTGATAGCTTGTCCTGAATTTCATCTAGAATCCGCCCTATCTTAACCACTTGATAACATGTGAAAAGGAACAAAAGGGCTCCTAACACCAGAAAAAATTCAAGGCCAAATATACCTTGTAAAGCCATTTCCCACTTTACTTCTGATAGACTGTCCTGAATTTCGTTAGAAAGTTCAAGGCCAGGCGTACCTTGTAAAGCTATTCCCCACTTTACTTCTGATAGACTGTCTTGAATTTCGTTAGAAAGTTCAAGGCCAGGCGTACCTCGTAAAGCTATACTTACTGGTATCCACCGTTCCCCAGCTGAAAAGTTCTGAATTCATGTAGTTGAATCCTTCTCAACAGTCTGCTTTACGGGAACCTTTATTACCGTCGTTCCCCAGCTGATGAGTTCTGAATTCGGCAGTTGAATCCTTCTCAACAGTCTGTGTTACGGGAACCTTTATAAACGTGATCCGCAGTTCTGGTTCCGGAATGAGGGATCCTCCTTGCGCCAGTCCCGAGTTTTTTTTTCTCGTCCCGGAATTCGGCACCAATTGTTATTAGACGCGTTCTCACGACCGGCCAGGAAGAACACCACAGACCAGAATCTTCTGCGGCAAAGCTTTATTCTTACATCTTCAGGAACAGAGTGCAAGAAGCAAGAGAGCAAGAAGCAAGAGAGAGCGAAGCAAGAGAGAGAGAAAAACGAAAACCCCGTCCCTCTTAAGGAGCATTCTCCTTCGCCTCGGACGTGTCACTCCCTGATTGGCTGCAGCCCATCGGCCGAGTTGACGTCACGGGGAAGGCAGAGCACAAGTAGTCATAAGATACCCTTGGCACATGCGCAGATTATTTGTTTACCACATAGAACACAGGATGTCAGCGCCATCTTGTAACGGCGAATGTGGGGGCGGCTCCCAACAGACATGATGGACCCTCCCCATTTCAGTGATGAGAGATGTGACAGAGGATCCACAGCATTGCAGGATGGGGACAGGATACCAGTGCTGTGACCAATAGCAAAGTAGTTGGAAGAGACAGAGGAGTAGTAGCATGGTAGTTGATGCTCTGTTTGCAACATGGGAAGGCTTTGGACATAGTGACATCAGACAGGAGTCTTAAAGGGATGAAAATGTTTCAACACAGGCAGAGAAGGGACATGTTAGTAGAAGCCAAGTTGTGATGGTGGGCCTAGTGTAATATGTCACCTTGCACTGTACCATCAATGCTGAGATACATCTTTTTATGAGCTTCAGTGAATGGCTAAAACCTCTTCCCTGAAGTCACAAAGTAGAGGGTCCCATCCCATGGGTGGGATGAACTTATTAGCTACCGCCATATTGAAAAACAGTGACAGGTAGTTGAGATGCTTAATTTGATATGTCGACTTCTCTTGGCCACAGCACTGAGTTTTTTGTTTTTTTTTTTCAAACAGCAGTTTGACATTACAATGAAGATATATTCAAAGATGAAATTAAATCGGAGGGACTTTTGAGTATAATATACTGCCTTCATTTACTATGTGGAGGGGTTAAGAGAAATGTTGGAGTGAGATGTGGAGAAGGAATTTAGCCTACAATCTGCTTTGGACTGGAGATCACTGGAGGCACCGCTAGCTTGCTAACCTAGTAGGCTTAATATCCATCAGTTTCTCCCTTCCTCTCTTTCATCTATCCCTCTCTTCCTCCCCCATCCTCCTGGCTTCATTTCTCTGAAGAACCCTTCATAATTTTTACTACTTTGATCATTTTAAAACTCATGAGATACTAAATCCATTGTTTTTGTCCAGTTGTTTCATGTTCTGTAGAAATATACTGTGACTGGCAGTAGAGTGGTCTTGAAGGAAGAAATGCATGCTGGGAGATTTTTCGAGGGGCAGCTGTCGAGCTGTCAGGATGTGTCTGTATTTACATGTTTTCCAAGCATGTTTCGAGTCTGTGACTCCCCATGAAGGAATTTCGTATTCAGAAGTCAATAAACATATTACATTGATCTGAAAAGTAGGGCTGTCATGGTGACTGATGGGGTACCCACTCCTTCAGAACATTGAGTGCAGGAAAACAAGACAGAACTACCCATGCAAATGACAAGGGATGTGGTAAGAATTCAGCACAGGACGTTCATCCTAGGAAAGCTGCCACGATGGAAATTTTTGTCTGGGAAAGCCATTCCCTTTGCACAGCAGTGTGTTGCTCTTGACACGCAGACGCTCTTTGTTGAGTGGACTCTGGGATTTATCACTTATGTAATTATCCTGTGGCATTTTCATGCCATACCAACAATAACATCAGGGGTAGGGTGGAGGTAAGGAACACTGGTCCCCTTGGTAAAGTGAAAAATACTGGAGATTCATATCTTCCCTCATCATGTATTACAATGAACACTTTTAAACAATGCCACAGAGATGCAGGAAAGACAGCAGACCTACTCTACACTATGAGAAGAGGGACATAGGGGTTAAGAAGGCACAGCCTGGCCAGGCTTATTCACTGGTGGCGGAATAAGGGTGGAGACTCTTCATACAGTAGTTAATTTAGGCACCAGATTTTCATAAAACTTCAGTGCATTAATGGATTCTCTACTATGAATAGATGATTACCTTATACTTATTTATGAGGCTCATTTTATTAATGGGACAAAGGAGAATGAAGTTAAAACACGCTCTGAAACCTTTTTATTGGGGAGGGATGTTTTTAAATATACAGTGGCTTAAGGTTGAACGAATGGAGGCGAACTATGAGCTCTAATCTTGAGAGACTTTTCTGCAGAAATGAAACATTGAACTTCATGGATGTTCCTGCTGTTTTCATGCCTGCCTGACTTGGCATTGCATGTAGACACAGAGTTACAAGGAAGGACGTGATGTGTTGAAATCTTGGCAGATATTCACCAGAGGAATGTCCTAACTTCCCTGTTTGTTCATGGTCATAATTGGTGCACGGAACACGGGGTCATCTTTTGTGTTTGTCCTTGAGTAAATCTTCAAGGTATTTTAAAATAAATGAAAGCACTAGGAAGAAGTGACTGTGTGATGTCATCCTTCCCCAGAGTTTCAGTTTGTGGCTCAGGGGTCAGCTTCTATTGTGCCTGAAAAGGTTGCTTGGCTGTCACACAGCATTCTAATCCTCTTAATCCTGATGAGAACACAGCACTGTAAGAAACCATGGACTAGAGCTGAATTCTATTTCCCTCTCATCTACACAGGGACATCTTCTCATTTGGTTATTGAGACAGTTTGGAACAGAACTGCACCCCACAGGCTCATGTATTTGAATATTTCTTCTTCTTCTTCTTCCTCCTCTTCCTCCTTCTCTTTGTAGTGGCAGTGGCAGTGGCAGTACTGGGGCCCAAACCCAGGCATTTGTGCCCTATTGAGGCCTTGTCTAGTGCCTTTATTTCTTGATCAAAGCAGATCATTTAAGAAACTGGATATTTCCTAATTCTTCAGTGTCTTAGGAGAGCACATGCAGCCCACTGGGTTTGTGTGTGTGTGTGCTTTCAGTTTTCAATGGTTTCAGCTGCCTGCCTGAGACTTAAAAAAAACAAATGAAGAAAAGGGAGCATGTTTTTTTTTTTTTTTTTTTTTTTTTTTCCAAAATGTGTGAATTGAATTTTCCATTTTCCATTTGTTTGGTACTTCAGTGGTCAGATTTAATCTCGGGTTTTACCCTTTTGGGTTCTGTTAATTTGCTCTGGTATCCTGAACAATTAGAAGCCTCCAAAAGCCACTAATTTTAAGCTGTGTCAGAGTCAGTGTAAGGAATTTTAGAGATGTAGCTTTAATCTTAACAATTTGTAGATGCCTGTGATAAGTCAAGTGTATTTAAAGGGAAAGCCTAAGCTTTCTTTTAATGAAGGAGTCTGCAGCATTCTTCTAAGAATGTCTGTATCTCAGGCCAATTCCATCCTTTTACTGGTTTCTGATAGGCTGTTCAGTGATACATTCTTTAGGTCAGTCAGTTTTTCAGACATTTTTTTATTCATGACACATGTTTAGAAAGTTCCATTTCTCCCTATAGGCAAGCATATAGGAAATGAGCAATGAGGAACATACAAACACATGGACCTGTAATGGGTTATTGTGAATGGGCTGTAGGAGTGCAGAGCATCTGCAGCTGAGAGACCACGGGAGAGTCTAAGAATCAGGAACATCTGAGCAGGCTTGTACAGGGAGGGTAAGCTCACAGTGAGAGCAGCATCTCAGGGATGAGAAGAATTTGCAAAGAGTCATAGTAATTTGTTTTCTAACCTTTGAAACATTTGTTCCCTTTCTAGTTAAACACTTAGGTTGGAGTTTTGTGTGAGTGAACATTTCCAGGATGCGCGCTACAGAAAAGCAGTTGTATGAGATGTTCTTAGGGAGAGACTGCAAGTCTGGAAACTGCTGAAAATCTCGTTGAGCTTTGTTGATCCCTCACCTCACTGCCCAAACACATGAAATGCTGGGGCATATTTTTTTTTAATTTGTTTTTTTATAAATATTTATTTATTAATTTATGTGTTTATTCATATCATATGTAGTCTATTTCCCATGGGAAACTATTTAGGAAATTTTGTCTGAAATAGTTTTATCTAGCATCAGCTTTTTCTATCTATCTATCTATCTATCTATCTATCTATCTATTTCCCATTTCAAGAGGAATCACAGAAGAAGCTTTTGCTAGTAGTATACACATTGAGTATCAAGATTAGTGATTAGGGGGTATGAACCTCCCTTTATAATTCTCTCCACCCACTCTAAATTTGATTTTATACTTGATTGGCAATAATAGAAAACAAACACACAGTTCCATATGTGCTTGTGTAGTTGAAGCATCTATGTTGAGTAAACAGTAATTTTATTATCAGATGCCTCCTAATTGGTTGAGGAAGTGAATGGTTGAGAGATCTCGGTGTGCGGTTTAGGGGATGTTTTAATGAGGAGCAACAGTTAAGAGGCACAGTCCTTGTCACAGGAAAGCCGGTGCCACGGAAATGGTCCCATTGAGAGTTCTTATTTGAAGGAACAGAAATTTAGCTGATAGATAAAATTTAAGAGATCATTAAAATTGTGTGATCACTTCAACCCACATGTCTCTATACACGTGTATAAGCCCTATATACATTATTTTATAGAAGAAAAAATATAAATTGAAGGATTGTCCCACTTAAGTGAGAATATTCAATACTTAGGGGAAAGGAGCTAATTATCTTGTTTATTGTGCAAAGAAAGCATACTTGAAGATCTTAGATTTTTGTAAGATTACAGGCTTTTAAAATCCTGACAAGGCTGCTGCTAAATTAATTGACATTGAGGGCTGTCTTTTTATAGAATGACAACTGGTTGGTGTTGCTCAGTTTTATTGAAAGAAGAAACATATTAAGAATGTCTCTACCATCTCCTCAATGTAGCATCATAAGGAAGAGTAGGAGACTTCAGTGACGAATGGGTATTGCTCAGACCCTTTCTAAAGATACACAGTTACTCCCAACACAGGAGAAACCTACTTCATACTAAACTCTTTGGAGGCAACTGCATAAGTGGGTTACTGGATTCTGTCCTGAACATATTCATTCATTGTTTGCGTACACCGCAGTCTTTCCCCCTTCCTCTCCTCCTTTTTCATTTCATAGAAAATGTTATTTTTGTAATCAAAAGGACATTATTAAATGATTCAATGGCATTAAACTACTTTTGCTTTTCATGTGGCTTGACTTTCAAAGTAAAAGCAAAGACTTTGTTCTGTTAGCCAAAATTAAGGTCTAACTCCTCAGAGTCAGTAATCACCTTGGTGTGGTGGTACACACCCATAATTCTACCACTGGGGATGCTGAGGCAGGAGGTCATGAATCTGAAGTAAACTAGAGCTACACAGCAGGATACTATCTCAAAAAACAGAATCCCAACAAATAAATACACAAACAAACAGAAACCCAACAAAACAAAAAACCCTTGCATTTTACAGGAGGACTCAAAGGTATGTTGGTTAGTATTGACCAATGGACACTCTGGGGAGCAAAGAACCATAGTAAAAAATTCTCTTACCCCTGGTCAGGTTCAAGCTCCCGACCTGATATTAAAAGCTTTGGGAGTTTGTAGTAGTTTGAATAAGAATGGCTGCCAATAGACTCATATTTGAATGCTTAGTCACCAGGGAATGTGTCTAAACAGCAATAGAATACAGACTGAGACAGAGTTGGAGGAGCTTCATCATAGCACACTATTACATAGTGTTGTTTCTTCTAGATACAACAGCTATAGCTAGACCTCAGAGTGTGCACAGGAATTCATGCTATGCTAGTCATCTTTTTTTTTTTTTTCTGGGACAAAATACGGAAAGGCAATGTTAAACATTGAAAAACCCAACTTAAAGGAGAACAGATTTCCTCTGGCTCATGGTTTGAGAGTTTTTGGTTTATGGCCCTTGGGGTCCATTGTCTCTAGGCTATTGTGAGGTAGAATGGCATGGCAGAGGGCATGTGCCAAAGCAGAGCTGATCACCCAATAGAGGGCAGGAAGCAGTGATGCTGTCAGGGGCTGACACAAAACACTGTACAACATGTCCCTGTAACTGCTTTCTTTTGCTCCACCTCCTGGTTTCCACCACCTCTTAATAATGCCATTAAATTATGAACCCATTAGTGGATTAATCCATTGATTAGGTTGGATCCCTCACCAATCATCTCTCAGTGGCTGGATCCACCAGCTGGAGCCTATTCATGTAAGATTTGTGAGTTTATACAAGTCCATAAAGATTGTTTTAATTGAGCAAATTATTACAGTTATTATTGCTTCTTTTTGTTATGAACTTTGAAGATATCACAAGTAAGCTAAGCTTAGTTTGAAAACAGAATCCTTTAATGCGTAACTTTTACTTCAACCTGGCAAATAAGTTTATAGATTGGGAATGTATATGGTAAAAGTAACAGAAAATTTCCCTGTCAAATATCAATTCTCTTTTTATCTAAGGATTACTTTAAACTCTTAAAATTGATTAAGGACAGTGTAATACTTTCATTTATATACATATATATATATATGTACATATATATTTATCTATAGTGATTTATCATTTTAATAATTATGGGAGTTAGAATTCTTATATTTATAAGTATTGAATATTCTCACTTAAGTGGGACAATTGAGAGACACCATCCTTCAATTTATATTTTTTCTTCTATAAAATAATTTATATAGGGCTTATACACGTGTATAGAGACACGTGGGATGAAGTGATCACCCAATTTTAATGATCTCTTAAATTTTATATATCAGCTAAATTTCTGTTCCTTCAAATAAGAACTCTCAATGGGACCATTTCCGTGGCACTGGCTTTCCTGTGACAAGGACCGTGCCTCTTAATTCCTGGGATTTGCCTGTGAGTGTTGATCCTGCAAAATTAAATCACACAGAACAGCACTGCAAAATAATCATATAAATAATCCTATTTTTTACCATTATGGTGGTGGTGATGGTGATGATGGTCATGGTGAAGGGGTGTGTGTGTGTGTGTGTGTGTGTGTGTGTGTGTACATATGTGTGCATGAGTATGCCACTCTGATCAAGCCATCTCAGTCAGTCAATGGGTTCTCCAGGGAGGGAGTGAGGATTAAAAAGAAAAAGACTTCACAGGACCAAGGCTCTCCCCTCCTACTGATGCCAGATAAGGCCATCCTTTGCAACATATGCAGCTGGGGCTGGTCCTCTTTGGATGGTGGTTTTGTCCCTGGGAGCTCTCGGGGGGGGGGGGGGGGGGGGAGTCTGGTTGGTTTATATTGTTGTTCTTCCTATGTGGTTGCAAACCCCTTCAGTTCCTTCAGTCCTCCACTGGGGTCTCCGTGCTCAGTCCAATGGTTGGCTGTGAGCGTCCTGTATTTGTCAGACTCTGGCAAAACTTCTCAGGAGACATCCATATCAAGTTCCTGTCAGCAAGCACTTCTTGGCATCAGTAATAGTACTGAGTTTGGAGGCTGCATATGGGATGGATCCCCAAGTGGGACAGTCTCTGGATGCCTTTCCTTCAGTCTCTGCTACATTCTTTGTCCCTGTATTTCCTTTGGACTGGAACAGTTCTGGGTTAATGGGAGGGGAGGCTCTTTGTCCTGTAAAAGCTTGATACCCCAGCATAGGGAAATGCTAGGGCAGTGAGGCAGGTGGGTGGATGAGCACCCTCATAGAAGCAGGGAGAGAGGGGTGGAATAGGGGAAACCGGGAAGGGGGAATAACATTTGAAATCTAAATAAATAAAATAACCACTGGAAAATTTAAAAAAATAAAAACAAAAAGATGGTAAGACAACACTGTACCATGACCCCAGCCTGTTCTGAGGCTGAAGCAGGTTTTTTTTTTCCCAGACTGCTTTTATACCATTTTAAGTACAGGCAAATAATAATATCACTTCTAGGTTAAGGAACAAACAAAGAATAAACACAAATAGTCAAGGAACAAACAGGGCAATAAACAAAAGCCTCATGATCAATGTTTCTAGGGGCTTATCAGGATGACCAAGATATCTGAGCCTTCTTCTCTGTCCTAGCCCAAAGTCAAATTGTTGCCTGAAGCTGACTTCTGTGTCCTGGCCCAATGCCAGATTCCTGCCAAGTTTCTAGAAGAGGCTCCAAAAGCTCTTCACACCACTCTGTGTGTTATGGGGGTCTGAGTACAACTTTTGGAAGTTGGTTCTCTCCTTCTTCCTTGGGTCCCAGATATGGAAATTAAGCTTTCAAGCTTGATGTCAAATGTCCTTACCTGCTGAGCCATCTTGCCACCACACACAGATATTCCTTATTGTGGAGTTCTATGTTCAGTTTGTCTCACTAGGAGAAGTCTCCATGACTAGAAGTCTCTCATCCCTGTACTGAGGGGCACCACAAATGTCTTCTCTTTCCCCATGACATCTATTCAAGCCATCATTATGTCGAAGGTTTAATGACTCAAATTTCATGAAAACCTTTGGAAGTCACTGTGTTCTACCTCATTTTCCAGGGATGTAACTACACTTTCCAGGGTTGTGTATAGCCAGGATGTTATAGGAACTTCATCTGGATTTTACTGCTAGTCTCAATTCACAGAGGTCACTCCTGAACTGTCCCTTTTCCCTTTGTGTTTCCATTCCTATGGTGGAATGATCCCAGGCCCCATATAGTCTGAGTTTGTTGGGCTCTGCTTTGTGTGTGTGTGTGTGTGTGTGTGTGTGTGTGTGTGTGCTTGTGCTGTTGATAGCCTTTCTGCCTGGACCTGGAGGCTCTGAACACTTTGGTACTATATAGACTTAGTCAATACTCTTGTTTCATTAGTAATACTCTTCTGCAAATATATTCTATGATGAAGTTTTCCCCCAAGGACACTTTATAATTCTTCTTCATGGTTTCAGACACTAGGGAAGATGGTGTAGAACCTGTCCCAGTCCCAGTACCATTGCTCTCCTATCCCCAGTGTCCCATTGCCCTCACTGTGACCTCTGCAGAGTGCTTATTGTAGAGAAAGAGTCAGAAGATCAGAGACAGGAAAGACATACAGGGAGGAAAAAACCTGGTTGGTGTTTCAGAAATACAGTCTGGCCATACAGTCATTTAGCATTGAACTTCTCTCACAAAAGGAGAGCTCACATATTGAGATTTTGTATTCTGTTTTTGTTTGTTTTCTCTACCAGTGTGGCAGGACCTGGTAACATTCCTCTTCTTGCTTCTCAATCGTCCAGTGGAAACAACTCTGATAAAGCACACTCCCTTCTTTGCATTATAAAACCAAAAGGCAGATGAGAGCTATTTTACATTCAGAGGTGAAAGGTATCCTGTGGTGGTAATGGTGGAGGATCCGGTTTAAAGGGCACAATTGGGAACTTGATTAGACTTTTCTAGCCAAGAGAGGGACTGAAGGAGGGCTCGCAAATTCTTGATGATTAATCGTGTATGTGTATTTAGTTCTTTTACAATTCATTTTTATGTGTCTTTCCTTGTAGGTCTGTCTGACAAGGTTTTGCCT